>NW_027528977.1:8052834-8295744 GCF_008692635.1 Crocuta crocuta | reverse complement strand
CAGAGAGAGAGGGAGTCACAGACTGAAACAGGCTCCAGGCTCTGAGCTGGCAGTCAGCACAGAGCCCGACGCGGGGCTCGAACCCACGAACCGCGAGATCACGACCTAAGCGAAAGTCGGATGCTTAACCGACTAAGCCACCCAGGCGCCCCCAGTGATTCAGTTTTGAATGATACATCCTCGCATTCCTGAGATAAGCCCTCAGGAAACTAACATATTATCTTTTCTGTATATTATTGGATTCTATATAATACCATTTTATTAAGAGATACTGGTCTATAATTTTCTTGTAGTATTTTTGTCAGGTTTTTGGTAATGGGGTTTTACTGGTCATTTAAAATAATTTGGGAAGTATTCCCTTCTTCTTCATTTTCTGAAGTAATGAAGTAAAAAATTAACACTATTCCTTCCTTAAATATTTGATATAATTCACCAGTAAAACCATCTCTGTCTAGAATTTTCTTTGTGGAAAATTTCAAATTAAAAACTTGGTTTCTTAACCAGATAGTGATTGATTAGACTCTTTAGGTTTTTTACTTGTTTTGTGTGGGTTTGATTAATATATGTTTTAAAAAGAATTTGTTTATTTTATCTAAATTGTCAAATCTTTTAGCAAAAATTTTTGTTCATAATAATTCCCTAGTATCTTTTTAACATCTGTTGTGATATTACCTCTTTTATTCCTGATGTGGATTATTTGTGTTTTCTCTTAATTTTTCCCTTAATCTCTCTTTTCAGAGAACTAGCTTTGGGTTTGTTTGATTTTCTTTGTTGTCTGTTTCATTGATTTCCACTCTCTATTATTTCCTTCTATTTATTTTGTCTTATTTTTTCATCTTCTTAAGGTGACAGCGATTTTAAACCTTTCTCCTTTTCTTTTTAAAAATGTTTTTCATTTATTTTTGAGAGAGAGAGAGACAGNGGGGGGGGCAGATAGAGAGGGAGACACAGAATCTGAAGCAGGCTCCAGGCTCTGAGCTTTCAGCACAGAGCCCAATGCAGGCTCGAACGCGTGAACCGTGAGATCATGACCTGAGCTGAAGTTGGTCACTTAACCAACTGAGCCACCCAGGCACCCCACTAACCTTTCTTCTTTTTAAATATAAGTTCAACTACAAAGTTGCAGATTTCCCTCCAAGCCCTATAGTTTTAACTATATCTCACGTATTTTGATAAGTGTTTTCATTACCATGTACTTCAAAATAATTTTTAATTTATCTTGTGATTTCTTTAATGATGGGCTTTTTTTAGTAGTGTATTGCATACTTACCAAATATTAGGGGATTTTCTGGATATCTCTTTATTGTTGATTTCTTTTTTTTAATGTTTAATTTTGAGAGAGAGAGCAGGGGAGGGGCAGAGAGAAATGGGGACAGAGTATCTGAAGTGAGTTTTGTGTGACAGCAGACAGCTCATGTGGGACTTGAACTCACAAGCAGGGAGATCATCACCTGAGCCAAAGTTGGAAGCTTAACTGACTGAGCCACCCAGGTTGTGCCTATTATTGATTTCTCATTTAATTCCATTGTGATAAAATAATCTTTTAACCATTTGAAATGTATTGAGACTTGTTTAAGTATATCTAGTTAGCTGATGGTCTTCTGATGGCCTATGTCTTTTCCAATTTCTTTGTTTACTATTCATTGAGTGAGAGGGATATTAAAATTTCCAGTAATGGTTATGAATTTATCTGTTCTAGTTTTGTCAGGCTTTTTGAAAGAGAGAGAGAGAGGGAAAGAGAGAATCCCAAGCAGGCTCCACACTGTTAGTGCAGAGCCTGAAGCAGGGCTCAATATCATCCAGTCATGAGATCATGACGCAGCCAAAATAGAGTGGAAGGTTAACTGACTGAGCCACCAGGCGCCCCAGTTCTGTCAGTTTTTGCTTCAGGTTATTTTGAAGCTCTGGTATATTTGCAATTTTTTTTTCTACCTGAGGAACTGACCCTTTTATTACAGTGAAATCTCTTCTCTAAGCTGGTAATACTCTTTTCCCTATGTCCACTACACACACAGATACACAACCTCTTATGTGTGTGTATATATATATATATATATAACCATTACAAGTCTTGCATGCTCACTGTTCGAATGTTATATACTTGTAATTCTTTTATTTTAAGCCAAAGTGTGTGTGTGTGTGTGTGTGTGTGTGTGTATGTTTTTTTTTTTTTTTTTTTTTTTTTTTTGTTTTTTTTTTTTTGAGAGAGAGAGAGAGAGTGAGAGTATGCAGGAGCAGAGGATGGGCAGAGGGAGAGGGAAAAAAATGTTAAGCAGTCTCCACACCCAGCACGGAGTTCATCACACTCAATCTCATACCTGAGATGATCTGAGCCTAAATCAAGAGTTGATTGGGGCACCTGGGTGGCTTAGTCGGTTAAGCGTCTGACTTTCGCTTAGGTCATGATCTCGTAGTTCGTGGGTTCGAGCCCCGTGTCGGGCTCTGTGCTGACTGCCAGCTCAGAGCCTGGGGCCTGTTTCAGAGTCTGTGACTCCCTCTCTCTCTGACCCTCCCCTGCTCACACTGTCTCTCTTTCTCTCTCTCCTAGAAATAAATTTAAAAAAAAGTTGATTATGAGCTGGACCTAAATCAAGAGTTGGTCGCTTAATTGACTGAGCCACCAGACGCCGCCAAAATGTGTCTCTATATTTAGAGTCCTCTTTTGATTGCTTACAGACAGCACATGTTTTTTTTTAATCAAGTCTGACCATCTCTACCTTTTAATTGAATGTTAGTGCATTTATAGTTAACGTAATTATGAATACATTAAGTCTCCCGTCTTGCCCTTTTTCCTGCTTATATTTTTTGTTGTTTCGTTCTGCCTTTCCTATTATATTTTGTATTAAGTAATATTTTTGGTTCTCCATTTTACTTTTAATTAACATCTTCCCTGTACTTATTATTTTTTTCTTTAGTGGTTTCTCCTTGACTGACAGTATGGTTCTTTAATTTATCATAATATATTTAGGATTACTATCATAATATTTTATATAAAATATTTTATGTAAAATTTAGAAAAATACAGCTACATTTATTCCTTCTTTTTCCTTTGTGCTATTGGCATGTATTTTATTTTTGTATGTTAATAGCCCCATATTACAATGTTACTATCTTTGCTTAAACAGTTTCATTGTTTTTAAAAGAAACCAAGAAAAGAGGGAAAAAGTTATAGTAATATAGTAGGCAGAAAATAGTCCCCTAGATAGGTCCATATCTTAACCTCCATGACATGTAAGCATTTTATGTTAGATGGCAAAGGAGAATTAAGGTTGCAGGTGGAATTAAGACTGTGAATCAGTTGACCTTCTGCCAGGGATATTTTCCTGAGTTATCCAAGTGGGCTCAAAATAAGAAGTGTTCTTAAAAAGTGGAAAAAAGGATAGAAGAAGGAGTGAAAATTTTCAATTTGCGAAGAACTCAATCTGCTGTTGTTGGCTTTAAAGACGGAGGAAGGGGCCATGAGCCGAAGAATGTGGGCAGCTTCTAAAGTTGGAAGAGGAAAGGAAATGGATATTCTCTTAGAGCCTCCAGAAAGGAGTGAATCCCTGTCACAGCTTGATTTTAGTCCAGTGAGATCTCAGTCAGATTTCTGATCTACAAAACTGTAAGATAATAAATTTGTATTGTTTTAAGCCACTAAATTTGTGGTGATTTGCTACAGCAGCAATAGAAAATGAATACAGTGGGGCTCAGTCAGTTAGGTATCTGACTCTTGATTACAGCTCAGATCATGATCTCACAGTTTGTGGGATTAAGCCCCACATCAGGCTCTGCACTGGTAGGGTGGAACCTGCTTTGAATTCTCTCCCTCTCTTCCCCTCCCCAGCTCAGACACGTACGCTTTCTCTTTCTTTCAAAAATAAAGAAAATGAATACAGTTACCCATATATTTACTATTACCAGTGTGTTTTATTCCTTCCTCTAGATCTGACATTCCATTTTCCTTACTTTAGCATTTCTTATAGTACCAGTCTGCAGATGATAAATTCTCTTCATTTATGTGAAGATGTCTTTATTTTACTCTTATTTGTATCAGATATTTTCACTAGCTATATGATTCTAAGTTGATAGTTTTTTCTTTCAGACTTAAAACACAACTATTCTGTTGTGTTCTGGTTGCTGTCATTTCTGATAAGTCAATCTTCATTCCATAGGCACTGTATGAAATTTTTCTTTTTCTCCGCTGTCTACTTTTATGATATTTTTGGTTATCTTCTTATCTGTTGGACTATGATATAGCTAAATGTGGTTTTCTTTATATTTATCATTTATGTTTCTACAATTTGATGTTTTTAACCAAATTTAGGAGACTTTTGGCCATTACTTTTTCAAATTCTTTTTTCTAACCCATTCAGTTATTTCTTGGGCATCAAATTGTATATATGCTAACCATTTACTACTTTCCCACAAGCAACTAAGATTTTGTTCATTTTTAAAATCTTGTTTTCCCCTTTAAATTTTGATTTCTGTTGACTTGTTTTCAGCTTAGTCACTTCTTTTCCCCCTGTGTTGTCCAGTCTCCTCTTAAAGCCACTCTGTACTTGATACTTTCCTCTTCTGGAATTTTACTTTTGTTTTTCTTATACTCTTCATTTCTCTGTGGAGATTTCTCATCTATTCATCTGTTATGTCCATATTTTCCAATAAGTTGTTATGTATATATTTATAAGATGTTTTAAAGCTCTTGTTGATGAATTCCCACATCTGTCTTTAAAAATCTGTTTCTATTGATTACTTTCATTATTTTTAGATTGATTATATTCTTTATTTCTCTACATAATATTAGGTTTTTATTATATGCTGAAAATTTATATTTTAAAATTTTTATTATTTTTTTAAGTTTATTTATTTATTTTGAGAGTGAGTGAGTAGTGAGCAGGGGAGGGGCAGAGAGAGAGAATCCTAAGCAGACATGGGTCTGAAAATCACAAACCATGAGATCATGACCCAGGTACCCCAAAAGATTTTCTTTTCTTTTCTTTATGTATGTATGCATTTATTTATTTATTTTTATGTCTTTATTTTTATTTTGAGATACAGAGAGCAGCGGGGGTGGGGCAGAGAGAGAGGGAGACACGGAATCTGAAGCAGGCACCAGGCTCTGAGCTGTCAGCACAGAGCCTGACACGGGCCTCGAACCCACGGACTATGAGATCATGACCCAGGCTGAAGTCAGACACTCAACCAAATGAGCCACCCAGGCGTCCCCAAAAGATTTTATTTTTAAGTAATCTCTACACCCAGTATGGGGCTTGAACCCATAACCCCAAAATCAGGAGTCACATGCTGTCCTGACTAAGTCAGCCTGGCGCCCCATATATGCTGAAAATTTTCTAATTAGGACGTCTGGATTATGTGGTCTTTCTTTAAAAAGTCAAATTTTGTTCTGGCAGGAGGCTAACTTACTGTTGGCTACTTTTAATCTTATTTTTTATGCTTGTTTTTATGCTTTGGTAGTGTGGGACATTTTAGACTTTGTCATTAGTTTAGGATGTGTTTTTACTTTAGGCTTCATCCTCATTCCTAAAGCCTGGCCTTTCTGGAGTCTTAATTGAAGCACACAGTGTTCAACACGGCTTTTCCACAGCAATTGCATCAGAACTCTGTCTCCTACCGCTTCATACTTTGGTGTCTCTGTTTAGCTCTAAGTCTTACAGCAGCTTCTCTCTGTTAGGTCTCACATAGTCTTACCCTGCTTATTATGTAGAGATGAAGTACAGTGCATATACTCAGCCATCCTCTTAAGGAAAATTCCGTACAGACTTCTGAAGTCTCCTTTTTATTCTACACTGTAAATTCCAGCCTTATCGGTAGCCTCACGTTCTGATCTCCGCCTCCCCAGCCATGCGAGACTGTTGCCTCTTGAGCTCCACTTCCCTGTGCCATATTGGGAAAGTGCCCCCGCGCAGAAAACTGAAGCAAACGGGGGGGCTTGCCCTGTGCTTCTCTTCTCTCAAACATCATAGGCTTATGTTGTCTGTTGCCCAGTGTCGGAGAAACAGTTGCTTTGTATGTTTTATTTTATAGTTCTTGAGGAGGGAAGGGTTCATCTGATACCAGTTCCTCCATTGTGGCCAGAAGCAGAAGTTCAGAATACCCTTCTGAGGTAGAGATATATCTTTAAATTCAGTATTTCTTTATCAGACCAGCTGAAATCAGAAAAGAATCTAATGGTACTTTGAACTTAAAATCTTATTTAAACTTTTATCTACATGATAAAAATATCAGTTTATCTCAGAAAAATGCAATTGTATGAGAGAACCCCATTAAGAATTTGATGTGCATCTTTCTGGGATTTAGTTTTAAAGCCAACCGTAAAAAGATTTAGCAAATATTTGGAATGACTTTGTAACTGAACTTGATTGATTAACTATATAGCTGATATAACCAAAGTGCAGTTAAACAGATCCCAAGTGGAAAAATAAATTTAATTTGAAGAGTAGTTCATTCAGAAGTTACTCTGCCTCCTTGGTAAAAGCAGACTGAGAAAGAGAGAGGACACAGGAAGAACATTTGGAAAACTTCTGGAGTGGGCTACGTCTGAGAGGTGGTTTTAGCTCAGAAAATGAGGGTGGTAGAAATGAAGAGAAGTGGATGAAAACACATTTTCCAAGCAGTGCTGACGGATTTGGGAGTGTGACAGGTATTTTGGGTGGATTTGCATTTTGGGACTGATGGATGGAGCGGGTAGTCACGAGGTCTTACTGAGGTGGGTGCGTTGGGCTGGAGATGTGTGTGGAGAGAGTGTCAAGATTTTTGTTTTGTTAGGTTCGAGAAACCAAGTGTGCAGTCAATGGAAATGTCAAGTAGGCAACTGGATAAAACTTAAAACTCTGCAAGATGATGGAATACCTTATTTGGACAAACTGGGCTCTCTTTTATTTGAGCTGTGACAAGAAAATCCTGACGTTTGTTGACAACTGAGAAAGTTACCTGCTGGGTGCTGTTGTCAGACCTCTGCTTTCGGGGCTCCCCCGTTTTAGCTTACTGCCTTATTTCCATGAACTCCTAGTGTCATCTCTACAAACAGGTACCATTCTCATAGAGTTTTGCTGAAAATTCAGGTCATATGTGACAAGTACCTGTGATACCATACTTGCGATTACAGTTACTATAATTAATAAGTTCTCTAGGTCTTGGTCAATTTCTAGAAATGCTGTAAGGAACTGATTTTTTTCCCCTGGAGATGAGAAGGTGGTGAGATGTGAAGAGAGCAGGCTGGGGCCAACTCACATGAAGGTTATAATTCGATTCTGTGAGAATTTAGATACCACTACTGCTTCTTTTAAAATATTTAATTAATTTTTTTAATTTTAGTGAGAGAGAGAGACAGGGAGAAGAGGAGAGGGAGAGACAGAGAATCCTAAGCAGGCTCCACGTTCAGTGCAGAGCCCAGCCCAATGCAGGGCTTGATCCCATGACCCTGGGATTATGACCTAAGCTAAAACCAAGAGTCAGATGCTCAACTGACTGAGCTATCCAGGCACCCCAGGAACCACTACTGCGTTTTTTTTTTAAAATGGAAACGTGCCTAGAACAGGATCTGAGAAAGTAATTAAAATTGTTCTTCACATATATTACCATTTCAGATATGCAGTAAACCACTTACCTGTCACTTACTCCCATATTCTTGTATTTATTACTACTGCACTGTGTGAATAAATTGTCATATGGACGTATATTCACTGAGAGTTTAGAATGCTATGATACATCATTCATGTGATGCATTCATTTTACTTTTTAAATTCCCAATGAAAAGCTAGAAAATTGTATGTATTACAAATGCCAGAGACATACAGTAGTATAAAATGCAAATCTACTCTCTCCTAAAACACATTAAGCTAAAATATGATTGGATCTCATCTAGGAAAATGTTGAGAAGTACAATTCTTTCTAATACATTTTGAAGATCCATTGCCATGACATTCTTGTTTACTTATCATTAGAAAATTTTGATGAAAATGCTTTTCTATATTAGTAAACCTTTAGTCATTGGAATATTTGGAAGAGGCAAGGAAGCTAAAACAATAGTTCTCATAGGTTCAACTTGTGTGTGCAAGAAGGCTTAGGCTCCCTCTGGTGGTGGTAAGGTCTCACTATTTTTATTCAAAAATATTGATGATGTGAAGATGAGATTGCCAGAGTGAAGTGATGTTTCCGTTAAAGACAAAACAGAATTCTGATTCCTTAACGATTTACAATGTAGGTTCTGGAAGTGACTCCTGAATGGTCTTCAGTAGCTAGGTTACTGAGCTCTGTGGCTTCTTAATCCTTCTTTAATTCTCACAGAGGGAGTAGATTAAGCTTTCTCTTAATCATGTCTATTTTGACCATTCAGGAATATGATGAGGAATTACAGAAATATTTGTTAAGGGCTTTGAGTTTTTAAAATAAATATGTTTTGTAAACTTACAGTTTTCTTAGTAATATTTTCAAGTCTAAATTTCCTTTTAGAGCAGTGTTCAGTAGTAAGATCACAAAAGCATTAAATCAAATGCTACCATGTTTATTTTTTAATTTATTATAGCACATAAAAATATAGTATATTGTATCCTATAGTATAATATGTAGTGTTTTCTAGTTGATATTAAGTGGAAAGTTAGGGAGATGGAAAAGACTACATGCAATGATGAGGTTTAAACACTTTGTAGATTTAATGGGGCGCCTGGGTGGCTTAGTCGGTTAAGCGTCCGACTTTCACTTAGGTCACGATCTCGCGGTTCGTGGGTTCGAGCCCCGCGTCGGGCTCTGTGCTGACTGCCAGCTCAGAGCCTGGAGCCTGTTTCAGAGTCTGTGACTCCCTCTCTCTCTGACCCTCCCCTGCTCACGCTTTCTCTCTCTCTCTCTCCTAGAAATAAATAAAACATTAAAAAAAAAAACACTTTGTAGATTTAAGAAGTGTTGTTCTTATTTTAGAGTTTTAGAAGAATGGGAAATGAGGATTCTAAATGATGTCTCATTAAAGCTAATTTCTCTGAAAAATGAATATTTAAATTGGGCTATTGGTATAAGGTATAGATAAGGGATGTTTTTGAAAAATACTGGACTAATATTAGACTTCATGTGTCTTTTTATATGTGTTCTATTATTTCCTTAGGAACTTATTTGGAGAGTTCAAATAAAACATCTGCATAATAAAGAGCCTTTTAATTAAGAAAAATGGTTGTCAAAATCCCACAGCTTTCTAATTCACAAAATGATGTTGAGTTGCAGATCATAAAATCATCCTAAATTATTGATTAAATGTGTGCAGATGTAAGCATAAGAATAATATATTCCTCATTAGCATGTTGCCTGTATTTACATCTGTTAAATCACAGGTGGTCTAGCAATTGGAGGAAATTCTTTTTTTAAGTTTTGGAGCTTCTCCCTACCATAAAGCTGCTTGAAATGCTGAGCATTTCAGAACTCAGTTAACTTAAACATATGACTATTATAGATGCTTATTATAGGGCTATAGAACTTAAACATCTAGACTAAATTCCTCAATCTTTTAGGACCAGTATTTATGGCTGGACGGACTAATGTTCCCGTTTGGGTTAAGATAACATTTCTGCTGGGGTACATGGATGGCTCAGTCGGTTGAACGTCTGACTTCGGCTCAGGTCATGATCTCATGGCTCATGAGTTCGAGTCCTATGTTGGTCTCTGTGCTGAGAGTTCAGAGCCTGGAGTCTGCTTTAGATTCTGTGTCTCCCTCTCTTTCTGCCCCTCTCCCACCTGCTCTGTCTCTCTCTCAAAAGTAAATAAAAACCTTTACAAATATTAAAAAAAAAAAATAGGGTGCCTGGGTGGCTCAGTCGGTTAGGTGTCCGACTTGGGCTCAGGGCATGATCTCACTGGTTTGTGAGTTCGAGCCCTGCGTTGGGCTCTGTGCTGACAGCTCAGAGCCTGGGACCTGTTTCTGATTCTGTGTCTCCCTCTCTCTCTACCCCTCCTCCACTCTCACTCTGTCTCTCTCAAAAATAAACATTAAAAAAAATCACTTATAAAAATATTTTTAAAAAGATAACATTTCTGCTAATTCTTACAAGATAGGAATGAAAGGTATTGCCTGTGGAATTGCAACAATAGCAATTTCTTAAAACATGGAAATATTTTTAAGTTTTTTTTTTTTTCTAATAACTAAAGTTAGAAAGTCTCTTGACCACGACCGCACAGAGCCTGCTTGGGATTCTGTCTCCCTTCCTTCTGCCACTCCCCTGCTCGTGCTCTCTCTCTCAAAATAAGTAAATAAACTTAAAAAATTCTCCTGACCGAAAATAAATCAGAAAAGATAGGTAAGTATGAGTAATAAAATCCCTGCAATTCCAGTATTCAGATATATCCACTGTTATCAAGTTGTTTTGTATGTTGCTCCTATTCATCATCTCTCAGGAGCGTGGTGTGGTGGTCGTGGGGGGCAGGCACGTCCTACCTGCCCCTCACTGCTTTTTCTTTCTCCCTGTCTCTTTCCACAATGTACTCAGTTTTGAATCGCATGCTGTCAAATTATATCACTCCTTGTAGCTCATCAGCTGTGCCCTGGGTCACTTATCTCATTCCTTGAAGATTCAGTTCCTGCTTTGCTGTCACTCTCTCCAACACTGTTTCAGTAATCACATAATGGATCTCTACAGTGACCTGGCCTCGAAGTTCCTCCACCAACCATAGCTACTTTACTTTCAGAATACCTTTGACCAGTTATTTTCAGTCTGGGGCAGTTTTGTGCCCTATGGGACATTTGACAATTCCCGGACACATTTTTGCTTGTCACAGTGGGGAGGTATTACTGACATCATGGGCAGTCACCACAGGTGCTACTAATCATCCTTTAATGCAGAGGACAGCCCTCTACAGTGAAGAATTAACTGACCCAACATGTCAGTAGTGTTGAGGTTGAGAAACCCTGCTAGACTCAAAGATAACGTCACTATTGTATCTTTCAGAGATAAGAAGATTATCAATAGAATGGCTTCCTAACCTAGATATTCTGTAATACTGTAGGCTATTGGGTGACCTTCTGTGACAATTAGATGCTGATGTATAGGTAAAGCAGAACTTCTCTGGGAATGGAATAAATAGCTTAGTGCTTTTTTAGTGTTAGCACCTTCTCTGGCAGTTTCATTTAAAATATTGTCTAGTGAATTACACCAGCCAAACCTAGGAAAGGCATACTCCTTACAGAAAATCCTTTCAAAGAAGCATTTCTTAAGATTTTTTTTAAGCGTATAGGGGCATCTGGGTGGCTCAGTTGGTTGAGTGTCTGACTCTTGATTTCAGCTCAGGTCACAATCTCATGGTTCGTGAGATGAAGCCCTGCATCAGGCTTTGTGCTGACAGTGTAGAGCCTGCTTGGGATTATCTCTTTCCTTCTCTCCCTGCCCCTCCCCTCTCTCTGTCTCTCCTGCTCTATCAAAATAAACTTTAAAAAAAGATTTTTAAGCATATAATTTTATTATATAACAAAATCAATATTTAACAATATCACATTTTTACATTTGAGACCATGGTTTCATCCCCTCCCCTTATCTTCTACATTTTGATTCCTTTTCAGTTGACTAAAAGGCCTTTACAAATTTTTTTCCATAAGAGAAAAAATCAGTCAATTTAATTGCTAGAAAGTAGCTTATTGTATTCTGTAGGCTCAGAAAGTCCTACCGGAATGCCTTAGTGGTGCCTTACAACTGAGAAAAATGAAAGCAATGACAGTCTCATATGTTGAAAGTGATACTGAGCCCAAAAATGCCAATACAGATTATGAATGTAAAATTCCACAGGGCAGAGTACTGCTGTGGCTTTGCATAGCACCAGGCCTTTTAACTGTTAGGTTTTGGGTCCTTTCTTTGGGCCTTTATTAGGCCTTGGTTCTGTTGAAAGGACTAATGAAAGCTTATCATTTTCTCACTAGGAAAAAAAGCCATTCTGAGGCAGCCTTTGCAGTGACAATAGATTTCTAATATTCATTGCTATTGTGGGGAGGGTGAACACATGCATGATGACTTTGAATTTCTCATTCTAGGAAATTAAAAGTAGTGGTATAATTTCTACTCAAGTTATTGTTGGAGATTTGTGGGGGATAGAGATGGGGATGGAGATGGGCATACAGAGGTGACAGTATGAGTCACATATAGGTCGCAGTATTTCTGAGCCCATGCTCTGGTTCAGAAACACAACATGAAATGTAATATGAAAGATAGGTAGGTCACTGGCACAGTCTGCTGGTCAGGGCTGTCGCACGACTTCCCTCTCCCTGTGGTTGCTGCTTCTACTAGGTAATCACAGATCATGTTGGGAATCTTTCCTATTAATAGTATGAGGATGAGTCCTTTGCCTTTACTTAGAAATAGCCAGAAGGACCAGAAACAGAAGCCCTGAATCATGTTCACTATAAAATCACCACTGGAGGGTGTATGGATTTGCTCCTCAATTTCTAGGCTGTTTTACCAGATAAAGCTCTGGCTGTGGCTGGTTTTTATGTGATTTTTTTCAGTAGTGCTAGCAGATTAATTATCTGGTATCCTTATGCTATCCCACATTGGCTCTCCCTGCCCAGTTTTTCGTTGTCTGGTCTCGGCTGGCAAACAGGAGCTTCACAGTCTGAACACTATTAATGTAGCTATGCTAAAGTAAGCTGTTAGATTGTTAGATGAAGCATGTTTGCAGAGATAATTGGTGTTTTTTCTATTCGTAGGAGGAGCCCTGATATCCAAGCAAAAGAAGAGTTATGGAAGCATATTCAGTAAGTACTGACTTTTTTCCCCCCTCTTATTGTTTCAAAACCCATATAGTGTTAAGGGATTTATGAGGGAGATCACGGACACCAAGAGGCTGCCTCTGGCTGAAGCCTGTCACGTAGTCTTTCTTCATTGCCATCATTATGTGGTACATGGAACTCACATTAGTGGTGGCTTCCCATGCCAGTAGCCCTGACATCTCTAAGTTGTAAATGGGCCTCAGACAGGAAAATATGTTACAAATAAACACTAGAGAAGGAAAAAAGACCCCTACTACAGGGGAGAGAAGCAGATCTTTTGTAAGGAAATGATGGATGGAGAGTCATCTACATTCTAGTTGTACAAAGACAGGAAAAAACATAGAGCCACAGAAAAGGGCTCTCCCCCACCCCCCATTTTTCCTTGAATACATACTGGTTTTTTAATCTTTGCTCCTGGCTTATATTTCTTTTAGTTTTACTGATAATTGTGTTTGGGGAAAAGATTAGGATGGAAAATCTCATCTGCCAGTTGTATTTGTATCAGCTTCATAAATTTAATTTTCTTGCTTACTTCCTTCTAGAAAGGAACTTGTGGATCCTTCTGGATTATCTGAAGAACAATTAAAAGAGATTCCATACACTAAAATAGAGTGAGTAGGTCTTTGAAAGTCTTGTCACAAAAGTTTTATTGCTACTTATAAGTGAATAGTCCATTCTTATTTTCCAGTGGTATTCCATGAAGTGCTTTAATTTGTCTTTACATTTTAACTAAAATTATAACTGTAGGGAAAGAGGTAGAAAAGGGTGTAGTAAAGCTAATTGTTATTTTGTACTATAGTCACAATCATCTGTTGACCGCCTATTTGTTGTAGGTACAAAGGGGCTTTTGATGATTAATGTGTTCTAAAACCTAAATACTTTTTTTGAGGGATTCATTGATTGGTAATAATGTTTTTTTGTTTTTTACTCACTACAAGACAGGTTGGCCACAAATCCTGCCACATAAGCCCAATCCAATGCCTGTCATAGAACTAGAACATTGAATGTATTTCATGGAAGCCTAACATGATTCCCTGATCACAATTCAGTGTAGGCAGGATGCAGCAGCAGATGACTTGTGTGTTTTCTGCCCTGCTGTAATTGGTAAGGAGAAAGGGGGTGGTTCTACTTCTTTGCTTAATTTCCCTCTGTAACCCATGCTTTCTTCCCACTCTGGTCAAACGGCTGGTTTGTACACACTGTCCCCAACTACCCTTCCTACCCCCTCATCTCTTGGCCAAAGATTGAATCCTTAATGACAGGCTAATTAGTAGCTAGGACAGGGACCAATCTTTTCTGGTAGGAATGCCACTTTGTCTGTTACAGATTTTTTTTTTCTTTCATACTATTGGAAAAATTTCAACTGTGGGGAATAGTTTCACTACAATTTTTCATTAAAAAAATATACACCCATGTACATACAAATACTAGAGTTTGTTTTGCATGTATGGTCAAGGGGGCAGTTTTCTGTTGTTAGCTCAGCTCGTGAAATTTAAGCCACTTAGGCTTTCTAAGCTCGGAGGGATCACGTTCTTTTTAAATTCTCGAAGTCATTCCTTTGTGGTTTCCATATTAAGGAAAAATTCCAAACTATCCTTTTCTTTCTTCTGGTTTATTTCCATGTTTTTGGCTACTTATTCAGGACTCAAGGTGACCCCATCCGCATCAGGCATTCCCATTCACCGCGAAGTTACCGCCAGTATCGCAGGTCTCAGTGTTCAGATGGAGAGCGATCCGTTCTCTCGGAGGTGAAGTAAGTAGGCAAGCTTGAATACATCATCACTTGCATGACTCCAGCTCTGGAACACCACGGTACAATAGGACTTTCTGCAATGATGGAAATGTTCTGTATCTGTGGTTGTGGAGTATTTGTAAGATGACTAGTGTGATTGAGAAACTGAAAATTTAATATTCTTAATTTTAATTAAATTTAAGTAGCCCTATGTGGCCAGTGACTACCATATTGGACAGCACAGACCTAGACCATACTTAGGCTGAATCATGGCACCTCCAAGCTATGCATTTTTTTTTTACAAGAAAAAAATGCATAAACTATTCTGTTGTGAATAATCCATCCTTATTTGAGAGGTGACATATGTTTCTTTTTGATCTGATGACATTTTCTTTTACTACAGCAAATATCATATGTTGTAGTCATTTCTTGTGTTAGTTTTTCTTTTGAGGAAAGTGACTATATCTCACAATATAGTCACAAGACGTGCTATATTTTAAATGAATATGTTAATGCAATACTTATGCATCATGTACTTGGTATTGCTGGGTAGGAATGTTAATCATTGAACTCTGAATTAAGGCTCAAAATTTTGATAAACATTAATAAGTTGGGAGATAGGCTAGCCCAACCAAGAGAGGTATAGACCAGGTTTTGGTTGTTTTTTGTAAAATGTAGAACATGCCTGTTTATAGCTCCATAGGTTTATAGAGAAAGAATAAATGGTCAATAAATGCTTCTTTAGAAACAAATCAAAAGGCCGTTTATACATGTCACAGTAACAGAACCACACTTATGTTTTATTCTGGCTTCTTCTATTTGTTATGATTTTGAGCAGGTTACTTAACCTGCCCAACTTAATTCAAAAAACATTTATTAAAAACATCTGTGTAAAGCACTGTGGTAGGTACGGTAAGGAATACAAAAGTACATAAAACATGTTTTCTTTTCTGTAGTCCTCTTCCACCTCAAGTTGTGATTCTAGGTACTATCTCAATCATTAATTCTAAAACAAATTCTCTGCAGTTCAAAAACGGACCTTGTACCTCCACTTCCTGTGACACGTTCTTCAGATGCTCAGGGTTCTGGTGGCTCCACAGTTCATCAGGTGGGTAATAATCAAGTTTCAAAATATTGGTACTGATGAAAATTTTTGAGAAGCACTTTTCTGAAAGTTGTTTTGGGGAAATAAGAAAATGAATCTCTAACTACATTCTGAGATTCCATAATTGTAAAAGGTGGTATGCAAAACGTGGAAGGAGGGGTACATGATCAAGACACAGCACAGCATGGCAAGAGTTAAGTTAGAAGTAAGGACTAGAGCTCGTGCAAGGTCTTGGATGATGTCATGCTTGAAGCAAAACCAGGGATAACGAAGATGGTCAGATTATGTGAAACCAGAGCAAAGAAATGATAGGTTCACTAATTTAAAAAAATCTTTTAGATATTTTTTGAGCCAGAGAAGCAAGGAGAAAGTGGTAGACTTAAGAGCAGGCACATATTCTCTTATTAACTGATGACAGACAGAAGTACTCAAATCCTATTTCATTTGTCTTCTCCATCAAAGAAAATTACTTTTGTCCTGGGAATGTTTTTTAAAAATGTGGTTAAAAGGAAATTCAAGGGCAGAGTAAAGTTATCTGCCTTAATAAAATCAGTTTAATACTCAGCTGAATTAGATATAAGAGGAGAGCACTGTAGCAAACATTTTGCAGCAAGGTATTTGACACCATCTCTCATGGTAAATGAGAGAAAAAAAGTAGGCTGTGTTGGGTAATGGGATGCATTTGTATCTGGTTAAACCATCACTCTAAGAACAAAGTTGATGTTTATAATGGATCATTGTCCGCCCATTGTTTGTAGTGATGTGGTGTTCATTCTTTTTTAGATCCTCGATCCCTTTGGAAAGCAATTTTAACTACTGTCTCTCTCCCATAAAAAGGCATGTAAGCACACACATAGTTTTGTATGTAAATCCAGGTAGTTTATGGATAGTTTATGAAAACTGACTCCAGTGGTGCAGGTTATGCATTGCCCTTTGTTTCTCCGGATTCATTTTTGTCACTGACTAAAGAAGGGACCTGTGCTAATTTAGATTAGATTCCCTGGGAAGAGATTCTGAGATGGAGGTTTACATGGAGGAAATTTATTGGAAAGCATAAGGATCAACACTTTTTGGGAACAGAGGGAAAGCAAGAGTCGAATAGTGTAGCATTCTACCAATAAAGCACCATCTGATGCCACAGGGAACTCTAGAGCTGAAGAGGGCCCATCGGATCCCTCCCACTTGGACAAGAGGGTTGGGTCTTTACACAGAAAGTCACCATATAACAAGTCACTTGATAAAGGGTGCCCCAGGTAGGGGGCTGCCTTCAGCTGAGGGTACTTCCTGCGGGAGGGCTCAGTTTTTGAGCAGTGTATCAGCCAACACTCCCATCAGCTGGGGGAGTGAATGTCTCAGTCCCAAAAGGATGTCTGGATGGTTAATCATGACATCCACTAACCTCTGCCTCATTTTTGATTAAGTACATCTGGAAGAGCTAATAGGCTGTCCTAACAATTTGTTTCAAGTCAATAGTATTTTTAAAAATTCATATTCAAGATTAAGAGTTTAGACTTTGGCTGACCTGCATTGGTATCTCCTTGTCCCCACATACCACTTGTGTGACTTTGAGCAAACTGTGTAATTTCTAAACTCTGATTTCTATGCAATGTAAATAACCTGTCAGGGTTACTGTGAGGATAAATAGGCACTGTTACTTTTCAGAACTTTTTGTCTTAAAATTTAAAGTTGGATTCAGTACAAAGAATTTTATTGTACTTTTGCTCTTTCAATTACTCTAGACTCCTTGATCACCATCACTCAGAAATCGCAGGAAACTTCTGCACATTGAAATAGCAGCTCTCACTGCTGCATACAACAGCTTACATGGGTCTTCTGATCAGTGGCACTGATTCGAAGCTCGTCTCTGCGACACCTCTAACTTTGAATTCAACATAAACACCTAATAAGCGCATACAGAGTGACAGGCACTAGTTGGGTAGTCAGCAAACTAAATCCAGCCTACCTGTTTCTGTAAAGCCCAAGAGATAATAAATTGCTTTTACATTTAAGGGCTGTTTATGGGACGGGCACAACATGCAACAGCGACCAAATGTAGTCCACAATTGGGCCCTTCCAAGAAAAATGTTCAGACTCCTGGCCTAGGCATAACACATAAAAGTAAACAGACAGAATCATTAGGTAAGCGTTATGAAGAAACAAAGGGCTCAGTTAGAAAATCAACAGGTGACTTGACTACAGAAATAGGGTGGTCAAAGAAAGTCATCTCACAAACTGATGTATAAAGCTGGAACCTTGCAGGGTAGGAGCTACCATGTGAAGAGGGAAGAGCAAAGGAGAAAACAGTCTATGTGCTCAGAGCATAGTGGAGGGTGGGGACAGATGACGCAGGGCTTTAGATGTTATTTGGATTTTATTCTAAGTTCCAAAAGGAAACCACTGATCTGGTTACCATGTGGATAAAGGACTTGAATGACACAGGGAAGCAGGAAGCATTTCCCACTTTCTATCATGGAGCCAGAGTTCTGGTAATGCTATGGCCTGTCTACACCTCACTTCCCTTTTTCATGCAGAAGCCTGACAAAGGTGGGATGGATCATGGACTCTGACTGACTCTATTTCCTTAAGATATGCAGACAGAGAGGGGTTTAATGATAGCACCTTACAAGGTAGTGTTTATTGGGGCGCCTGGGTGGCTCAGTTGGTTAAGCATCCGACTTCGGCTCAGGTCATGATCTCAGTTTGTGGGTTTGAGCCCTGTGTCGGGCTCTGTGCTGACAGCCAGCTCAGAGCCTAGAGCCTGTTTCAGATTCTGTGTCTCCCTCTATCTCTGACCCTCCCCTGCTCACGCTGTCTCTCTCTCTCAGAAATAAAAACATTAAAAAAAAAAAAGGTAGTGTTTGTTTTAGATGACCTCCCGGCTCCTTTTCTGGCTCTTGATGTATTAGCTTCACATTCTTCATATAGTTTCCTTCTCCTACCTCTTGGATTATCTAGAAATCTCCCATTTCAGAGGTCTCACACTCTAAACTTATCTTGATTCAACCTGAGAGTCTGGTTTAGGAATGACTACAGAGAAACAATTGGGAGATTTAGGACTAATTTTCATGCATGAGGTGTATTATGCATGTTACTATCAGACTTAACTTTACAGTTTCATGTTGTCATAACCAGAGTGTTTGTTGAATGGCTTTTGATACTATGAACGAACCTTAAGTATTTTGTAGTCTGGTGTCTTAAATATAAGTAAATCTTAACTTCTTATGTACTAATAAAATTGATTTGGCTACTATCTGAATCTTCATCTTTTGAATATATTTTCTTCTAGAGAAGAAATGGATCTAAAGATAGCCTGATTGAAGAAAAATCTCAGACATCTACAAGCAATCTGGCTGGAAAACACACAGCAAAAACAGTAAAAACTGTACAAGCTTCACGCCTCAAGATAGACTTGATCCAATGAAGGGTTTGGGATTAGGGGTGGGAAGGGTGTGTGTGCCACCTTTACTTTCAAACTGTGAATTATTCAAGTATCTTGGACCTGCAAAATTTCTTCAGAAAAAAATGGGATTCTGTTGCATCTTTTAAAGGTTTAACAGTGTATTTGTGCTGAAGGGCCTTTCTGTTCGGCATCTGGAATAGTCTTCTGAAAACTCATCGCCTTGATGCCCTATTTTCCTTCCTGGAAACTCCCAAGTTATCTCGTGTCCACAACCAGGATCAGGTGGTTCTGATCGAAGCTCCGGAATCCTGGTATGCAGCTGCCTCGCTGTGCAAGGGTATACCAAGTGAGTGAAAAGGTTCTTCCCATCTCTAGGTTGGTCTCAGCCAGTGCACAGACATAGGAAGACTGAGATCTCACTTTAAGATTGGAGAGGTTTTTATTCATATAAATGTTCTTTGTAATACTGTATTTTGTGGCATTAAGTCCCACTGGTTATTTACAGATGTAAAAAGCTTTTTAAGTGTTGCTTTTAATTTCTAGTGTCCTTGTGTTTTCAGAAAAAAGAAAATGCGATGTGTGGATTTCAGTTGGCCTCAGTTTTATAAATTCATAAAACAACCTCAAATGGTGTCTCCCTCCTGCCTGGCTACCTAACTTCCACAAAGACTAGTTCATCTGAGGATGACTTTGCAGTCCCCTTTCCAGAGAAAATAGAAATACTCATGCAGGACATCTTTCACCTCCCTACACCCAAACTTCCAGTTGGCAGTCATCTCGAATACTTCCCTTCCTCCTGTCCCTGCACCTGTTTTGGAACCCACTCTCCTTCAGCCTTCTTGTCCCTGTCAACTTTCCTCTCAGTGACATACCTGCCACGTGGCTTTAACTTAGTAACTTTCCCATGTAAAAAAAAAAAAAAAAAGCCAACCAACTTTTCCAACCAGAAATCCTCTCCAGCTATTTTTCTCTCCCATTCCAAGTTTCTCAAAAGGATTATCTGTAGCTGGGGTCTTCTAACCTGGACTGTAAACTGTTACCATCCTCCTCCACTACAGACCTCACTAAAATCACCTGTGCCACCAAATCCCAAAGGTTAACTTTTAGGCCTCCCCCTTGCCACTTTAGTGGAGTGCTTCATTGTTTGTACTGCTGTGACCATCTTTTACTGCTCTTCAGTAAGATGCTATTCTACCTCACCAATTAGTTTCCCAGAGCGTAGCCCTCTCCCTCTACCCAAGATGGATTTCATCTATGCCCACAGCCTTAAGGTTTATTTCCATAGCGTAGTCTGTTTCTGCCAGGCCATTTAGATACCTCAAAGGCAATCCCAATTCAACTAGTTTAAAATGCTGCTCCCTGATGGATTCAGGACCACTATGCATGTGAATGTGCAAGACTACACACCTACAGTCATTAGAAGACCCCTCCCCTCTTACCAAGCCCTGTTAGCTTTGCTCTCTATAGCTCAGTGATCTCCAAATTCTACCACCCTGGTCCAAGGTGGTCATCTCCTGCTTACACTGACTCACCCGCATCTCTTATAGATGTCAACTATAACATTTTCCCCTTGCTTTAAACAGCCATACGTGGTCTTTTTTCCCTGCTCAGGCTCGTTTTGTAACACCCATAGGCTCCCTTAACAGCCGTCTATCTTCAAGCCTCATTAAGTACTCAACTTGTGTCTAAATCAGGGCACTTAAGAAGAGGGAATGTAACTACAGCTGTCACAAACCTGGACCTTTTCTGGCCCAAGGCCTCTGCATATGCCATTTCCAACTTTCCCTCACAAAAATGACACCTACCCTTAGTCTCAACCACTTTCTCAGGTTTCCTGGACTTGGTCAACTCATGCATGAGACTTGCCTCAAGGAGATAGTTTTACATTTGTGATGACATTTCTGCCATTCAACTCTAAGCTTCCAAAGGGAGGGACTGTGTTTTGCTCACCCTTGTGTTCCCACCTCCTAGTGAGTTACTGAAAAACTCAATAAATCTTTCAAATGCCTGAAGAGTATTTTTTCTTTCCTACAAAGTCAAGGTGGAGGGTATGTGGACCACCATCTAGTAAAAATAAAAATGCAGGGACAATGTGAAACACACCTGTGACCTAGAACCCAACTAGTCTAGTTCACCAGGCCGACACTGAAAGCAAGCACTTGGTTCTCCTTAATTAGCTCTGAACATCAATCTTAACTGCTGAGATTAAACCAGGCTGAAGTTTCTGGGGGAAGAAAGAGAAACCCTCCTTTTCCCTTTCAGTGAAAATGCTATTTGCTGACAGTTAATACACAAACCTCCAGGAAGCACAAGGAAATATTTATTCATAGCTCCACTATTTTAAAAGTACATTTACGGACAGTCCCAAAACAATAAATTTAGTACCCTTCAGACTCCTGGAAATTTTAAATGAACCAAGTAACTCTTGTCAAGATTTCCTGTGATGTTTTTGAATTCCTCATCAGGGACATCCTAAAAGACAAAATAAAGCACTCAATTTGACAAACAGTGATGTACATCGATTAAAATCTTCATAATAAAACTCAGTATATCCTTCTGAACCGCATTCTGGACTCAGCTTTAATGTCCACGTAAAACCTGAGATTTGGTTAAGTGTTGGGAATTTAGTTACTATATAAACATGTATTTTAAAATTCCAAAAATAAGCTGGGAAAGGTTTTCCTACTGGCCATTGACCTTGTTAAATATATGTTGCGGTACTCATTTTTTTTTTTAATTTTATTTTTTAAAATTTACTTCTGAGAGAGAAGTGAGCTCACAGCGTGAGCAGAGGAGGGTCAGAGAGAGGGAGATACAGAATCTGAAACAGACTCCAGGCTGAGCTGGCAGTCAGCACAGAGCCCAACGCGGGGCTCAAACCCCCGGACCATAGTACTAATTTAAACACCCACGAAAGCACCCCCAATCTAAAAAATGAAATTTGCATTACAAATAACTGCTTTATGAAAGCAAATCAGTATCATCCTACCTTAGGTCACCTTTGGTGCTCCCCAAAAGGATTCAGCTAGCAACAGGATAAGCTTCAAGCATCCATCTTTGACCTGAACAAAATGTGGTTAAAAACTGTTTAAGAGGAACTATACATTTAAGGCTCAAGATCACACGTGCAAACTAATATAAAAGCATAAGCTGTTACTTATGCAGCTCCTACACCAAAGATACCAAATTCTAGGTCAGGAAAAGGCTGCAAAGTGTTTAGTTTACGCCTTTTTTGACACCACATTCACTAGTTTCCAAAGTGAATGGGCAACACAAAGGCTACAAGACAACTAATTAAGGACTGCTCTATCTCTGGCACAACGTTGCTGACCCCATAATGGACTCTTCTGTGAATAAGAGTTCAAAGAGGATTAATCCCAGCTGTAGATTTTCTTTTACAATTCAAACCACCTACTAGGTTAAGGAGAACTGCAATAGAAAGCATTTTAAGCGGTTAAAATCTTCAAGAGCTGATATGCAACTGGTTCTTCTTGCACTAAATGCAAACTCACCTGCAATGCTGATGCCACTCGCTCGCCAAGTTCTGGATCTTGAGACAAATATTAAGATCTAAACCTTAATATTAAACGGCACTTGACTCCTATTTAGCCTTGAACTCAAATGTGATACGTTAGGCATACATGCAGTGACAGTGCCGTCTTTCTCTTTCACAAGAAATCTCTGCTTCCATTAAAAACTCCCTCTGACACACAGTCCGCGTCCAATAAACTCAAATGCATTCAAACCCATTTTCCACTTCCTGGCGTGGGAACGTAGCCTTGGGGCCCCGTCGGGGCTTCCCGAGGTCCGCGGACAACGTGGCCGAGACCAGGCCGGGCCGCGGCCCTCCATGCACTCCAGGGACGGGACCCTCGGGCCTGGCACAGCCACGAAGCACATCTCATCACTCTCAGAGCGCCTTGTACCCTTCGGAAACCAAGAAGCCCCGCGCCCCGTATCCCTGCCACCCCCGAAATCGCGCAGCAGCCCTCCACGACCGGAGCGCAGAGGCAGAAAAGGCCACGCTCTGCTCCCACAATGCTTTTCTACGACTGGAAGGACCCACTGTCCGGAGAGCACGGGGAGAACGGACTGTACCACTGGTCGCTGCGCCGTCTCGAGACGCCGCCGTGTGGCGCGAGGGGCGAAGTGCCCAGTGATTGGCTGTGGGGCGGGGCTCCAGGAGGAAAGACGACGCAGGGGCTTGGGGTCACCGCCCCAGGTGTGCGTCTTGCGACCAGTGCTTCCGCCTGGGAAGGTTTTTTTTTTTTCCCACCTGCCCGCCTCCCAGGGTCGCGAACACTTGGTCTACGCTGAGTCGCGGGTGTAACTCAGTGGACTTGAGACCTCGTGTTCTTCAGTCTCCGGCTGAGGAAGAGTAAGGCCCTTCCTTCAAAGAATATTTCTAACGTAACTTACGAGTCGTCAGGCCCCGTCCGGAAGGCCTGGGACTCAGGTGTGAATGAGGCCAGGGTTCCTGCCTTAACGTTCTAGTTGGGCGAGAAAGGCACTAAACAGGTAACATGGACACTGTGGGTCCAGACCGTGTGTTAAGGAGGAAAACCAAAGAAGGTAATGTGGTAGAGCAGCGCTGTCCCATGGAAATATCGTGCGGACCACGACTACCATTTTAAATGTTCATATTGCCACAAAAAAAGTAAAAAGGAACAGGTTAAATTAGTGTCCGTTGTAAACTCAACATGAAATCAATATAAAATCATTCATGACTAGTGTTATGTATTAATGATATATTTTGCTTTAAAGTCCGGTGTATATTTTATGCTTCCAGCGCGTTTCAGTTCAGACTAGTCACATTTCCAGTGCTGAGAAGCAGGCCTTGCCCAGGGTGGCTGCAGGCGCCTGAGGAGTGCAGAGTGGCCTAAGACAGCAGCTGACGAGACAGGTAGGAGCAAATCATATAAGGCTTTGTACCTGTGATGGGAGGTGGGAATTTAGGCCGAAATTCTAGAGTTGATTAATTATGACCACAGAAGTAAAGCAGAGGTTGTTAATTGGCTTTTTGCCTGATAACCATAACTCATGGAAGGGATAGAGACTGAAGTAAAACCTGCTGTGGGATAGCAGGGGTGTCTCCTTGCTCCTGTAAGCCCTAGCGGAGAGTCCTCCGGAGACCTCATGCCAGCACCTTTCCTTGTTTCTTTCAATCTTCTGAAAAGGAGAAAGAAAAAGAGAAAAGAAAAAGAAAATTTAAGCTCACGGCTCAGTGGTCATCACATAAGGATCAGCCTGAATGATAACATCAAGTCAAGGACAAAGGGGACATGCAGAAGGAGTAAACGTGTAATAATCACAAGAGAGGAACTAACTAAGACCCTCATTAGGAAGTCACTGTAACTTCTGGGAGAGAGAAAGGTTGGGCAAAGAGGATACCTCAGGAGTATAATTTCAAGACATTGAAGGGAACAGTGTGGGGTTCATAACAAATCTCAAGCTTGTCTCCTTGCTAGGGGAAGTCAGGGAGAGGAGCTTCCCTTGGGCTGGAGCAGCCCCTAGACCTAGGTTTACATCCAACTCTGACATTTGATCTCTTAGGTAAATGACCACCTCTCTGAGCCCCAAGTTTCCTCATTTACAAGATAATAACTATACCCATGAACCACATGTTAGCTTAGAGAATTCAGAAAGTAGAATCATCTAGCACTGTGTAATATATAGTAACATCCAACAAATGACTCCTAGGAGCTGAGCTCTTGTGTTCATTTATCACCACCCCAGGTATGGAATAATCTTGGGTTGAATTCTTAAGGAAAGGAGAAATATGCCGATGTTTTTCTTTTAATGGCTTGACATTTTTGCTCCCGCCTTCCTCTTTCCTATTCTCCCCTTTATATCTCTTTACCAAACTCTGGATGGCTTCAAGAGTAGATAGAGGGGAGATATTTGTTCCAATTACTGGATTAGTGTTGTTGTCAGGAAATCAGTTCTAAATTCTTCCTCTTCCTGTCTGCTTCAACCTCACAGAACCTGATAAGGAAAATCCAGTAATTAAGCCAAGGCAAGCAGCAAGGACGCAGGAAAAATACAGAGGATGTTTTGTACCTAGTTTTCCCACCACCCTTGCCTGCTGGGGCTGAGGCACTATATAAGGATATACAAGCTACAGGCAGTGATAGTGCAAACATGGAACAGGCTGGGTTTCCTTACAGGGTAGGGAGAGTCATGGTCCCCCAAATGTTCCACATTCTCATCTGAACCTGTGAATACATGATTAATGTTAGGGACCATGAGATGAAATAGAAACCAAAGAGGAAGGCAGAAGAATTAGAGACGTGGCAGGAGAGGGACTCAACTTTCCATTGCTGGCTTTGAAACTGGAGGAAGAAGATCTTTGAAACCAAAGAATACGGTTTCAGCTCTACAAGCTGGGAATGGCGCTCCGCTGACAGCAAGGACCAGAAACTTCATTTCTACAGCTGCACAGAACTGACTTCTGCTAACAACCTGAATGAGCATGGAAACCGATGCTCTCCTGGAGTCTCCAGAAAAGAGCACAGCCGTGCTGGTTCCTTGATTTTAGCCAGTGGGGCTCATGCCACACTTCTGTCTACAGTGGTTTGAAAAAAAATTTGTGTTGTTTTAAGCTGCTAAATTTGTGTTAATCTGTTATGGCAGCAAATGAAACAAAACAAAAACACCCTGTAAGGGGCAGAGACTGAGAAGTGAGCTGTTTTTCTTAGCCTCCTCCTTGTCCCACTCCAATTGTCTCATCAGGACTCTAAGTACAATATTGCAGATAAGCTATGCATATTTCATTCTAACCATGTGGCGGTGATGTTTGTTTATAGTGGGTGCTATAGACCCAAATTAATATCCAATAGATATTAAATAACTTGAATATTTTTTATAATTTAAAGTCCCTTGTAGATTTTTGGGGGGTTTCTTTTAAAAAAATCACGTCATCTGCAAAAGCTTTATCTCTTTTTCATTCTTTTTTAAAAAGTTTATTTTGAGAGAGAGAAAGTACATGAGCATATGCACAAATTGAGGAAAGGGAGAGAGAGAATCCCAAGCAGTATCCACACTCAGCATGGAGCCAGATGTGGGGCTCAAACTCACAAACCTTGAGATTATAACCTGAACTGAAATCAAGAGTCGCACGCTCAACTGACTGAGCCACCTAGTGCCCCTCTTTTTATTTCAAATAGTAAAATTATAATGGGTGACTTGTTAACCAAACCAGTTTCCTAAAATATAACTAAAATATGGTAAGCAAACTTCCACTAAATAACAAAGTATAACATTAGGATGTAAATACTCATAACTTTGCTTCCTGAATCACTAAACAATATAGTTGTTAACAAATAGTTCCTTTGTTAGCAGTAACATCCTCTCATTTTTACTACTTTTCCACTTTTTCTTCCTTCTCCATTAAGTTCTTTAATACTTTGTCAATATTTTTGGTTCTTATTCTATATAACTATGGAAAAGGCAATATGAAATATGAAGGACACTGTGGGAATGTGACAGAAGGATTCACACTGAGGAGATATTTTAATGGTTTTATCACCAGTAGCATTTGTGTGGAATATTCCCTTCTTTGATATTCAGTATGCTTTTGATTTGCTGACATGATGTGGACATCTTACCAATGTTTTAAGTCATTTCCTATACCTTTGTTGTTGGTGGTGGTAAAAATGTATTGAGTTTTGGGATGCTAAATAAGATATTTCCTACATAAATATGAGTTGAAATGTTAGTTTGAGAGATAAATATGTTGTACGATGTTGGAGAATTAAATACAAGAGGGCATTTACTGGGAAAATACCAATCAGAGAAATGTTCTGTGGAATATGCCTGTAATGGCTTTATAAATTTACTTGGAGAACTTTTTCTTTTTTTTTTCTCTTCTCCAAAAAAATTAATATAATGCCAGGATTAATTTTTTTTAATGTTTATTTATTTATTTTTTGAGAGAGAGAGAGAGAGAGAGAGAAGCGGCGCTCATCCGGGGCTCTTGTTTTCCTTGAAATGGGGCTTGTGCTCATCAGAAGCAGGGCATGAGCTCACCTGAAACTGGGTTTGAACTAACAAACTGTTGAGATCATGACCTGAGCCAGAATCAGATGCTTAATGACTGAGCCACCCAGGCGCCTGAACATAAGTCACGGACTTTTAAGACTATCTGGGTCTAGTATTTTCTCTGTGGGAAAAATTTAAACTATTGATTCAATTTCTTTAATGGTTATAGAACCATTCAGGCTTTTTCTTCTTTAGTCATGTTTGGAATGACTTCCAAGCATCTTTCGTAGGAAAATGTCCATTTCTGCCATGTTTTCAAGTTTGTTGGCAGAAAGTTGTTCATTCTTAGTTTTTTCACTTCACACCAACCAATTCTTTGATTGTTTGACACCAACTGAGTGTCCAACAATTCATTTAAACTCTGATACTAATTCCCTTGAGTTAACATCAGACCCCAAAGGTTAAGAGCTCACTCCTGCAAGACTGTCCTTATTTCATTTGCCAGTTGGAGTGGTTTGGCCAGGCTACTTACACTTTTTCCCAAACCAAAAATTTGGGGGTTAACATGACTCTTACCCCACCTCAGGTTCGATAATTCACTACAATGACTCAGATGCTCAAGACAACACTTTACTTATTATTACCAGTATATTATAGAGGCTACAACTCAGGAACAGCCAGTGGAAGAGATGCATAGGGCAAGGTATAATGTGGTGGGGAGCATGGAGTTTCTGTGCCTTCTCTGGGTACACCACCCTCCCGGCACTTGGATGTATTAACCAACCCAGAATCTCCCTGTCTGGGAGTTCTTATGGAGGTTCCACTACACAGGAATAATTGGTTAAATCACTGGCTGTTGATTGAACAAAATCTCTAACCCCTTGCACTTTTCCAAAGATGGGGGTCGGGTGAGTAGAGCTGAAAATTCTAGTTCTCTAGTCACGTGGTTGGTTCCTCTGGCAAGAAGCCCCACTCCTGATGCTACCAAGGGCGACCACCAAGAGTCACCTTAATGACAAACTCAGGTATGATTGAAATGGGCTTGTCACGAATAATAAAAGATGCTTTTGTCACTCAGCAAATCCAAAGGTTTTAGGAGCTCTGTGCCAAGAACCAGGGACAAAGACCAAAAATAGATTTGTTATACCTTAATTATATTGTCTGATTATCCTTTTATTTTACTTTTCATTAATTTTATTGAGATGTAATTGATATATGACATTGTATTGGTTTCAGGTATGCAACAGTGATTTGACATGTGTATATGTTGCAAAATTTAAGTTTAGTGACATCCATCACCACATAGAGTTACAACTTTTTCTTGTGCACTTTAGTGATTTACTCTTTTAGCAACTTTTACATATACAATACAGTATTAACTATAGCCACCATGCTGTACATCCATCCCTAGGACTTTTTTATCTTAGAACCGGAAGTTTGTATTTTTTGACCACCTTCACCCAATTTTCCTACCCCCCTTGCCCCCGCAAATAAGTGAAAGCATACAGAATTTGTACTTCTCTAACTGGTTTTACGTAGTATGATATCCTTAAGGTCTATCCACCCATATCATTGCATGTAGCAGAATTTCCTTCTTTTTTAATGCCCATTATACACACACATGTGCTTGTGCATGGGCACACACACACACACACACACACAGATAAAGCAAATACATATGCCTTTTTAGATATAAAACTTGCTTTATCCTTCCTTCATGGATTGGCAGTTAAGTTTTTTCCATGTCTTAGCTATTGTAAATATTCAAGATGTTGATTTCATCTTCTTTGGATAAATACCTCAAAGTGAACTTGCTGGGTCATAAGGTAATTCTATTTTTAATTTTTTGAGGAAACTCAATATTGTTTTCCATAGTGCCTGCACCAATTTACATTCCCACCAACAGTGCACAAGGAGCCCCTTTTCTCCACATCCTTACAAACATTTGTTATTTCTTGTCTTTTTGATAATATCCATTCTAACAGGTGTGAAGTGGCATCTCATTGTGGTTTTGATTTACATTGCTCTGATTATTAGTGATGTTGAGCACTTTTTCATGTCTTTTGACCATCTGTATGTCAAGATCTCTTTAATTTCTAATTTCATTTGCGTCTTCTCTTTTTTTCTTAGTGAATCTAGCTATAGGTTTGTCTATTTTATTTATATTTTCAGAGAATTAACTTTTAGTTCCATTGATCTTTCTATTGTCTTTTTAATCTTCATTTCATTTATTTTGGCTATGATCTTTATGACCTTCTTTCTGGTAAGTTTGGACTTCATTTGTTCTTTTTCTTGTTTATTTGAGATCTTTTTTCATTTCTTACTGTAGTCACTTATGAAGTGACTACACTTATATATAAGTAGTCACTTATTGCTTCACTCTTAACAGCTGTTTTTTTTTGCTGAATTCCATGAGTTTTGGTTGTTATTTTTCTTTTTTTTGGTCTGAAGATTTTTTTTATCTTTTAGTTTCTTCTTTGATCATTGTTTATTCAATAACATGTTTAATTTCTACACATTTGTGAATTCTCCAGTTTTCTCCTTATAACTGATTTCTAGTTTCATACCATTGAAATTGGAAAAGATGATTGATATGATTTCAGTCTTCTAAATTTATTAAAACTTGTTTTGTGGCCTGACATATGATCTATCCTGGAGAATGTTCCACATTTGCTTGAGAAGAATATGTATTATACTGCTTTTTGGTGGAATGGTTCTGTAAATGTGTATTAAATCCCTCTGGTATAATGTGTAGTTTGAGTCCAATGTTTCCTTATTTATTTTGTCTGGATTATCTATCCATTGACAAAAAATGAGGTATTGAAGTCCCCTTCTATTATTGTATTGCTGTCTATTACCTCCTTTAGTTCTGTTAGTTTTTGTTTTATATATCTTGGTTCTGTGCTGAGTCCATAAATATTTACAATTGCCATATCCTCTTCTTGGATTCACCACTTTATCATTATATAATGACCTTCTTTGTTTCTTATTATTCTTTGTCTTAAACTTTGTTTTGTCTGACATAAGTATAGCTACCCATGCTTTCTTTTCTTCCCCAGGCTAGGAAATATCTTTTTCTATTCCTTCACTTTCAGTCTGAATTAAGTCTCTTGTAGGCAGTACATAGTTGGGTCTTACTTATTTTATTCCATCTCATCCCTTCCCATCCCATCCCATCCCATCCCATCCCAGGTAATCTCTACACCCAACATGGGGGAGGGGGGAATCCTGAGATCAAGAGTTGCATGCTCTACCAACTGAGCCAGCCAGGGACCCCTGGTCTTATATTTTTTTTGCATTCAACTACTCTTGTTCTTTTGATTAGAGAATTTAGTCCAGTTATGTTTAAAGTAAATCTAGATAATTTTTTATGTCTCCTTCAGTTCTGAAGGACAACTTTGCCAGGTAGAGTATTCTTAGTTGACAATTTTTTCTTTAAGGACTTTGAATATATTGTGCCACTCCTTTGTGGCCTGCAGAGTTTCTGCTGATAGTCTAATAGGGGTTCCTTGTATGTAACAAATTGTTTTTCTCTTGGTGCTTCTAAGATTGTCTTCTTACTTTTCATGTTTGATACTTTAATTATGTGTCTTGGTGTAGGTCTTCTTGGGTTCATTTTAAAGTAACTCTCTAGGACTCCTGGTTCTGAATGTCTTTCTTTCCCCAGGTTAGGAGGGTTTTCAGGCTTTCTTTCTTGCTTTCTTTCTTGCTTTCTTTTTTTTAATTTTTAATGTTTTATTTCTGAGGGAGAGAGAGCGTGAGCAGGGGCGGGTCAGAGAGAGAGGGAGATACAGAATCTGAAACAGGTTCCAGGCTCTGAGCCAACTCTCAGCACAGAGCCCGACGTGGGGCTCGAATCCACGAACCCTGAGATCATGACCTGAGCTGAAGTCGGACACAACTGACTGAGCCACCCAGGCACCCCATCCATTGTTTCGTCAAGTAAGTTTTCCACCTCTTTCTCCTCCTTCTGGATCCCTGTCATGCAAATATTGGCCTGCTTTATAATGTCCCAGAAGTCCCTTAAGCTATCCTTATTCTTTTTTCTTCTGCTCCTCTGATTGGATGAATTCCACTAACCTATCTTTGAGTAACTGATTCTTTCTTCCAGTGCAACCAGTCTGCTATTGAACCCCTCTATTGAAATTTTCAGCTCAGATTTTGTATTCCTTAGTTCTGTGATTTCTATATGATACTTGCTTATATTTTCTATGCCTTTGTTAAAATTCTTTGTTCTTGTATTATTCTCCTGGCCTCAGTAAGTATCTTTATGACCATTATTTGAACTCTTTGTCAGGTTTATCACTTATTTTTGTTTCATTAAGTCTAATTCTGATGTTTTGTTCTTTCATTTGGAAGATATTCCTCTGTTTCTTCATTTTTCCTGACTCTTAGTCAGGAAATGCTGATTACTATGCATTAGATAAAATAGCCACATCTCCTGGTTCTCATGTGGAAGATGAACCATATCATTCAACCTTGCCCTAGATATTGGTTGTCTCTCAAATCTTTGTGATTGCCTAAGCAGTCTTATTTGTTCTTAGTGGCTCCCATTATTGAAAGTGTGCCAAGACCTGCCAGTGTCCCAAAGGGGAGGATCTCAGTCAACACCTAGATTCAGGCTCATTGGAAGCTGAACCTCCAGGCAGCAGCTTTTAAAATATCAAATATACCTTTTCAGGGGAAGACTGAGAGATGGGCATTTCTGTCTGTGGCCTCAGCACTGTGCCCTGAGGGGATAGCTGGCCAAGAACTATTTCTCTGTTTGTTACATTTTGTGGGAGGGACCTGAAAATGTAAGCCCCACTGGCCACTAGAGCCAGGTAATGAAAGGGCATCCTTTGGATGGCAACCAAAAACCTGGGGTCCCAGATGTATACATAAGCTCCTTCCCTGGAAATATTGGCAACTTGGAATGAGGCAGCAGGACAGCACAAAGGTGGTGCCCACCAGCTCCCTGTTCTCTGGAGGCGCCCATTGTTGTGCACTAAGTTAGAGATCTACTGTGGAGGCTATAGGTATTAAGATGTGCAGATAGGCCTCTTTCACTGAAAGACTGGTCATGTTTAAGCTGGGCCCTAAGGAGTTTGCTGTGGTGAGTCTTTGCAAGCACTTCAAGAACTGTCTCTCAGTTTTCTATAGCCTTGTTGGTCTCATGTATTCAAGCCCCATTAACTTTCAAAATCTGGCATTTCGGTCACTCATCTCTTAGGTGGAAGTCTTAAAACTTGGGGCTCCGCATGTGGAAGTTAAAGGCTTGAAGTTTTAAGTTTCCTCCTGGTTGTGTGTTGCGGTGCCAGAGGTGGGGTTTATGGTGAGATTGTTTATTAGCCTCTTCTACTGGGTTTAATGTGAGTCTTTTCTCATTTACCCAGTGTGTGGGAGCAACTCAGATAGTTTCTGGCTTTCTTTCAGAGATGCTTGGTCTGCATGTTGCTATAGATTTGGCATGTTCATAGGAGGAGTTGAGATCAAGAGCCTCTTACATGTGGTATATATATATACAATGGAATACTACTTAGTGATTAAAAAGAATGAAATATTGTCATTTGCAACAACATGAATGGAACTAGTGTATTGTGATAAATGAAGAAAGTCAGAGAAAGACAAATATATGACTTCACTCATGTGTAATTTAAGATATGAAACAGATGAATATAAAGAAAGGGAAGCAAAAATAATATAAAAACAGTGAGGGAGACAAACCATAAGAGACTCTTAGATAAAGAGAACAAACTGAAGGTTTCTGGAGGGGTTTTGGGTGGGAGGATGGGCTAAATGGGCAAGGGGCATTAAGGAGGACATTTGTTGGGATGAGCACATGGTGTTATATGTAAGTGATGAATCACTAAATTCTCTTCCTGAAGTCATGAGCAGAGACTGGTGTTAGTAATTTTCAAGGGAAACTTTTCCCCCATTTTATCCTTCTTCATAATACTTAGGCTTATTGTCTCTACTGATTGTCTCTGTAGAGTGATTCCCCCTCTCCTTACCTAATTCACTTACTAAGGATGTTGCTTTTCATGGGACACAACCTTATGCATGGGTCATATATGCAAGTTGTTTCCCACTTTACTCAGGCCTCATGTCTTATCTTCTAACTACCATATGGCTCTATGAAGCCTAAGCTCTAAGCCACCAGGGATAGATGTCCCAAGCAAATGCCAGCTCCAGAACCTTCTTTTTATTCATACTGTCTTTTATTTGTGGCCTTGGAGGACTTTCCTTATTTTTCAACCAACTCAGCCATTCATTTAGAATAATATTTAAAAATATTTTACCCAACACTTTTAATTATTCTGAATTAGGGGGTTTTCCTGCATATCTCTCCTGCCATATTTGCAGGCACAAAACAACTTTTAAGTTTCTTCATCAGTTTGTTCCTTGAAAAACCATCCAGCTTAAAAACATCAGAAAGGCTTATCACTAATCCTGCTTTTTCTACTAATAACCTATGTGTAAAGGTAATAATTCTTCCCAAAAATAATTTAGAGAAATTCTCACCAAGTCTCTTTCTTAAAGTAACTTGGTCAAATTCTTTGGGAATCTAACAAAATTATTCTCAAGTTCATTTGGAATAAGAAACTGATGAGAATAGCCAGATCAGTGTAGGAAAAGAATGGTAATGGTGGAGGACTAACTCCTCCCTTAATATTAAACATATTCTATTTTTTTAAATTAATATTTATTTGTTTTTGAGAGAGAGAGAGATACAGATAGAGTGTGAGCAGGGGAGGGCCAGAGAGGGAGGGAAACAAAGAATCTGAAGCTCTGAGTTGTCAGCACAGGGCTTAAACTCACAAAATGCAAGATCATGACCTGAGTCAAAATTGCCACTTAACCCGGTTAAGACTGAGCCACCCAGGCACTCCAAATATTAAAAATATTCTAATATTAATATTAAGCCATATTTTAAATTTTATAAGATAATTAGATCTGCAAGATAATGACAAAAGTACTCATCTATCGATAAGTGGAATGGAAGATATAACAGTTCTGAGTGTATGTTAAGTCTTAATATGTCTTAAAGCAAACTTCCCAAATCAGCAGAGAAAGGTGGGATCCAACTTGTCATGTTGGGAAAAAAATGTTTTACTTGATGTAAAGCAAAATAAGACCTTTGTAGTTTACAGAGTTAAATGGGGGGAAAAAATCAAATGATAGAAGGGCTAAGTGAGAATATTTGATTGATTATAGAAAGCACTGAATAAACTTGAAAATCAATGGCTGTTTCTGGAAGGTAGCAAGAAACTGGTTACAGTGAATTATGAGATAGTAGAGAGATTTATCTTCCTTTTTGATCATGAGAAAGTATTACCTTTCAAAATAATATTTATTTTAAAAACAAAAACCAATGGAAAGAGTAAGAAAATAATTGATAATTTGGCAAAATTAAAGTTTCTTTGTCTTTAATAATTTAAGAGAAATTCCATATATCATATTGACCAAATTCTTATAATAAATACAATTGTAACAAATACAGCCCTTAATAATAAAATCATTCACGTTAATACATGTGAATGCTGAGAACCAGTAGAATCAAAGGCAAAAGGAGATATTTTACAAGGGAGAAATATAAATTCTAGAAGTATCATGTTTCAGAGCTTCAGATACCAAGCTTCAGATACCAAAACATACCAAGAAGTATCAATACCTTAAAGAATTTTACAAATAGTATTTTTGTAACCCTACTGATTTGTAATAATACTATTTGACTCCTAAATTTCCAATTTCAAATTTGTTTTTTTTGATATTTATTTTGACTTTTTTTCCCCTAAAAGGTAGACATGTGAATGTTTAAAGAGGCCTTATTTCTTGGGGCACCTGGATGGTTCAGTCAGTTGAGTGTCCAGCTTCAGCTCAGGTCATAATCTCATGGTTCATGAGTTCAAGCCCTGTGTCAGGCTCTGTGCTGACAAGTCAGAGCCTGAAGCCTACTTTGGATTCTGTCTCCCTCTTTCTCTGCCCCTCCCCTGCTCACACTTGTAAGGTCTCTCTTTCTCAAAAAAATGAATAAACATTTAAAAAAAACTTTAAAAAAGAGGCCTTGTTTCTTTAATTTTGTACTTATTTTGGGTAAGTGATTGGGCTTAAATGTTTTTCTTAACAGATTTTTCACTGTGAATGTACTAATAATAATAATAATACTAATAATAATGCTTAACGTGTTCATATAGAAGTGGTGTTTTTGAGTAAGATGTCATTTGTCTTTAATTTAGTTAACAAAGAATTCTGTAAAATTTTCTCAGCACCATTTTCTAAAAAATACTGACTTGTCAATAACGATGATACTGTAAACTGAATGGTAAATGAATGCTAATTTTAAAAATTCCTTCATGCGTCTGTTTTAGTATAAGCAGGATACCACCAGGTGGCAGTACAAGCCAAGGACAAAATCCTCACTGTAATTTATAGTTAGTCTTTAACTGGAATGAAATGAGTAATTGAATATCCATATTCGAGTAGAATCACCCCATCTTCCTAGGTGTTTTTTTAAACTTGGTTTTATACTGGTTTTTTAGAGGTTAGGTTTTGATTTTTTTTTTTAATCTGGTCAAATTGTACAGGAAAAACCTGTTTTAATATGTTACTTTGAGTAACCCAAAAGAACATATTCTGGATTCCAGTCCAGACGAGACTGAAACATCTTTAAATGGTAAGATTCCCTGTGCCACAGAACTGTATGTTCTAAGCCCATCAGGGGAGCAAAGCTGGTGCTGTAGTCAGGAGCCAGCCTGCCAGGAAATCTACATGGCAATTTGGGGTTGAATTATTCATAGATGCTTCTTTTGTGGGTTAGACAGCCCAATCTGTCTAAATTTTTTTTAAGTCAGGTATGACTTGATTGCAATGCTTAGTCACATATCTGGAAATAAATAGTTGCTAGATAAAAATGTGACTTTTTTATTTTTATAACTAAATATATATGGCATGTGTTTCATGTCCATATATTTCCAAGGGTATTTTGAGAGACATCTGTTTCCATATCAGTAACTTTGCTCTTTCATGGTGCTGGAGTCTTTCTTTGAGAAGGAGATAGAAGCGTTGGGGGATGTTCTGTAAGATAGGCATTCCTCGGGTACATGGAATAGCTTAAACAGCTCAAAACCCAAAGCCTGGGTTTCTAATGAGTGGCTTTAGTTATATTAATGTTAATATTTGTTTTAGCCACGGAAGGAGAATTTCCAGCTGCTCCAATAGAGATACGAAGTCTCTCAGCTGAATAAATTAAATCCTCCCATACTGAGGCATCTTGAAAATGAGCACCCATGGGTGTAGGGGGATTTGTGAGAAATCATACAGAACCCCAAAAGCCCCGAAAGACAGGAGTTTGAGGATTCTGATCCTTCGGACTTTCAAGGGGAGAAGAAGTGATTTTAGTAAATTATAATAACAAATGTGGTCTCAATTCCATAATATCAAATAAATGATTGGTGAGTCCTTAGAAACAGCATCATTTATTCATGAGAAGTCAGAAATGGGTTTAACACTCATCACAGCAAACTTTCCTTTTTAACAAAGCATCTAGATTACCAGAGCTGGGAAGGGTGGAAAACCTAGAAATCTGATTTGAGCAAGGCACTTGGCAAGGTCTGTCAACACACCTTTGGCTGAAGTGATGTGTAAGTGTCATCATGTATATTGATAATTAATTGATTAACTACCAAGGTGGTGCTGTTTAATAGATTGATGTCAAGTGGAGGGATGTTTCTAAGGATGCTCTTGGCCTTTTTCCTTTAATACTTTTTATTAGTGATTGGGATGAAGATGTTGAAGTCATTCTTATAAAATTTGAGATGATATGAAGTTAAAGAGAATAAATTAAATGGTCAAATAGAGTTCTAAAATCTTAGGCTACTTGACCTTGGTGAGTGTTAGAAGAATGATTTTAAAGAGAATATATGTAAAAAAAACTAAGAGGATTTATGTAAAGGCCACTACTTGAGTCCTAAAATCAATAGCATATATACAGGGTAAGTCGTATCTTAGCTGTAGCACATCTAGAAAAGACTTAAGGGAGTGTAGTTGGCAGTGAATATAGTATAAATCAGCTGTGAACCATGGCTGTCAGCAGAGTAAATATTAGGTTTTATTGTTCAAAAAATGTGGAATGGCATAGGAGAGAGGAGATGTTCCCCCTTCTACTGGCTGGACCACCCTCTCTTCGATTCTGGGCGCTGTACCTCTAGTGGAACATTGCTAGGCTAGGGACTGTTCGGGAAGGAGACAAGCATCATGATAAGAGCTGCAGATGCTGTTATGAAGGGCATGGCTGAAGAAACTGAGTATTAAAAAGTGCTGTATCAGAAAATGGAGTGACACTGGCCTCACATATTTGGAAGTCTTTCATATGAGAAAGGGATTAGACTTGTTCTGTATTCAAATTAAAATCAAGGGGATGGAGACCTTAGATAGTTTTGCATTTCATGTAATGACTCTCTGATGGTTGGAAGCAACTCCAGATGGGTACAAACTATTCCAAAAGACGGAGATTTCTCCACCATTAGAATATTCAAGCATGGAAATGTCTTAGCAACTGATAGATAGTTGAATGAATTTAAAAGTCCCTTCCAATTCCGGATTTATGGTTATTTTCTTAGCCCATTTTTAAGCTAAAAGAAGTCCTTAAGAAAAGGCATCTTTGAGGAATGGTTGGATGGCTCAGTCAGTTAAGTGTCCCAGTCTTGATTTCACCTCAGGTTTTGATCTCGCGGTTCATGAGATTGAGCCCCCATCAGGCTCTTTGCTTGCTTGGATTCTCTTTCTCCCTCTCCCTCTCTGCCTCTCTCCTGCCCACTTGCCCACTTTTTCTGTCTCTCAAAATAAATAAATATTAAAAAAAAGAAAGGGTACCTTTGAACATTTCTCAATATTAATTTATCTCATTAATTCTAATATGTGTGTGTGTGTGTTTTCCTGTGTATAGTTAGCAGAGGTAGTATCAGGATTTAAAATGTGACCTTTATTCCTGTTGTTTCAAAGATATGGTCAAAGCCCCAGTGCCAAGATAAACATAATAGGTACCAAGTGCTTCCAAATTCTAAAGGGACTACCTAAGCAGGTCATGTCAAATGATTGGGTAACCAATTCTGCCTGTATTTAGCCCATTGCTTACCTCTGGGTTTGGAGTTGAAGAGTTAGTGATGAGGACTGTTTGAGAGATTCATTGGTGTCCGTAAGATACCCATCCCCCCGAGGGGAACTGCTGGGAGAGCTTGACATGTATGCCTTGGAATTTGGGAGACTCAAAGACAGTGATACTTACTAAGAGACTGTGGCTGGAGTTACGCATACCTGGCAGTGGCTCAAAGGAGAGAGAGGACTTTGGTCAAAACAGTCTTCCCCACCATGGAAGGGGTGGGGCAAAGGTGTGTGTTTCCCCTAGACTAGAAGTGGGGTTATTTTTAAAGGCAAGAAAGGTAGAAGAACCTAACCCCACAGGCTTGCATCTTAGGAATATAGCTCAAGGGAGCCAATTTAAATTCAATAAGATGTTGGAATTTTTATAGTAAACAAGAGACCTTTAAAATATGTAAGATTATTCTTATAACTTAAAGGGACAGAGAGAGCTATCAGACCTTCCATTTAAGGGTTTAGAAAAGGAGTCCAGAAAGCAGGTTTGAAGAGACAGTGTAGAAAAGAATAAAGCTGCCTTCTGCTTGCATCCTGTGCAGATCAACCTAATAGATAGATAGGGGAAATGCCAGAGCCATGGATTCTAGTTGTGGATTTTTCACCAAATAGCAGTGTTCATAGCAAGTCACCTTACCCACTTTGGGTCCCAAGTTTCTTCACTTGTAGACGATCTCCTGCTTTGTTTTAGCTATGTAGTTCTTTTTCCATTTCACTTCATAATCAAGATATACAATGTATGTCATATATATATGTATATATGTATTATTTATAAATATATATTTACCCAGAACTTCTTTCAAAAAAATTTCATTAGCTGAACTCCATTTTCCATTGGCATACTATTGTGTTTTGTGCCTAAATATAGTGTTAAGGTTATCATTTGCATTTTTTCTAGTAGTTTTCCTCTGCTAAACTTTATATAGATAAGTGTTTAGTAAGATATGGCATTTTAAGCATATATATTTTAAGAGTCTTACCATATTAATTCTGCTGATTCAGTCTACATGTGGCTTTTACATTTTATAGCTGAAAAGTCACAGGCAAACTAAATTGAAGGAGGTAAAAGGAATGTCAATTAAATACAATTAAATATTAAAGAACTTCCCAGGTCTCTTGGAATTCATGAGATAGTTCTGCAAGTTCTTACTCATGTGTGCAACAAAAAAAAAATAGACTTAGTTTGTCTTGAATTTTAAGTCTCATAATAAAACTGCTCTGTAAGGTAATGTAATTATCTATAAATTCCCATCAGAGTCTCTGACATGGCCTGGAAAAGGCTGGCACAACTAAATCATTGCTTTAACTAGTTTAGCTATTTAAAATTACACAGTAAGGTGTGTATTTCAGTTCAAATGGAAATGAAACACTGATTAGAACATCATAAAATAGACAAAATGAGAAGGCAACATTTATCTTAATCTGCTCAGTTCTTTGCTGGAATTCCTCATTTCTGGGTTGATCTCTTGAACAATAACAATAATTTGTTATAAATTAGTTTGTGTATTTATTAGTTTTAAATATTAAAGACATTCAGTCTTTGTAATGATACTGAATAAGGATTTTTGAAGTAGAGCACAATACATGAATTGCATATCTATATATACAGTAGCATCTGTGTCGTATATTGGGCTAGAACAGCGCAGCAGTAGCAACAGCCATGAAACCCATCACTCCGAAGCCTATAACTTGAGATATCTTTGCTATTTTCACCCAATTTGGATTTAAATGATCTCCCAAGTTTTCTTCTACCTCCATAATCCTATGATTTAACTCACAAGAGACATCATCTTTAAAGCGTAGGTATAAATTCAGCCATGGAAGCTTAAGCCTCTAAAATCTCAGTATCCAGAACACCAAAACCCTGTTAGAATGCAATGAGAATATTTGTATGTTGGTAAGAGAATGGAAAGTCAAGTGCAATAAAGTGCCTTTCCTTAAAAATACATGAGCGTAAGTTTAATTTCCCTTATGTTCCTAGGGCTACTCCACATCATGGTGGTTAAGAGACTTAATGAATGATTACAGAGAAAGAAGTAAATAAAGAGCCCTGAATTCTGCTGCTGAGGGCAGTTTATTTTCTTCCTTACAGACTATGGACTCCAAGTCCACAGATCTAGGCCAGTGGTAAAAAAGGGCAACAGTACATATAATGAATTAGAGGGTGTCCACAGCACATCTTATTATTCTAGGCTTCTGGTAGTATTATTTTTGCAACCCTGCACGTTTCCTCTTTTTTCCTACTCTTTGTGCAGTCTCTACTGCTTCTTTATACAAGGATCTACATAAGACCTAATGGGGTCAGAGAGCCTCTTCCACCTGGCCATTGTGATTGGTTGAGATAAGACTCATGACCCAAGCTGGGCCAATGAGAAGCCTTGTCTGGGACTTTCCCATAGTAAAATCTATTGGGAAAACTGCTTTTGCTTTTGAGTTCCTAGAGCTGGATGAGTAGCTGAGGATGGCTAATTTTATCATATTGTGGAGCGGGCCTTCTGCAATTGTCAGAATGAGGCCTACACTGAGAGAGACAAAGAAGAGAGGAGAGAAATGGCAGTGTTGTTTGAGGTCTGGCTGTAGTTCTGTCTGATGTTAGCTGTAATAAACCACTCCTTTTTTGTTTCATATGCATTGACTTGGATTTCTGTCCTTTGTACCCTGCCTGATACAGATTTCAAAACAGAAATATTAGAAAACACCCTATTTTGAATGTTACTTCATAAACCTAAAAATACAGATGATTTTGGTATGATACTAAAAATAACTGCAATTTATCAAACATCTACCAGGTGATAAACATCGCAAGAAGTACATGATGTGTTTTCTTTTAACCTTCACAACAACCTATGTAGTATATGTGTCAGTTAGCTATTGCTAGGTAGCTAATTGTCCCAAAACTTAGAGGCCTGAAACAATAAGACCTTATTTAACCATGTCTGTGGCTTGGTTGGGTGATTCTTCTGGTTTAGCACGGGGTCAGCTGATCTTAAACAGGCTTATTCATGCATCTGCAGTAAGTTGACAGATTTCTGGGGACTGAGTAGTTTGGGATGACCTCATTCATGTGTCTGGAATTTGATGGTCTTCTCAGCTGGGCCCCGTAGGAGTGACTGGACATTATGTCTCCAGCAAGCTAGCCTGGGCTTGTTAACATGGATGTTGTAGGGCTCCAGGAGAGTGAGCGAAGGCAGGAAGTCCTCTTAAGGCTCAGGTGAGGTACTTGCATTTTCCTACTTCTCCTGCATCCTATGCACCAGAGTACAAGGCTGCCCTCATTCAGGGAATTAAGAAATAGTCTCCACTTTTAATGGGAGGAGCTGAAAGTCAAAGGAAATGGATATAAGGAGGCATGAAAAAATGGGAGCACAACTACTTTACTAAAAAAGGTATTGGATGCATATACTTCAAAAGTTAAGAAATTTTCTCAGTCATATGGCTAGTAAGTAGCAGAGACAGGATTTGAGCCTTAATCTTCTGACTGAAAATCTCACTCCTTCAACATTTCTCTATTCTTGTTGATTGATCTATGTAGTCCAGATGTCACAACTTAATTAGTTTCTGAAGGCCTATTCTTAGATCACTTTTGAATGATTTCTCAGTTATTATGAACAGTTTATTATAATAAAGGTATTAGCTTTCTGTGAATAGGTTTTCTTGAGCCACTCATAAATATTTATAGCCACAATAAAGTTAAATTCATATTTTCATCTTGCATCATGGCTATGATCTGAAATACCAGACATTATTTTGGGAGAATAGATAAAATAACTTGGAAGTATCTTGTAAAATTTTAAACAATACTTAGATGTAGTGAGGAAACAATCCATTCAGGCAAATGGGAAGCTGGAAGATGAGGAGATCTGTAAAATGGGAAGAAGGCTGTCACAATTGGAAGAAAGAGATAGTGGTCTTCAACCCTGTAGGATTCTAGGGAAGGTAGCAGTGACAGTAGCTATCATTTATGTTGAGGAATCTTATAGCCTCGTGTGAAAGGCTTCGTGAATATTCCAGAGTCACCCCTTTCCATCTATCAAAATGATAGAATATGGAGAATGGAAACAGTGTACACAGAGCCTCCTATTGCACTGCAAGACTCAGATGCCTTATGTTGTGCCTTTCCCAAAAAAGTTTAGCTTAAAGCCCCCCTTGCATGCCTAGTTTAAAAGTCTGAGTGTTATAATTGTTCCTCTAGAACAGTCCAAAGGGTGTTGGTGGGGGAGGGGAATGGCCACATAGACAACTTTGTCTCATGAAATTCAGTGTTTAAAATGGATGATTGCTGTGAGGAAAGGAAGATCGGAAGAGCATAGAAAGAAACAGATGGTGGGAAATGAAGGAAGATAACTGCCAAGAACTTTCTTCCTGCAACTGAAGCAAGAGCTTCTCTCAGAAGGTAACACTAGGCAAGTAGAACTGAACACCTGGGAACTTCTCAGAGATCATTTGGTTTGAGGTGGGGTGACTAGAACTTACATTTGGGATATAGGCACAAGAAAAGAGAATGTTCATATGGTTCCCATGAGATAAGAAGAGGTAAAGAGGGACAAGTCAGAGGACGTCTCTGATTGGTAAAGAAAGCATATGGTTTTATGATTTATAAGCTGGATATTAGGGGGAAAAGCGATTTGTATAGTTTTTAAACATCATAATATCTTATATCTTCACCTTCTTTTCAACACATTGGTAAATATGTCACTCTAGCATAGTAGGTTCTAATTTTAGAATCTGATGATAAGGAAAAGACAGGGTATGAAAAGAACAGTGTGTATTTTCCTCAGAGGGAAAAAGCCAGGGATTGCCCTCTTCCTAATGAGCTTCCTAAGTGATTTGTTTTTGTTTGTTTTTAGATGTTTATCTATTTTTGACAGAGACAGAATGTGAGTGAGGGTGGGGCAAAGGGAGACGAAAGTACAGAATCTGAAGCAGGCTCCAGGCTCTGAGGTGTCAGCACAGAGCCTGATGCAGGGCTTGAACCCACAAACTGCAAGATCATGACCTGAGCTGAAGTTGAATGCTTAACTGACTGAGCCACCCCGGAGCTCCAAGTGATTTATTTTAAGTGGGTTTTGCACGTTCTGTGTTCAGAAGCACAGAAAAACTTGCAATGGAGAATCGGTTTCCCCTCTTTTCTGTTAATCTCTGTCTGGCCCTGGATGACTCTGGAAAGAATGGGTGATCACTCTACCAAGTCAGAGAAGTTTGGTCTGTGGTCAGGCCTGTGGTCTGTGGTCAGGGCTAGATCCCAGGGATGTGGAACCTGACATTCCTGTATTTCATGTTTGTGGGAATTTGTCCATATTTGACTGTCATCTAACTGCAGACTTTCTCCCTACACCAAAAAGGTCCAGAGTTCTAACCACAGAATGAGAATTCTATATAAACCTGAAATCACTTTTCAAGTGTTATGTCCGGTGTTATGTGAGGAGAAGTGGAACCATTAGTCATTGTAATTAAGCCAAATGTAATTACTTTCATAATCTTGAGTTGTTCATATTGAATTCCATTAAAATTGCCTTATGAAGCTGGGGAATTATAAAGAATTATTGACAAAGGATACTATCAATAATTCTTCCATTTTTATTGAATTCACTTTTACATTGGTCCATCTACCTTTAAATGAAATCATTTATGTTTCTTCTAGTAAAAAAAATAATTCCTCTTCCCTGCAGAACACTTAACAGTGAGTAAAAGCCCAAAGGAAAACAACAAAAAAATGTTCCAAATTATATACCATAGTGTTAACATTTTGATGCACAAAATTTCCACATTAATCTTATACATATTTATGTATACATATATTTTAACACCACTGGTCTCAAATTTGTGGAATACTTAGAAATATATTGTGAGTACTTTCCTAAATAGATTATTATTTTGGCAAGGACCCATTTGTCTCACCATTATTAATATCACTGAAATTCCCACACATGTGGATTTTTACTCTAGCACCTCTGCACTCATCCAAAAAGTATATACTGACTTCTTACTATTGACCAGTCACTGTTGTGACAGCAGGATGAGAGGGATCCTGGGATAGGGAGAGCACCAGCCAAGTATTTGGAAAGCTCAGTTTTTATTTCAGCTTTGCTGCTAAATGCTTACTGTCCTTGGACTAATGAAAACCAGTAGCTAACATATACTGAACATTCACTTTAAAAAGTTTTTTTAAAGTAAGCTCTAGGTCACACAGGGCCTGAGCTCATGAACCCAAGATCCAGAGTAGTAGCCTCTACTGACTACGCCAGTCTCTCAGATACTGAACATTTACTATGTGCTAACTACTGCTCAAAGCCCTTCACTTATACTTTCATATTTAATCACAACACCTCAATGAGGTAGATACTGATATAATTATGCTCATTTTACAGAGGAAAAGGTTGAGGCCAGAAAGATTAAGGAACTTTCTCAGTGGCACATAGCTAGTAGGTAGTGGAGCCAGGATTTAACCCTGGTAACTAATTCTGGAGCTTATGTTCTTAATCATCACTCTATACTTTTGAAATGACTATGAGCACTTGCTCTCTGGGCCTTAGTTTCCACACAGACAGAATGAATAGAATCCTAAAAGCAGGTGATCTCCAGTGTCATTTGCTTGTTTGCAAGTATAATAGGATTTCATCATATGCATAGTTAACTTTTTCACCTTCAGAATTTCTCCAAATGAAGAGTGAAAGCAAGAGAGAAAGAGATTAAAAGAAAGAGTTTAATACAGAGAATTGAAGTAGTCAGCAGTCAGTGCGGGGTTGGTCAAAGCCTATGGAAATAATATATGAATGATTTAATTTTAAAATTGTTCTTATCATTGACAATGGAAAGAAATGTATTGTTCTAGTGACCAGGTATATTAATGGTGATAGATTCACCCATATCTTGAAGAAGAAATTGAAGAATTAATTGAAGTGAGTGGTAAAACACTTATACGTGATAAATTAGGGGGGCCAATAAAATCAACTTGCAGTTGCAAAAAAAAAATGCACACTATAGTTTTTAACCAATGTATTTTTTAAAATTTAATTTCTTTAATTTACATCCAAGTTAGTCAGCATATAGTGCAACGAAGATTTCAGGAGTAGATTCCTTAATGCCTCTTTCCCATTTAGCCCATCCCCCCTCCCACAACCCCTCCAGTAGCCCTCTGTTTGTTCTCCATATTTAAGAGTCTCTTATATTTTTCTCCCCTCCCTATTTTTACATTATTTTTGCTTCCCGTCCCTTATGTTTATCTGTTTTGTATCTTAAAGTCCTCGTATGAGTGACGTCATATATTCGTCTTTCTCTGACTGACGAATTCACTTAGCATAATGCCCTTAGTTCCCATGTAGTTGTAAATGGCAAGATTTCATTCTTTTTGATTGCTGAGAAGTACTCCATTGTGTATATACATACCACATCTTCTTTATCCATTCATCCATTGGTGGACATTAGGGCTCTTTCCATACTTTGGCTATTGTTGATAGTGCTACTATAGACATTGGGGTGCATGTGTCTCTTTGAAACAGCACACCTGTATCCCTTGGGTAAATACCAAGTAGTGCAATTGCTGGGTCATAGGGTATTTCTATTTTTAATTTTTTGAGGAACCTGCATACTGTTTTCCAGAGTGGCTGCACCAGTTTGCATTCCCACCAGCAGTGCAAAAGAGATCCTCTTTCTCCGCATCCTCGCCAACATCTGTTGTTGCCTGAGTTGTTAATGTTAGCCATTCTGATTAATGTGAAATGGAATCTCATTGTTAACCAATGTATTTTTTAAAAGTTTATTTATTTATTTTGAGAGAGAGAGCAAGCTGGGGAAGGGCAGAGAGAGAGAGAGAGAATCCCAATGCAGGGCTCAAACCCATGAACTGTGAGATCAAGAATCAGCCACTTAACCAACCAGACCACTCAGGCATCCCTAATCAGTGTATTTTAAGGATAGTTTTACTATATGTGATTTTTAAAAATCTAGTGACTTTAAAATCAAACCTGGGAGTAAGATGTGAATCCATTTTAACAAATACCTTCTCAAATTATTTTTTTTTGAAAGATAAAAGTTTATATTAAAGAATCCAAAAGTCAAGATTCATTCTGGCCTCATGAGGAACTAGACTACGACAAAAAAAAAACTCCCAAAAAACAAAACAAAACATAAAAACCATTAGGATCCAAGGTAGCAATTTCCTGGCTCCTTTTCTTTATTCCTCTGCTTCTCTATGGGGACCTGTTTGATTTTTTTCCCACACAAGCTTTCTTTACTTCTCCAGGCATGGGTGGAAAATGGTCATCCTACATAATCTTTCAGACCAAGCCCTCAGCAGTGAATGACCAGTGTTTCTGAGACTTAATTCCAAATGTTTTGGAGAATCTGCAACCTGAAATAGGTTTGTGAGACCCAAGAGAGTAGGGCTCTATGCCCCACTTTCCAGGAGAAACCATGGGGAAGGATCTAAATCCAGAACAGGAACTACTACATGGTGCGTTTCAGCATGCCAGCCACAAATCGCCTCACAAAGGTTCCTGGGTCCCTGAAGCAGGGCTCACAAGCAGGGAAGGAAGTTACTAGACTCTCCCTGAAGACAGAAGTGAGGGAGGTCTTAATGGTGCTGAGAGAATACCAGACAAGGCATTGGATGCCTTAGTAGGTGACCAATAGCAGGACACTGTGGAATCGACTTAGCTACAACCCAGGAAAAGGGAAGTGGGAAAGGAAGAATACCAAAGCACCAGATTTCATTTCTGCCTCTCCAGTGAAATGGAGCTTAAAATAAAAGCTAGACTGAATTATAGAAAAATAATACTATGTTGGGGGGCACACTTGCTTTGAGGGTCAAGACTTGTATGCAATACCAATGGAAACCTGTCTGGAATTGCTGTGATTCCTCATGCAGCACATTCTGAAATACATATTACTGAGAGTCGCCAGAATTAGGGTCAAGCCATTTTGAGCAACACTTGGGATCCCGTGCAGAGACAACGTAGGTACTCAAGATACCAGTGATTTCAGGAAAACCAGTAGGCTATAGTGAAATTTAAATCAGCAATAGTTCCACAAAAATGCTTTAAAGTTTTTGGGCAACTTGAGGGTGGTGGGGAGAAGAAAAAGGACAAATGTTAACCTTAATGAAGTTAACGGGTAGAGTTGAGTTCTCTGAGCACCAAGAAGGTACCTAAAAAGGTAGGTGTGTGATATGTTCTTTTCAAGGCATCTTTCTCAGATGGTGATTTTAGCCAGTGGACTCTGGAGAGGAAGGAGTGATTCCAGCAGCACCAGCTGAGGCCCTGACAGATGGCACAGATGGGCACTTATCACAGCAGCTCTTTTGGGATCCCCTGACCCAGGCTGTTTTTAAGGTAGCTTCCAAGGCAGAAGGATCCTGATGCTCTACTGAGCATCTGGGTGTCCCTTTACTGTGCTATGGATTGATGCAGTGGCCAGGGCCACAGTCAGACATCTCTTGGGGAAGGACTCTTTAACAAGCCTTGAGAAGACACTGCTCTGCATTGGAAGGTGGACACTTCTAAGACTCTGGTGAAGTACAAGAACACCCCTATTTTGTATTTGCAGGAAGAGAAGAATATTTATTTTACTTTAGATAAAAATTGTAAATATTTTATTTTTTAATATAGTTTACTGTCAAATTGGTTTCCATACAACACCCAGTACTCATCCCAACAAGTGCCCTCCTCAATGCCCATCACCCATTTCCCCCTCTCCCCCACCTGCCATCAACCCTCAGTTTGTTCTCAGTATTTAAGAGTCTCTTATGGTTTGCCTCCCTCCTTCTGTTTAACTATTTTTCCCCCTTCCCTTCCCCTATGGTCCTCTGTTAAGTTTCTCCTGTTCCACATATGAGTGAAAACATATGGTATCTGTCCTTCTCTGCCTGACTCATTTCACTTAGCATAATAAATACCCTTGAGTTCCATCCACGTTGCTACACGTGGCCAGATTTCATTCTTTCTCATTGCCATGTAGTATTCCATTGTATATATAAACCACCTCTTCTTGATCCATTTGTCAGTTGATGGACATTTAGGCTGTTTCCATGATTTGCCTATTGTTGAAAGTGCTGCTATGCACATTGGGGTAATGTGCCCCTATGCATCAGCACTCCTGTATCCCTTGGGTAAATGCCTGGCAGTGCTATTTCTGGGTCATAGGGGAGTCCTATTGTTAATTTTTTGAGGAACCTCCACACTGTTTTCCAGAGTGGCTGCACCAGTTTGCATTCCCACCAACAGTGTAAGAGGGTGCCTGTTTCTCCACATCCTTGCCGGCATCTGTAGTCTCCTGATTTGTTTATTTTAGCCACTCTGACTGGTGTGAGGTGGTATCTCAGTGTGGTTTCAATTTGAATTTCCCTGATGATGAGTGATGTTGAGCATCGTTACATGTGTCTGTTGGCCATCTGGATGTTGAGAAGAACATTTTAATGGTGACATTACCCTAAATGAAACCCCCAGCCACTAATACTGGAGCTAAGGCCTACTCAGTGAAGGTAAGAGGAAAGCGTCACAGAAAACTTAAGAGTACAGAGAATAGAGTCATGTTGTACCTTCAAGAGTCTGGGTTCAGTAAACCCTCATATCTCTTCTTTTTCCAGACCTCTGAAGCCCAGAGATCTAAAAGATTTTAGGCATGAACTTACGGTGGAGAGTCAGGTTGGGGAGCGTGGTCACACACCTGCTGCCTTATTTAAGTCAACAATGGCTTTCGCTTCTTTGCTAAAGTGAGTCCCTCAAGGCCTCCTCTCAGTTCAGTGGAAGTGATGGGTGAATTTTGGGGGCAGGCTGCCAAGGGATTATCGATGGGAGATGGAAGAATTTCCCAGATAACTTCAGGTAGGGAGAATTATAAGAGGAAGAACTCACCCAGGGTCTATTCTTACCTTTGGGAGCCTGAGAGACATATCATTCCTGTGGCCAGGGGCTGCTGTGTTCACAGCAGTTCTCATCTGGAATTTGGACCCAGGTCTCAACCTGTGGTATGTGCATGTTCAGAAGGGTGGTGAGGGTGACTAATAACACCTGCAGAGGGAGTAAATTTGCAGGGCTATAAATATTGAATTCAGGAAGAGAATATGGTGGAATAATATCTTTGAGATTTATTATTGTATTTCTTTTGGCACTTCTTTCCTCTCTCCATTTGAAGCAGATGGTCAGCTCCAAGCTCATCACCTCAGGAAAGGAAGTGACAGCATAGAAAGAACCTCTCCAGAACTGTGTTCCAAACCCTAAGTCCTTAGGGAATTAGGAGTATTTTGGGTATGGAAAAAAAATGTTTAGAAAGAGTAGGAGGAAGAGAACAGGGCTTCCCTCAGGATTAGAGAAATATCCTGTAGGCTGGAGGGTGAGAAGGGGAACCAGTGGAGCCTTCAACAGGGGCTCTAAGCCCTGGTGCCCCAGTGCCCTTCTAGGGGAATGGCTATGTGGAATGCCTGGTAAGTGGGCCAGAGGGGCCTCTCATATATTCCTATGCTCCAGGGATCTTGAAGCAGTAGTTTCTACACTGGGATCTCGGGACTATACCTTGTCCCACCTGTCCTGTGGTCAGCAGTCCACACTGGTCTCCATATTCTCTGATCCTTTACATTGATCAGTCTTCATGGCCCCTTCTGGTTAGGTAGCTCTCTCTACTGTTTCTTTTATGTGAGGCTAGAGGAGGTAGGAGTGTTCTGTGCTTGTGTACTATGCTAGGACACAGGCATCTGTGTGAGGCTGCGAGCATCTCATCTACCTACAAGTACCTCAAGGTCAGCCTCTGTCTGAGGCCTTGATACATCTCTGAGGTCAAACTCTGATACCTGGTACTGGGACTTTCATGTTCTTAGGTTCCTATTCATCAGCTCTCCTTGACAAAAACAATAATGAGGCTCAGAGAAGCATAGGGCTTGCTAAAAAGGAAAAGAAACGGTTTTATAAGAATATAAAAGTTTATACACTCTCATATTGCAGAATCTCTCTGAGTTACCTGTCTCCTCCCCATGGACTCATGATTATCAATGATGGCCTTCTGGAGACTATAAGTTCAAGCTGAGAAGTAGACAAATTTCTCCTATAGTATGCTATCAAGAAATGTCATATCAGGGCCCTTGGGTGGCTTGGTTGAGTGTCCAACTTCGGCTCAGGTCATGATCTCACAGTTCATGAGTTCAAGCCCTATATTGGGCTTGCTGCTGTTAGGGTAGAACCCACTTTGGATCCTCTGTCCCCCTTTCTCTCTGTCCCTCCCCCACTTGCTTCTGTGTGGGCTCTCTCTCAAAAATAAGAAACATAAAAAAAAGAAATGTCATATCAAGCTCTTGCTACAGACCCTTAGATCACATCAGTCTCTCTTTTTTATTAAATTTTTTTTAATGTTTATTTATTTTTGAGAGAGAGACAGACAGGGTATGAGCAGAGGAGGGGCAGAGAGCAAGGATGACACAGAATCCAAAACAGGCTTCAGGCTCTGAGTTGTCAGCACAGAGCCCTACACAGGACTTGAACTCATGAATCGTGAGATCATGACCTGAGCCAAAGTTGGAGACCTGAGCCAAAGTTGGACACCTAACCGGCTAAGCCACCCAGGTGCCCCAGATTAATCTCTCTTCAGAGTTTTATAAGACCAGGGTCTGCACTAGCCTGTCACATAAAAGAAAGATGTATATTATTCAGGAGTTTGGTCATGAAATCAACTTAACCTTAATATTCACAGTGAAAATTACCTTAAAACCATCTTTTTATCCCCCTTAAAGTAATCTCTATGCCCAACATGGGGCTCAAACTCACTATCCTAAGATCAAGAGTTGCATGCTCTACCCAGTAAGCCAGCCAAGCACTCTTCCCTTAAAATCTTATTAAATCTTAAGTTACACTCCATATGAAGTAGGTGCCTTGAGTTTAGGGACAGTGTTATTTTAAAGTTTCTTTAAATTCTAGAATCACATTCAGTATGGTGAGATGCTCACACTATGAGAGGCACATTGAAAGAAGAGTAGTTTACGTCTCTCAGGTTAATTTTAATTTGGGGTGTGAATGAGAATGTGGGGCAAAGATATACACACATACCTTTTATTATAATGTACACATTATTACATTTATATAATTCCTTCTTTTTGGTAGAGCAAACATAGAACTATGTTAGACACAGCTGAAGGTAACAAGAACATCCAGGAACTTGATCTCAAGGTGTATACAATTCTACTCCTGATATAATTAAATAGTAATGTAAGAAGTAAATGACAGCATAGAGGTCTCACAGTGGTCTCACACCATCTCTTGGCTCTGGATCGTTCACTGTGGCTTCATCTTAGGTTTCATGTATTGGAAAGATGTCCACCAATACTACAGGTCTGTATCTTCCCAGGTTGTGCACAATAGAACAGAGTTTGTCAGCAGTTCTAGAAATTGTGTCTCATCAGATCTGATTGGTTCACGTGCCCATCCTAAACTCATCATCACCTTGAAGAAGAGATAAATGGTAAGAGGAGGGGGGAGGGTAGAAGGTAATTCTTTGGTTGATTATGCTTTAATTCTTGCATACACCTGGAGACAGGGCTGGAGTTAATCTCACTATAAACACTTAGAATAAGGAAGAAGTTGTTTCCCAGAGGAAAATTAGGAGAATGCATCTTGAAAAAGGTGAATGGATAGTGGGTAGGGAAATGATACTTTTTTTTTAGTTTATTTACTTATTTTGAGAGAGAGAGAGAGAGAGCGAGAGCGAGCAAAGGAGGGGCAGAGAGAGAATCCCAAGCAGGCTTCACATGGTCAGCACAGAGCTCGATGTGGGCTCGAATCCATGAGCCATGAGATCTGAAGTCAGACACCTAACTGAGACTGAGCCACCTGGACACCCTGAGAAATCATATCCTTAAAAAAGTTAAAAATGTTGGAAATTTCTGGGCAGATATTCCAGAGGTTGTGTTGTGAAGCCTTAAACAACTGGGAAAAGGAAAGTGGGATGGGAGGTAGAAATCAGATTAAAGAAGCAAGGGGCTAAACTGGATCGTATTGAATTCAAAGGACAAAGGTCATGCTGGGAATGACATGAATAAAGCATAGAATTCAGAGGCAGGCAGTGAGAATCAGTGAACTATTGGGTCCCTGTTTGAATTTTGGGGTGAAGTTTTTTGTATTCATCTGTCAGCCCTAGATCCTTTCCCTTCTGGAGTGTTCACAAAGGCCTGACACTTCAAGAGCAGTTCACCAGAAGAGCTGGCATCTAGTTGAAAGATTTTACTTAATAAAAAAAAATTTTCTGGTGATTATTAATAGAGGGATAGTAGTTGGACCTTCCTTTTTACTCATTTCCTTTCTTTTTTCTTTCTGATTAGGGTAACTATTTGAAAACCATGTAAAACAAGGGCAAAATTATATCCCCAAAAGATCACTGGAGCTTTCTCCTGTGTTTTTTGCAGCACAGAAATGAGATTAATTGGAAAATGACAGAATCGAAGATATGTTTCACTTGCTTTAAGCAAAGGCTAGCTTTAATAGAGAGCATTTGTATCTTTCATTCTGAAAACAATTATGAACTGATTTATATATTACAGAATTCAATTGCTGCTTAAAACCATTAAATTATCCCATTGAATTCCTACAGAGCCCCTTAAGAAATGTGTAAAAGACAAAAACAAAAACATTTAACGTTTTAAACCATATATTATCAGACGAAACTGTTAATTTATTGGCAAGGTCCAGATTATTATTTCATTTAGAGATATATGTTATTATTGTGTTGAAATTGGCAGCAACTTGGACTGAATGTTAAAAAAAAATTAAGAATGGAAGCCTCTTTTCTATGAGAGTGTTGGTTAGCCTTGCATTTGTTTTGGAGATCTAATAGCTACCATATGTTAGGCCTATTAAATGAATGATGTAATTTAGGCTGCCTGTTGTCTTGCCAACTGCTCCATGCTGCCTCCTCATTTTTAGCATGTATTACTCCAATATGTTCATATATCACCCAGCAGTAGCTTCTTATACAATCATGTTAGTCCTTGGGCCTTTAACCCCATTCATCATCATATATAGGCTCTGTCTCCTTCCTTTCAGAATTGAAACTAATGAAAAATAATGATAAACCTTGGCAAAGAGTGTGCTTGCAGGAGAATAATCAACCCAATATTCTGGCTCATGGATAGAAAACCAAGGGGAGTGTTAACATTTAAGACAAGAGCACAATGTATGATTAAGATAATTCAGGCTTCTCCACGACGTGAAATACAGAAAAATGTTTTCTCTTTTATGAAATATTAGATGGTACATTTCTCCACCCGAGTGAGCAGGATGATAGAATGAGAATGATCAGAGCAAAAAGAGTAACGTGTTATATATTAAATGTCCTTTGTATGTGCTACCTCTGATGGTTCTTATCCAGGAAGATAGTACGTTCACTCTGAGTATCTCAAGTATTTATGTAGCTAAAACCCATGTATTTTCCATTTTATAAGTGGGAAAACAGAGGACCAAAATTGATTAATGACTTGTTTCAAGCTTTTACTTTTATGTATCAGCGTTTAGTAAAAGGAAATGTATAGATATTAAAAAATTACATTGGGAAAAATCCGTTATCAATGATTAGATAAATGTAATTGAAATCTATTTCTTACCAGCCTAAATTCACCTTGCTACAATTATCCTACGCCTGTTTTTACTAGCATTTTCCAGGAAGTACATCAGTGGGACTTTTTTTCAGCATTATAAAGGAATCCTAGAACTGCCACTGTGTAGCTTCAAAGACTCACATCTTCGAATAATGTCTTATGTATTCAGAAGGACTACTTATTTTAAGTAATATACATTCAATATGGCAGATTTCTTTTTTCTACCTTGTATTTTCATATAATATATTTCAGTGTTCTATGGGTTTTGTTTTTCCTTTAAGCCTAGGATTGGAGAGATAATTTTCTTTAATTTACACCTTCTACATGGTCCAGCAGGACCTAAAATTAATCCTTTCCTTTATGGGGAATGCATAACAGTCACACTCTTATGTAACCTGTTGGCTCCCACTTGTCATCTTAATGAACTTCCCCATTTCCTACTGTTTTACAATCTGTCCTTTTGGCATCTTAAAACTTCCTGCACCCTTCTTCCTTTGGTAAGTGTATTAGTTTCCTAGGGCTGCCATAGCAAAATACCACTGACTGAGTGGCTTAAGCAACGGAAATTTATTTTCTTACAGTTCTGGAGACTAGAAGTCTGAGATCAAGGTGTAAGCAGGATCGCTTCTTGTGAGGGCCTTGAGGAAAGGATCTGTTGCAGGCCTCTCTCTGTAGCTTGTGGATGATAGTCTTCTTCCTGTCTCATCATCTTCTTTGTGTCTTCCTGTTTTTCCTCTGGGTGCGTGTTTATGTCCAAATTTCCTCTTTTAAGGACACCAGTCATACTGGACCAGGGCTCACCCTAATGACCTCATTTTAATGTAATTACTTCTGCAAAGTAATTTTGGGGAGGGGGAGTACAAATTCAGCCCATAATAGTGGGAAAGAAGTACAGAAATATTTAATGCTACATGGCAGTCCTGGGGTGCTGAGATTCCATGGATCCCCAAAATACAGATCTTAATGATCAGGCAAGAAACATGGATATGTTGCATAGTAATATTAGTCTTCTAGCAGTCAAAATGCTAACCTCATAAGACTTATACCCTACCCCCACTCTCTACATGTCAATAAAACAATGCTGACTAAGTTAGCAAGTGTGTAGAGACCCTAAAACAGCTAAGGAGAAAGAGAACCTCCAGAGCCTGGCATGCCAATGGCAATGAAAGTTAGATATTCTTTTTAGGGGGTATTTTCATTCAGGTTACAACACATACCTGTAAACCAACACTCAACCATCCTGAAATTTTAGGATGGTATTGTATGGAATATGTGCTGTTTTGTGGGAGTCAACAGTGTAAGTTCTCTATTGTTTTCAAGTCTTTAAATGTATATCTCTAAATAAATACAAAAAATTATATAATAATTTCAAAATTGTCAGTTAAGAACCTATTTCATTGGAGTCATTCCAAAAAATAGAACTATGAAAAGAATCACATGTTACTAGAAGGCAGAAGATACCAGAAACTCTGTAAATAGCTTTTGACCTTCAATGCCATTATTTTCTTCTTGGAACCATAAATTGTGATTGTATTAGAGATTTAAATGTTTTTATTCATCATGCTGATGAAGATGACTTAGGATTAGGCTGGTGGGTGGTTAAATTCTAGAGATGAGAAGTTAGCCTGAGGACTTTTATCAGATCGAATATATGTCTGTCTGCTCTGATTGCTGAGCTTCGAGGTTAATTCTGGAGACAGCCCAGGGAGTAAAGGCCTGTATGGGAGGAATAAAGAAAGAGTGGAAGAGAGATGTTCCAGCCTCTTCCTCCATGGAAACTGACCTGGCCTCTTAAAGTCTCTTTCTGGATTAAGGATACCAGACTAAGATCTGTTACGACCTACCTACTTCTCCAGAGTGATCACATCATTTAGAGGAAGGAGGGTACAAGGAGGGAAATGGGGGCACCAAGTAGCTCCAGTGAGCGGTTTCCACCTAAGTTTCTCAAAGGGCTGGCGTGTCATATACTCACTCATACTTAAGATGCCCCTTACAAGCATGCATTTCCTTTTTTTTTTCAATGTTTTATTTATTTCTGAGAGAGAGAGAGAGAAACAGCATGAGCAGGGGAGGGTCAGAGAGAGAGGGAGACACAGAATCTGAAGCAGGCTCCAGGTTCTGAGCTGTCAGCACACAGCCTGACGCGGGGCTTGAACCCATGAACTGTGTGATCATGACCTGAGCTGAAGTCGGACACTTAACCGACTGAGCCACCCAGGTGCCCCAGCATGCATTTCTTTATACTGCCCCTTTTGCTTCATTAATTCTAGATAAGGATTATATTACATTTGAAGTGTTTTTAGCAAGGTCTTAGAATTTCCAGTATTAACCTGCTTACTATTCTTTATAAAAGTCAGAGTTTTGAAGTTACATTTAAATAAAATGTACAATGAGTTTACCTTAGAAACAGTAGGGATTACTGTCAAGTGTTTTCTTTCTAGGTGGAGTTTTCTTGAGCTGTTGTAAAAGGCAGGGCTCACTAATATGCTGAAGTCTAGAAATTGCTGTTTTTACTAATGGGTAAAAACTAGATGGCTTATCCCTTTTCTCAGAAAGTATTAGTGACTTCCTGCGGGAGGAAAGAAGTGGGAGAAAACCCTTCCTACACTCTTTTAACAGTTTCCTATGTTATTTTCTGTGGCCTAAAGAGAGATGCATCCTGTTCTCCTTTCCCAATTTATCACTTCCTCGCTTATACTCAATCCCCACACACCCACAGGGACCAAGTCTCACTTCTACTGGTTTTGTTGTGCAGTTCATTTATTTCTATAATCCTTCCAAATGACTCAATAAAGTGGATGTGTATGTATTCTTAGAGGTGTCATCTCACTTGTTTTTAAATTATAACACCAAATGGAATTTTAATCAACCTTCCAGGTCAGTTAAATAAAAAGTTTGGGTATAAACCAAGAGTTAAAGTTACTGTTATGTATTGAGTTTTTAGCAGTAGGAAATGATTATAGCTGTAAATGATAATTCTTCATCTTACAAGTTAGGAAATAGAATGATCTGAAAGCTCTTTCCTGTCGGTTTTATCTGTGACATGAGTAGATTGATTCACTGTGTACATTCTGCAGATTCTCAAGAGTATTTGCTCAAGCGAAGGGCTGGGCTCGTGTGTNTTTTGTCTTATATTGTAGAGATGTATAGTCTGAAAATGAGTCTTTTGTCAGATTATACATATTTTGAATTTTTCTCCTGTATTTGTTTTGCTTATTCATTCTTTAGCAAATCTAATTTATTAATGTTTTTATTTCTGATTATTGTTTAAAAAGAGGTAGAGTTGGTGTCTGCGTCTGTGTGTGTGTGTGTGTGTGTGTGTGTGTGTGTGTGTGTGTGTGTCCTGTCAGTCCTGGGTAAAGTGGTGTTGGATATCCTGGAGTCTTGTACTGACATTTCTGGTTGGGTTTTTTTTTTCCTTTTGTCCTTCCTCCTTCCTTCCTTCCTTCCTTTCTTCCTTCCTTCCTCCCTTCCTCCTTCCCTCCCTCCCTTTCTTTCTTTCTTGCAAGTTAGGCATATGCTGGAGTCAGGCACCTCAGTTAGGTTATATAGTTTGAGAGGAAATTTGGTAGGATTTAAAAGGAATTTTTTATGAAAGCCTAAGGGAAGTGTTTGGTTATTTTGTGGAGCAAGAACTAAAGGAATTAGCAAGAAGGTAGTTGGAAAAACAGGCACTTATTCCTCTGCGTGTTTATATGAGGGCAGAAGGCTGAAAGCAAGAAATTTATATGCGTGTTGATTGATAGAGGAGCCAAGTGGAGAATGTTGCTAAGGATAGACTGTTTTTGATAAATGGTAACCATCCTCAGGATGATAAAAACATGAGGAAGATAGGAGACCAAACTTCTTTCCTTTCTATGGGACCAATCAATATTGCCTTATATTACAATGAATGAAATCATTTAAAGAGAGGATTCCAAGGACATATGGAAATACATTTCAAAAAGAAAGGAGCTCAGTTTAGAAGCAAGAACTTTTCTTTTCTTGTGTACTTTTTACTTATTAAAACATGGATCGAGTGGAGGAGGAACACCCTGACATTCATCTCCTGAGGAATGGTTTCTCTACCCTGCATCCACGTGGTAAAGCACTGTACCACCACTCCCCATGGGGCAGTCTCTCTCCAGTGCCAGACTCCTCAAAGGTAACCCTGCTAAAGTGTGGTTTCTGTCTTTGAAATTATCTAGCTTTTAGTTTGGAAATTGTATATACATATGCACATATACACATTTATATATGTATACATAAGTATATACATGTAATCACTTATATATACAAATGATTATATGTATAATTTTGCTTTGTATATATTTTTCTAAGTACAATTTGTAATTTGTATTTTTATTTATTAGTAGGTTGTGGAGATGTTTCCGTAATAACCCATACCATTTTTAAAATTTGTATTACTCTTGGCTTAAAAACTAATAATTGACCCTAAGGAGACAAATTGACTACAGGAGAATGGTGTTATGTGGATATAAGTATGAGTGTTAGAAGCAAGAACCTTTAATGTCTTCACTGATCAAGAGGCTGGGGATGTAAGGCTAAATTAACTAAATTTCAGTTCATTTGGGGGTTTGTTTAAAATGACTTAACCTGGTAAAGAACCACTTCCTCAGAGGGATGGGGGAAAGGACGTAAATGATGACTCAGAGAGGCTTTTGAAAAGTGGTGAAGCAAATGTCATCCATTAGAAATTTCTTAATAATTTATTAGACTCAATATATATTTGTTATTTTTTCTCTTTAAATGAGCAAGGATGTACTATGTTGCTTGGAGTATGAGGAGAACTTATTGAAGTCTAACATTTCAAACTAGTTTCAACACTCAAATAAAAAAGATGTTTTAGTCAAATGAAAAGTGCAGAGAAAAATGGGACTGGGGGGAGGGCTGGATCACACAGCCAGAGCCTTGGAGACCACCTGGAAGACTAGAGGAGTAAGCACAGGTCATTGCAGCGCAGTCTGAGAGCCAAAGAGGGGGCCTTGGAGTCTAATGGGAAATGCTAGTCCTTGCTCTCCTGTTTGGATGAGGGCTAGGATTCCAGACTTGGAACCATAAGTCTCTACATATGATGCAAGGTCTATAAATAATGGACTGAAACTTGGACAATCTGAATATCAGAAGGATAGAGGTGGGAGGACTGACAAAAGAACGAACTGCTGAGAAACTGCACTGAAATTTTTGGCAAAAAGAGGGGACCATGAGGCCAAAACCTGACAGTGAAATAAAGAAGCCAACCTACCGGATCTAATGGCTGTGCAACCTTTATGTGTGTCCAAGACTGTGAATCAGGAGGCAGGTCTGGCATCCAGTGTCACCATGATTGGGATGCAGCCATATCCCACGCTTAGCTAAGAAGGAATCCCAGGAAGGGAGCATGGAAACTGCAGTCCTCCTTTCCCATCCCGCTCCCCTGGAATCTAGGGGCATGGCCATTTTGTTAGCATACCTGAACGTGGAATTTTGTCAGGATTGTATTTGTTAAGACTTGTTAGTTTTTACCTGTAGTGAAAAACTCTTGGAAAGAAAAAAGTGTCATTTGCTTGTTTCAGAGACCGGCAATATGGGAGAAACTGGGTGGGAGAGGGTGTGTGTATTGGACTCTAGGGAGAATCAGGGGACAGAAGTGTCTGTAGCAGTGATTCTCAATGCGGCATTGAAGTATTTTGCCCCCAGAATATTTGACAGTATGTGGAGACTTTTTTGATTGTTGCGACTGTAGGAGAGCATGCTACTGACATCTGGTGGGGAGAGGCCAGGGGTGCTCCTAAACATCCTACAATGCACAGGAACTCCCACCCCACTCACACCCCCACAAAAATTATTTGGTTCAATATGACAATAGTGCAGAAGCTAAGAAACCTTGGTTTAGAGGCAAGTAGATGGCTCAGCTGAAACAAGGGAGGGGAATGGGTCTTACCACCAGGTCTGATGCAGAAAGAGGCTGAATGGAGGTCCTGTGGGTGGGAAACTGCTAGAAAGCACAGAGTGTCTGCAGGGTGGGAGTGGGATGGGGTGCAATGGAGCGGGGAGTATTTGGAGAAACGACTTTCATTCCTTAACAGTGTATCTAGCAGAGACGCTAACATCTGTTACTTGTGAGGGGGAGTTAATTTTGTCCCAGTTCATTCTAAAGGGACCTGTGGTCAAAACATGTATTGCCTCCTTGTGCTCACTATTTACCTTCAAGCCAGAAGGAGGAAATAAGATCTACTTTCTCTTTTTGGTCCCTGTACCTTGAGAAGACTCTTCTCTTGACATCATTGCTTTCTTGGGCTATCATCCGGTTTTCTATTTCTTTTAATGGCCAGTGAGTAGATTATATTTTGTGCCTCCATCTTCTTTTCACACAGCCTATCCTTCCTGCATAGACTGAATCTATTCAGTGAAAGCTCATCAGTGCCCTCCGTCTTGCTCTACCGAGCCCTTATACTGTCTGCTTCTCTCCGGCTGTCAACACTGATGTCTACACTTCTCTTGAATTTTTTTCTTCCGTTTTCTAGACCCTTCTAGCTCCTCTTTTTTATCCCAAAATCTTCCTCTCGCCCCTTTTCTAGCTCAGTACCTACTCCTGGTCTTTGCAGCTATATCTTCTGTCATACTTTCTTTAATATATTTTCCTGGTGATGTCACTCCATCAACTCACTGCGGATGAGTTGTTATTTTTTTCTCTAAGGTCATCAGTCATGTTTGCTCTTTTAAGTTACAGACCCTTACTGTCAACCAACCAGACAATTCCACTTTACTTCGATGCTGTGATCTCAAATGTTTGAGTGCAAAATTGATCATATTCTCTGTCATCAATTAGGAAGTTGTGTGATGCCTTTAAGATGTCCCCAGGACAAAACTCCTCTGATCTATCTCTGAGTTGCTTCTTTGGTCCCTAGCTTTTCCTGTATCTCCTGAATCAGCTTTGCTCAAGACTTTGGATTTCCGCTCCAGTGAGAAGATTTATTTTGCTCTAGAAATTGAGCACTCATTACTCACCATGTTACTTATCCACCACCAGTTTACTGACCCTATATCTGCCTCATATCACCCTTACCAAGTGTATTATAGATGAAATTTCCACTTTAATTAGCTTGGATTTCAGAGTATCCCACTACAGTGTGAAGTTCACAACTCTTACACATTCATTCTTTATCCTTCTGCTTAAGCCTTGCTATGCTCTTTCTGTTACATAATATTGGTATTTAGGTAAGAGTCTTCACTTCTTTGGGTCAATGAGTAGAAGTTATGGCAATTTCTGGCTCTGAAGTGGAATCCAGTTGGGCAAAATTTGGGGGGTGAGGAAGGAGGTCTTTTGGAACTTTTAAAATCGCACGATGATGGCAGCTGCTACAGGTAAGTCCGGCCTTGGCATACTTAATTCCTCTTCTGTTTAAAACTTCCTGCTTTGTATGGCAATTACCACCCTACAGAGCCAGAACAGTGGGGTCTTGAGAGCCTGTCAATAAGAGTGAAATAAAGAAAAGGATATGAGATGGAGAGAAGTAGAAGGAAATTGAACTGACTGCCAGGGTTTCCTTGTTCTAGCTATCATGCAAATAATTTAATAAACCTGATGTGCTTTACTTTAAATACAGTTTTGAAATTTTGCATGAAATGAATTTCTGCAAATAAAGTGCTATTTCAGATATACTATTTAAAATTCACTCTAGTAAATTTCTTTAGGTTGGGAACCTATGCCTTTTAATATCAGGTTTGTTTGCATTTATTCCACATTTGATTTTGCAATCACATGTCCAGGAAAATAATTTCTTTTCTGCCACTGGTCAATAGCTATATTAAAATTGTTTACCTGAGGCTGGCCCAAAGAGAATTTTAAAAATCTGATCTTTCTTTTTTTTTTTTTAATGTTTTATTATTTCTGAGAGAGAGGGAGAGAGAGAGAGATGGCTTGAGCAGGGGAGGGTCAGAGAGAGAGAGGGAGACACAGAATCTGAAACAGGCTCCAGGCTCTGAGCTAGCTGTCAGCACAGAGCCTGACGTGGTGCTTGAACCCAACGAACCGTGAGATCATGACCTGAGCCAAAGTCAGACACTTAACCGACTGAGCCACCCAGGCACCCCAAAATTTGATCTTTCTTCTGCTTACTTTTCTCTGTGTTGAAAGCCAGGATGAGCAATGTAAGCTAAAATAGTACCCTGTTGTTCAAATCAGACATACTACACCAAATCCTTAGCAGATTTCCTTTCTCTTTGTGCTGTTACATTTTATTCTTTTGCCATGCAGATTTTTCTTTTCTATTCAGAGAAAATAAAATTATTGGACTTTTTTCTGTGTTTGTTTTTTACATTTCTAAAGGTGAATAAAGGAGATTACTAATGGTAATGAGAGAGGTGGTACTGTATTTAGGCTGTGCTAGGTAGGCATTTACCTCAGTGTTTTAATTCACAAAGGAATATATGAACAAGATCAGAAATTCATATAATTTGGGAAGACATATAACTTCTGTTTTTACTAGTATTTTAGCTATGTTTCCTGAAACATTACATTATGGGAGAAAAAGCAAGCTAGGACTTACTAGTCATTGACAGTGTTGAGTATTCCTTGAGGTTGGTGAAAAAGTTCAGTAAAGATATCTAAAACATCCATAGTAATTCATTTTAACTGAAATCTTTATTGAACTTCAGACTAGATCTTGTTTCTGTGGGTTGATATTTGGCAGAAAAAAAAAACCCACCACATTTCACCCAACAATGCAAAAATTAGAGGGCTTTTTGTTTGATTTGTTTGTTTTCTATTTCTGTGGCACACCGCTGTTGGAGATAACATTTTATCCAACTTGAAAAGTGCTATTTATAAGATAGGTGAAATTCTATTACTCCCAATTTATAGAAGCATGAATTTCATAATGGCAAAAGCAAAGCCGAATGTAGCCAGCAGGTAGCCCTGTTTTCTGATTGTTTCATCTTGTAGAAAATGTCACCAGAGTATAATTTGCTATTTTGCTTAGAAATTATATGGTGTGCCTAGGTAAAGTCCACAGAGTACAACTTAAGTGCTTGCAATAAATCCCCAGGGCTGGAGGAAAAAGTGAAAGGAAATCCCACGTTCTGTTCAAAATCATCAGGATTTGTTTATTCCTTTATTTTTAAATTAATATGATAATAGCACATCTTCAGTTGCATAATAGAGATATCAGTTATTTTCACATGGGATTTTTTTTTCTAGTATAAAAAAATCCAACCCTCAGTTTCAGAACTATCCTCTTCATGTCTACCTGAAAACATCTGTGGGTAATTATTTGCCAAGTACTGACAGATTTCCACATTTCTCTCCCATGTAGTACATTCTTCTTACAGAACTCCAAATAATCTCTAAGAACTTAAGTAAGATAATATCACCCTGCTTAAAAATCCTTCAATGGGATTTTTGTGCCATTCAAGTTAGAATAAGATCCATACTCCATAGCATGAGCTATAGTACTCCACACCAGCAGTTCTCACGCATTCCGGTCTCAGCACCCGTTTACACTCCTAAACATTATTGAGGATTCTCAAAAGACTTTGTTTATGTAAGTCATAGCTGTCTATATTTATTATATTAGAGAGTGAAACAAAATTTTAAAATATTTATTCATTCGAAGACAGTAATACACATTACACATTTTAATGAAAAATAACTTTTTCAAAACAAAAGTTATTAAAGAGAATGGCATTGCTTTATAGTTCTGCAAATTTCTTTAATGTTTGGCTTAAAAGGAGCTAGCTGGAATCTCATATCTACCTTTTCATTTAACTTATTATAATAGCACTTATACTTTGCCTCGAATGCAAAGGCCCACTTCACTCTGGTCTCTGCAGAGAGGTCTTCCTTTTCCATTCACTTATGCAGTCACCCTGTGTCCCATTACTTTGCTTTACTTTCTCCATCGCATTTAAAATTATGTGAAATTATATTATCTATATCTGTGTTTATTATCCATCTCTATCCACTCAATTGTAAGCTCTACTTAGGTAAGGACTTTGTTTGTGTTATAAACCATTGTGTAATAGTTTTCAGTTGTTGCTTAATGAATTAACCCCATATATAGCAGCTTAAAACAGCACACATTTATTACCTTATAGTTTCAGTGGGTTAGGAATTAGTGTTTGGTGTAGCTGGGTGTCTGTTCAAGATCTCTCCTGAGGTCGGGCTGAAGGAGCTCTTAAGCTCACTCTTGCTGTAGTTGGCAGACCTAGGTTATCTACTTCCAGGCTAATTCATATGGACCGGGCTGCCTCACATGGCAGGTGGCTTTCCCTAAGGTGACTGATCAGAGAGAGAGAGAACAAGAGAGAGAGAATCCAAGACAGAAGCCACAGTATCCTTATAACCTAATCTTGGAAATGACATCTAATCACTTTTGCCATGGTACATAGCAGGTACTCAGTAAATAACTTGTTTAACAAACACTGTGTCCATAAAGTACTCAGTAATATGCTTGTTGCCAGAGGGTTTAGCTTTGTTTTCTGAGCAGAAGAGGGATTATTTACCTTTTAAAAAGGTAAATAAAAAGCTTTTAAAATCCATGCTATTATTCACGGGTCTTCTAGTGTATTATATTATTTAGGTAGTTGGTATAAGCTTAATAGAAACAAAAATATTGAATTTCTTCTATGGGATAAGAAGACTTGTTGATGGTGCCTTCTGGGGCTTAAAGTGAGAAACTGAGTGAAAATATTACCTTGGAACTGTGATGTGTTTCTGCTCATTAATACCTGTTTTGCCCATTCTTCTTACATAAAATTGTTATTATCTAGAGAGTCTGTGCTCTTCTAAGGCCACTGCTTTCTTCTGGTATCTTTGTTTGGCTTCTCTAGGGTAAGGAACACACTGAATCATCTAGTTGACCATATTTGTTCTAAGACATAGTAATTCTAAATTCGCTAACTTTGTCTATGGACAATTGTAATCATTTTCTAAATGAATGTACTATGCCTAATTAATTTATTTACCACCTAGAACTGCTTTAGAGTATCTTCATGTATCTCTCTACTGTAGCACTGTTGTAGGTCTTTTGAAGGGAATTATAGCTAGTCTTCACTTGTAGTCATGGTATGATAACATTGTTTTCAAACTTGTTTCCAGAGCTGTGTGTATTGTCACATGTTAGTATAAGTTAGCCTTTAAAATTGTTTTTATGACACTTAGCTGAACTGTGACAACAAGGTTATGGTAACTTCAACTAAAAGTGAGAATGGAGCAGGAGATACCTTTACAGAATTAGGAATAGGCCTGGGCTAGATGTCTGGTCAATAAAGGGGGGATCTAAGAGCAATATAACCCTGTAAAAGGTGAGTTTCTAAATCAGTCAAGGAGAAAGAGGCTGGAGTATTCCAGAGGCCAAATGCATTGATTTTACTGTGTTGCATAGGATTTTTCAAGTGTGGATGACATCCATGGATATCACAAATGGAGATTTTTTTCCAACACGGTTCTTGTGAGGATGGGGCCATGTCTTAAATTTCCTCTTGGTGTCCTAAGATGGAGTGAGGTGATTAAAGGGCAGATTCTGATGCCAGACCTATCTGGGTTTATATCTCTGCCCTGTCATTCTCTATGGTAAGTGAAGGAAATAATTTCTATATCTTAGGATTGTTATAAACATTTTGTGGGAGGGGTGCCTGGGTGGCTCAGTTGGTTAAGCTTCTAACTTCAGCTCAGGTCATGATCTTATCATTCATGAGTTTGAGCCCCACATCAGGCTGCACTGACAGCCTGGAGCCTGCTTGGGATTCTCTCTCTCCTCCTCAATCTGCCCTTCCCTGACTAGTGCTTTCTTCCTCTCTCAAAATAAATAAATAAACTTAAAAAAAAGATTTTGTGGGAATGTACATGTAAAACAAATGCCTGACATATATGCTTAGTGTTCAATATTTGTAGATCTTTCCTCAGCTGAAATTTATCAGAACACTGAATATGGAAACACCAAGAGATGTCCCTGTGGTTTTGCTGGGTTTTACACATACCCCTCTTGCTCCCATTGTATAACAGCACCCCTTGCCCTTCAGGTATTTAGAGTCAATTATCTCCACCACTATGGTGATTCCTTACTTTGCCTGTTTTCACAAAGTTCTCATGGTAGGCAAAGCTTCAGGTTCAGTGGAACGCTTACTGCATTTCTGGAAGCAAGTATCCAGAAGAGAATAAAGTTGACAGGACAGAAAGCACAAATTCTGCAAATAGGTCGCAGGAATAATGGTGAGAGAGGCTAGTCCTACTGGCACCCTGTTTCCCTGATTCCAGGTAAGGGCAGCATAACCTTCTATATAGATCAATACACATCCATAGGGAGAGTCCCCCGACCTCACACAGTGTCTTTCTGGAACTGGCAGCTTAGCTGAGCCTTTAATAAACTATTCCATTGTTCTATTGGTCTGTGGACATATGCCTCCTCGTGTATCTCCTTCACTGTAAGAGATTGCCTTGGATCTTATGCCAGTAAACGGGGAATTCTCTAAGCTCTCAGGTGGATTGTTTTACCTTGGCCATAGCTCCAGAACACCCCATGGTGAGCTGAGGAACAGGGTGCACCTGTGTGCATTGCTTACCACAGCAGTGACTGCAGTCAAAGGTAGATCAAGAGAGTGTGAGGCAGGACATGGGAAGTATAGAAGATATACTATGTGCTGTTTTGTTACTTGCATGTTTCTTTTAATAAATTCATTCATGGGTTATTTTATTGTTTTTATTTGGTTAACCTGATTTTTATTTATTAATTCTACTCATTTTCTGTTTTTCTCTAATTTATTAACCACTGGTTTTATGTTTATTATATTGCTTTCTCATGGGTTTATTTTGCTTGCCTTTTCTACTTTCTTGAGTGTAATACTTAGATTTTTTTTAAATTAGCAATATAAATATTTGAGGCCATAGGTTTTATTCATTGTCTATAATATAGTGTTATTATTATTATTTTCTTAAAAAGATAATCTGCAATTTTGGTTTTCATTTCCTCTTTGGCCCAAGAATTGTTTGACAGAGAGGCTTTTCTCTTAACCTTTTGTTTTGAAGTAGTATGTAGTTTTCAAAGAAGTTATGAGAATAGCCAAAGAACCATCCTATATCCTTACTTGGTTTTACCAAAGGTTAATATTTTACCACATTTTCTTTGTCATTGTCTCTGTCTCTTCAAGTGCATGCACACACATACATGCACTATTCCTTTTCCTGAATCAACTAAAAGTGAGTTACAGGCAAGATGTGCCATTTTCCCTATGTATTTTAGTAGGGAGTTTCTTAAAAAAATCACAATACAACCTAGGTAATCACAGTATAACCATCTATATAAGAAAATTAACTTTGGGATGATTTTATCATCTAATCCAAAGACATTATTTAAATTTTGCTAATTGGCCCAATGAATGCCTTTTCTAACAAGTGGATTCAGGACTCCATTCAGGATCATATGTTGCTTTTAGCTGTTTTGTCTCTTCATTTTTATTCAGTCTAGAATAGTCTCTAAACATTTTCTTGTCTTTCATGATCTTGACATTTTAGGAGAGTACAGGTCAGTTTTTGTTGCTCTTGTTGTTTTCATTGAATGTCCCTCAATTTAGGAGTCTGCTATTTCCTCATTATTAAATTCCATTTATGCATATTCTGCAGGAATTTTATGCAAGTGCTTTGTTTGCTCAGTGTATCACATCAGGAGCCATACAATGTCAATTTTTACCATTGTTGGTGATGTTGAATTGAATCACTTGGTTAAGTTTTCTTTATTGTAAAGGTTTAGTTTTCTTTATTGTAAAGTACCTGTTTTTACTCCCTTTTTAACTAGTAAGTGCTTGGGGTGCCTGGGTGGCTCAGTCGGTTAGGCATCTGACTTTGGCTCAGGTCATGATCTCACAGTTCGTGGGTTGGAGCCTGGCATCAGGCTCTGTGCTGACAGCTAGTTCAGAGCCTGGAGCCTGTTTCAGATTCTGAACTTCCCCTGCTCATGCTCTCTCTCTCTCAGAAATAAATAAAACATTAAAAAAATTTAACTATTAAGTACTTTGTGGGGAGATGTGTTGAGATTATGTAAATGTCATGTTTCTCAGCACACTTTCTTCTATTAGTTTTAGCATCTGTTGTTAATGTTTGCATGATTCAATTATTACTGCCATGGTGGCAGTTTTTAATTCCAACATTCTTTTCATATTTATTCTAAATAACTATATTATTATAAATTGCCCTTCCTTCCTCTCTCTCCTCCTTGGTTCCTTCCTTCTTCCCTTTTTTCCTTCCTTCTTATCAGCACTACATGTGGATTATTATCTTATTCAACAAATTAAAATCCATTACTATCATTATTTATTTTGGTGCTCAAATTAATTCAATTTTGGCCAGTCAGAACTTTAAGCTGTCTGTATCCTTTTGACAAAAACTCATCATTTTTTAAAAATCAATTTGATTACCTGGCATGGTATTTGGAAGACGAATCCAGAAGCCTGATCTGACTCAGGCCTAATCACTTTGGTAAAAGTCTAGCTGGTGCTTGGAAAGACCATGGGGTGGGGGTGGGGAGAACACTTTATTTCTGGTTGTCTCTATTTTTGTAATGTGAGTAATCTGTATCTCTTAATTCACTGAGTTCCAAAATAGTGGTGTATTGCATAATAAAAAGGTAGGATATGAAGTAATAAATTAGTTCCATATTAATCTCTGAAGGTGACTAATGACTACTTTTTAGTACCATTATGAATTTATGGATTCAAATATATTTGGCTTATTTCAGTCCATTGCTATTATTATCTTTAGTGAAGCTCAAATTGTCCATCTTTGGCAGAGAGGAGCCCCTTTAAGTTGATTCTTGAGTCCTTCTGACATAACCCTAATAATCTTTCATAGCTTCTTCCTCTCGGGCATGAGAAAATATTCCAGATTTTTTAAATGTATTTCCTCTCTAGTTCTGGAATTAGCTGATTTTCTGAGATGATGTCTCTCAACCTTTAAAAAAATTACCACCCCCAAGAGAAAATTAAAATTAAATTAATATATTCTTAATTAAAGAAATAAAGTATTAAGAGATAAGATTTTTTTCAGATAGAGTTGAGCTTTGGAAGACCACAAACCACTGTATTGTAAGAGTTTTTTCATCCCCCAACAAATCACATTTCTCTTCCTTGGCAGTGAGGGAGGTGATATCACCCTATTGAAGACATGCTCTAAAAAGCCCTGGTTTATTTTAGTGGAAATGATCTTTCAAGACCACAAGCTGAGCACTATGGATATCTAAGTACTATTGGGTTTTTGCTTAGCTTCTTTCCTCTATGCCTGCATCTACTTTCTTCCAAGCTGAACATCCTGTAATTATCCCCTTGCTTTATTCCACATTGTACCTACCACAACACATTTATAATAGCAATGCTAATGCTATTACCAACAATGATTACTGCAAACAGTTAAAAAAGTGCTCTGCATATGCTCTTCTTACTCTCTCCCCCTTCCCTTCTTTTAAACTGATTCCACTATCTATGTCGTCTGAGCTTAGAGTATCAGGTAGTATACTCTCTCCGTTTAGTCCTCATTTAGTTGTAGTTCTATATGAAACTATTTAATGCTTAAATAAAACTTATTTACTGTCTTATGGTCATCTCTTTCTGGCTATTCAGTTTGTCTGAAGCTTGTTCTCTAGTGGATCCTCAGGAGGCTCATAGGAACACATTGATGTCAATTGATGTCAATTGTTCTTCACATTTGGAAAGTCAGTTTGGGCTGGATGAAATCCTTGGCTTACATTTTCTTTCTTAGAATGTCTTAACTATATATGTTAACAGCATTTTTGTGTGTGTGGCCTAAAACAGTGCCAAGAGATAACTAATTAAATGAATATCTAATTTCCTTTTCTTTATAAGTCCCTTGCTGATTTTTTAAAAAAGTGCTCAAAGGGCATTTTTCTTTTTCTTCAAAGTCCAGCCATTTTGCTAGCATATGTCTTGGTATTGGTAATTAGGAATCTCAATATGTAGTTTCAGAGAAAGTGTAAGGGAAGTTTTATTGAGTTTCTAATTTTTAGCAAATGTTCTCAAACCTTGCTTAGGTATTCTTTTTTTTTTTTTCCCAGAGGCTCCTATTATCAGTATTAGATCTCTTTATGTTTAATATTCATCACCATCTCTTAAATTGTTTTTAACTCTGTCTTTGTTCTTTTTTGATTTATGTTTTCATTCTTTTTTAATTTTTAATATATTTCTTTTCACCTTATAATTCTGTACAGGCATTATGTACTATTTTCAATCTGCTTTTTTGCTTCTCCAGTATTCCCCATTACTGAAATGGTTTTTTACAACTTATTTCTATGTCTTGTATGAGCCCTGTCACTTTATTTTTGAGTTTTTTTCTGATTCTGATATTGCTTTTTCATGTTCTGTACCATTTCATAATGCCTATTTGCTCATTTTGAAGTAGTTTTGGTCTGATACGTGAGCACATCCTTTTGACATGCTTTCATTATTGGTACTGTTTTTCTGCTCCTTTATTGCCTTTTTTCCTTTTAATAAGTATGAGATTTGACCTCAGTCCTTGTCTTCCCAAATTTTATGAGAGATTAATTTTTCTCAACTTTTAGAAGGAGATGACTCAGGAAAGTATTTCTAGCTTCACATAGTTTCTTTTTCTGTTGTTTTTAGGTAGTATTAAGTAATCTGGTGGCTTCCTTGCTGAGGTTTCCTGGTTTCTTCTCATAAGCTTTTTCTCCTCCTTTGTCTCAATTGTCACTATCCTGCTTAACTTGATCTCCTCCCAGTGTGGTCTCTGTCTTAGAAGCGAACCCCAGCCGGTCACTTATGGAAGTTCACAGACTACTTGGGTCTCTTCAGTGTTTATCAGATATGTCATTCTCTCACCTGTTTTTTTTTTTTTTTAATGTTTGTTATTTTTTAGAGAGAGAGACAGAGAGAGAGAGAGCCAGGGAGGGGCAGAGAGAGAGGAAGACACAGAATCGGAAGCAGGCTCCAGGCTCTGAAGTGCCAGCACAGAGCCAGACACGGGGCTTGAACGCCAGACCACGAAATCATGACCTGAGCTGAAGTCAGCCACTTAACCGACTGAGCCACCCAGGTGCCCCTCTCTCACCGGTTTTTAGCTTTAGAAACTGCCAATTTCAGCTTCCATTCTTAAACTGGTCTGCAGTGCCTTCCAATGAATACTTATTTTTTCAGGGGGCTCCCCCATCATCAGGTTTATCATCTACTCTGTTATTATGTTTTACTTCTCACACGTTGCTGATTAAAGAACTTTTAAAGACAAAAGGAAAAAGACTTTTTAAGAGGGTGAAAATAAGTATAAAAGTTAATTAATTCTTGTTGGGAGTGGAGTTCATTTCTGTATCCCAAGAAGGTTATCACTTAAAATTTTTCAAAGCATGCCTAACTATATTTGTTTTAACAAAATAAGCTAATCAAAAATATAATTAACAGTTTTCCCTTATTAGGTTTTGAAAGAAAAATGTGTCTTTAAAATGTAAAGCCCAACTTGTCATTTTCTTTTCATTTTTTTGTTTTTTGTTTGTTTATTTGTTTTGTTTCTGGGGGGGGCGGGGGAGAGAGAAAGAGAGAGAGAATCTCAAACAGGCTCCACACTCAGTATGGGAGTCCAAAATGGGGCTTGATCCCATGACCCTGGGATCATAACCTGAACTGAAATCAAGAGCCACACACTCAACCAACTGAGCCATGCAGGTGCCCCTCTTTTCATTCTTTTTGGAGAAATATGTCTTGCTAGCTGAATTTATAAAATTAATTTATTTATCCTTATTTTAGCAGTTGGTTATTTGAGCCAGGATTTTAGACTGGATGTATAAATACTATTCATGGTTTATTTGTCCTTCCATTCTTTAATGATGCTTAAGTAACCATTTAGGTTATTCTCATATTCTATTGTTTCTCATATTATTAACTCAAGAAGGTGATTTTGTGATGAAGATATATTTATTAACTGGCACTGAAAGAATATATGTGCTCCAAGGACCAAAATCTTCGGAGAATTAGGAAAACTGCTGAATGACCCCCCAAAAATCATAGATTTAGGAAAGAAGACTATACAGTAAAGAAGAATAGGAGAAGAGATAAGAGAGGAAGAAAGAAGGAAAAATATGGGAGGTGAAATTGTGGATGTAATTTCAGAGCAGATTATCATTGTTGCACTAAACCAGAATATCACTGATATACTTCAATATTTCTCTTCCACAGTAAAACAACACACACACACACACACACACACACACACACACCTGGAATGAAATGACCCTTAGAAATATGCATTTAAGGTTCCTCCATGTCTTTTCATGGTTGGATAGCTCTTTTCTTTCTAGAACTGAATGATATTACATTGTCTGATGTACCATAGTTTCCATGTACCTACTAAAAAAAATCTTGGTTGCTTCTAACTTTTGGCAATTATAAATAAAACTGCAATAAATATCCATGTGTAGGTTTTTGTGTGGACATAAGTGTTCAACTCCCTTGGATAAATACTGAGGAGCACAACTGTTGGATCTTGTGATAAGAGTGTGTTTAATTTTGCAAGAAACTGACAAACTTTCTTCCAAAGTGGCTGTACCATTTTGCATTCCCACCAGCAATGAATGAGAGTTCCTGTTGCTGCATCCTTGGCTGCATCTGGTGTTGACAGTGTTCCGGATTTTGACCATTCTAATAGGTATATAGTAGTATCTTGTTGTTGCTTTAATTTGTTTTTCCCTGATGACATATGATTTGGAGCATTTCTTTGTAAGCTTATTTGCCATTTATATATCTTCTTTGGTGAGGTGTCTGATAAAGTCTTTGGTCATTTTTTAACCAAGTTGTATGTTTTCTTATTCTCATATTCTTCTTGAAAGAATAAAAAGCAAAAGGCATATTGATGTGTAGTGTTTAATTGTTAGCATTTGTCCTCTCAATATATATTAGGAATCAAAGATAACTTTATTTTAGTCAACATGCCCTAACTAGAAGAAAGTTTTTATTTATGTAACTTTCTTTCCAAAGAAAGTTGAGAAGTTAAATCAATGAATCAGTCCAGGAGAAAACCTCCTCTTTGTGATAATGTGTAGCCTCAAAGATCAGACAAGTAGACCTGCTATGCTGGAGAGGGGCCTGGTGCTACCGGGGATGGGAACTGGTAGCCAGCAGATAAGGTTCAGCTCTGTCACATGCCTGGACTACTATGGTTGGCCCTCTTTCCATCCTATTTGGGTAATTCCTCTGACCCTCCATGAACATATGTCTGGAGAAAGTGGCATCCATGGAAATCCAAGAGAGAATCTACCCTTGAAATGAATTTGAAAACCTTATGAGAAAACCATTAAAAAATCAGATTACCTATAAAATTTCTGAGAAGTCTATAGGACTATTTTCTAATAACACAAATGGATAAAATATTCAAGGTGAATTCTAGCTATTTGTGCCTTAGTTCTAGTTGGGTTTTTTTTTTTTTTTAACATACTGTGCTACTGCTTCATTGCCAAGTTAGAGAAATAGAGAAATCTGGATCTTAATTTTCTCTTGATTCCTAATGTCCATTTTTACAAAAAAGCACTAAAACTTTTGGGTAAAAACTGAGACCCAATCACAATGTAGACATTATTTACACATACCTAAAGAAAAATATTAGCACATACCTAGAAAATGAGAACTCCTTATCTTGTAATTTCTCATTTTCCCTGGGAGTAAGTACCTTGAGGAATGTACATTACTTAAGGAATGCATTCTGATTACTGATTTTGTGTTCAACAACTGTTGGGCCTTCCTAGTGGGATGTGATTTCAGTTTTTCTTACTAGATAAGACAGCTATTCTGCTTATCACAGAGCAGACTCTGTTTATGTTCCCAGATCTGTGGCTTGATGACATGACCAGCCATGTACCACTCTGATGCTGCTAACTAGCTAGTTGCTTTACGTGGTTATCATATTTTACAATGTCAAACTGGCACTGTCACAGGCCTGTCAATTACGGACTTTAATAAGTCTATAATTCAGTTTTTTCCTTAAAACTTCCGGTGATGCCTTTCAAAATATTCACATTTAAACCTCACTGAATCAGAATCTCTTGTTAGTTGAACCCAGAAACTCACTGATCTTGTCCCTCACTTCTCTTTCAGAAATGACACCACACAAATCATCTTGAAAACCACATGGAAAATTGGTAAGTGTGGGAGCACTATAGTTTTATTTCTCATTTAATCAGACTGTAAATATGTAAGCAGAGAATTGTGAAAGGAGAAAATGGCCTCAAAAGAGACAGTTTACTTTTAAAGGTTTTCTATTCCACAACCTGTTTCTATTTGAAATAGAAAATCTTGAAATACTCTGAGGCCCTACGAAGTCTTTCATGCCTGTTGGAATAGAAGCTTCTGTCCTCAGTTGTACTCTTAATCTGCCATCACTCGAGTGGGATAGAATACGGGCTGACTCTTTTGTTTGCCATGTTTAGTGGATGTTTTTGTAATGTTTAGTATTTACCACCTATGTTGACATTCCTGGTGTCAAGAGATTTTTATTTTCTTTTAACTTTCTTGAATAAGAATTTGGTAAAATAAAGTACAGAATGAAGATTAAAGACCTTGCTAGTGCTTATTTTTAGAAAGGAAGGCTTTTTACACAGCAAAATGATCTTTAACCTTAAAAATTAAAGTTTCTTGGGGCACCTGAGTAGCTCAGGCGGTTAAGCGGCTGGCTTCGGCTCAGGTCATGATCTCACAGTTGTGGATTCAAGCCCTGCGTCCGGCTCTTTGCTGACAGCCAGCTCAGAGCCTGGAGCCTGCTTCAGATTCTGTGTCTCATTCTCTCTCTGACCCTCCCCTGCTCACGCTGTCTCTCTCCTTCTCTCAGAAATAAGTAAAACATTAAATTTTTTTTTAACAAAATTAAAGTTTCCTGGGGTGCCTGGGTGGCTCAGTCACTTAAGCATCTGACTCTTGATCTCAGCTTAAATCTTGATCTCAGAGTCATGAGCTCCATGCTAGACATGAACATGCTTAAAAACAAACAAACAAACAAATAAAATTAAAGTTTTTTACAATATAGACATGTTTATTATATTATATTAACTATGACATGTTTATTTTTTTCCTTTAAGTGAATAATCAAGTCGAAGAAGAGTTACTTTGATTAGTTTTACCTATTTGAACTCGATACATGGAATTACTGTGGGTACTTGTGTAACTTCCTTCTACTATTCAGTGATATGTTTTTGTGGTTTTTCTCTATACTCGTACAAAAGCTTGCTCATTTCTACTGCTGTGGATATTGTAGGGCATACATATTCAAGCCTCTTTATTTATTCTTTATTGTTCTATTGTTGATGATACGTGGATTATTTTCAATTTTCTTTTGTTACAGTTTTGCTGTGAATATGCTTTTAAGAAATCCTTATTGATATATAATTTATATCACTTAAAGTTCACTCATTTAAAATGTACACACAGTTTAATGTTTTTTATTGTACTTAAAAATTGTGTAATAGCACCAAAATCTAATTTTAGAACATTTCATCATGCCAAAAAGAAATGCTATACTTATTAATAGTCACTCCCCTCCCCCACCTCACATTCTCCCTCAGTCCCTGGCAACCACGAATCTACTTTTTTCTCTATAGGTTTGCCTATTTTGGACATTTTATGTAAATGAGATCATATAAAATGTGACCTTTTGTGTCTGGCTTTCTTCATTTACACAATGTTTTTGAGGTTCATCCTTGTGTGTGTCAGTACTTCATTCTTTTTTGTTGCCAAATAGTATTCCGTTGTATGGGTAGACCACATGTTGTTTATCCTTTCATCAGTTGATGGACATTTGGGTTGTTTCCACTATTCGTGTATTTTTTTTTTTACATCAGTTTTCATAAGTTTCATATGTAGAAATTGCTGGGTTATATAGTAATCTATGTATGATATTTTGAGTTACTGCTAATTGTTTCCCAGAGTGGCAATATCATTTTATGTCCTCACTGGCAATGTATGAGAGTTTCAGTTTTTCTACATCCTCACCAACACTTGTTACTTCATGTCTTCTTGATAATAGTCGTCTTAATGGTGTGAACTGATACCTCATTATGGATTTGATTTGCATTTCCCTAATAACTAATGATGCTGAGTATCTTTCCATGTACTTATTGGCTATCCATATACCTTCTTTGGAGAATGAAGGTATTTTCAATCTTTTTCTCCCATTTTAAAACTTGAGTATTTGCCTTTTTACTGTTGAATTGAGAGAGTTCTTCCCCCCCCACTGTTTTATTAAGGAATAATTGATATTCATCACTGTATATTAAGAAATAATTGATACACATCACTGTATACGTTAAGACATATAGCCCAATGATGGTTTGATTTACATATACCGCTGACCTTTGAACAGTGGGGCACCAATCCCCATGAAGAAGAGAGCCCAAGTATAACTTTTGACTTTCCCCAAACGTAACTACTAATAGCCTGCTGTTGACTGGAAGCCTTACTGATAACTTAAACAGTAGATTGACATGTATTTTGCATATTACATGTATTACATATTGTATTCTTAAGTAAAGTACTAGAGAAAAGAAAATATTATTAAAATCATAAGAGAAAATACATTTACAGTACTGTACTGTATTTATTGAAAAAATCCACATATAAGTGGGCCACTGCACCAGTGCAGTTCAAACCCATGTTGTCAATTTTCTTTGGGGGGTTGGGTGATAATCTACCAGGAGGGGGGCACAGTAGCACTGATGAAGATAAATCAACTGTACTGACAGTCTGGTGAAGTGTGGGTAAAAATGACAAGTAAAGTATGCTCTGGATTAATACAATAGAGATCCAAGAGGGAGAAAATAACTCAAAAATATTCCTAATTGATAAAAAGCATGGAGTGCCTGGTTGGCTCAGTGGGTTAAGCATGTGACTCTTGACTTTGCCTCAGGTCATGATCTCATGGTTCCTGAGACTGAGCCCCACATTGGGTTCTGCACTGACAGCATGAAGCCTGCTTGGAATTCACTCTTCCTTTCCCTCTGTCCCTTCCTGCTCATGATCTCTCTCTCTCTCTCTCTCTCTCAGAATAAACAAACTTTAAAAAAAAAGTTAATACCAAGAGTCATTCTTTCTTACATATCACCTATCAGATTTATCACTGAGTCATATGTACTGTACCTTCAAATATATTTTAAATCTGTTTGCTTGTCTCCATCTATAGAGCCCTACCCTAATCCTAGCTGTTATTTCAACACTACATATCTCTTGTTGTCTGCTTTTGCATACTTCTAATCCATTCTCCATGTGGTGGAAAGACCTTTTAGAAACATAAATTGAGTCATGCCATTTTTTCCATTAAAAACCTTTCAATGTTTTTTTGTTGCCCTTTTACAAAAATCTCAAAAGAGTGAGGAACTGGCTGACATGTTCACTGAAGAATATGTGTATTCAGAAAGTTAGTATAGAAATAATATAGAAATGTAAAAATGAGTATGCCAAGTAAAAAGTGAGTGAAATAAAAATTCAGCTTCATTTCTGATGTCAACCAGTTATATAGCCCATCTCACCTTTTTTAGAAGGACTAAAAAATTTAGGGTCTGTTCAGTTCTAAAATTTTAAGGAATTATGTTTTGTCTTTTAAAAAAATTTAATTTTAATTCCAGGATAGTTAACATACAATATTATATTAGTTTCAGGTGTACAATGTAGTGATTCAGCAACTCAACATTTTTCAGTGCTCATCATAAGTGTACTCTTTAGTCCCCATCACCTATTTCACCCATCTCTTCTCCCACCTCCCCTTCTAGTAACCATCAGTTTTTTCTCTATATCTGAGTCAATATTTTGGTTTGTGTCTTTTTTTATTTCTTAATTTCCCCATATGAGTGAAATGATATGGTATTTGTCTTTCTCTGATTGACTTATTCACTTAGCATTTTAACCTCTAGATTCATCCATGTTGTTGCAAATCACAAGATTTCGTTCTTTTTTATGGATGGGTAATATTCCAGTGTGTGTGTGTGTGTGTATCTCACATCTTTTTTTAATTAAAAAAATTTTTTTATTTGAGAGAGAGACAGAGTGAGCAGGGGAGAGGGGCAGAGGGAGAGAGAGAAAGAATCTCAAATAGGCTGTACCATCAATGCAAAGCCCAACGTAGGGCTCAATCCCACAACCCGGGATCATGACCTGAGCCAAACTCAAGAGTTAGATGCTCAAATGACTGAGTCACCCAGGTGACTAATATCACATCTTTTTTTATCCATCCATCTACTGATGGACACTTGGGCTGCTTCCATAATTTGGCTGTTGTAAATATTGCTACAATAAACATAATAGTGCATATATCTTTTTGAACTAGTGTTTTTGTATTCTTTGGGTAAATATCCAGTAGTGAAATTACTGGATTATGTAGTAGTTCTATTTCTAATTTTTTGAGGAACCTCTATCCTGTTTTCCACAGTGAATACACCAGTATACATTCTTATTAATGGTGCATGAGGATTCCTTTTTCTCCACATTCATGCCAACAACTTGTTGTTTCTTGTGTTTTTTATTTTAGCCATTCTGACAGGTGTGAGGTGATATTTCATTGTGGTTTTGATTTGCATTTCCCTGATGATGAGTAATATTGAGAATCTTTTCATGTGTCTATTGGCCATCTGTATGTCTTCTTTGGAGAAATGCCTGGGCTTTTAAAAATTAGATTATCTGGGGTTTTTTTTGTTTGTTTGTTTTTACTGTTGAGTTGTTTAAGTTCTTGATATTTTTGGATACTAACCCTTTATCAGGTATGTCATTTGCATATAAGGTATGTCAGGATGTTTCTCCCCTTCAGTAGGTTGTCTTTTACTTGTTAATTGTTTCCTTTACTGTGCAGAGCTTTTTATTTTGATGTAGTCCTAATAGTTTATTTTTACTTTTGTTCCACTAGCCTGAGGACACATATCTAGAAAAATGTTGCTACAGCTGATATCCAAGAAATTACTGTGTGTGCTCTCTTTTAGGATTTTTGTAGTTTCAGGTCTCACATTTAGGTCTTTAATCCATTTGGAGTTTATTTTTGTGTATGATGTGAGAATGTGGTTGTTTCTTTCCTTCTTTCTTTCTTTCTTTCTTTCTTTCTTTCTTTCTTTCTTTCTTTCTTTCTTTCTTTCTTTCTTTTCTTTTTATGTAGCTGTCCAGTTTTCACAACACCAGTTGTTGAAAAGACTGTCTTTTTCCCATTGGCTATTCTTTCCTCCTTTTTCAAAGATTAATTGATCATATAATCATGAGTTTATTTCTGGGCTCTCTATTCTGTTTCATTGATCTATGTGTCTCTTTTTGTGCCAGTACCATACTATTTTGATGATTACAGATTTGTAGTATCTCTTGATATCTGGAATTGTAATACCTCCAGTTTTATTCTTCAAGATTTTTTCACCATTCAGGGTCTTTTGAGGTTCCATACAAATTCTAGGAATTTTTTGTTCTACTTCTGTGAGAGATGCTGTTGATATTTTGATAGAGATTGTATTAAATCTGTAGATTGCTTTGGGTAGTATGGACATTTTAGCAATATTTGTTCTTTCAATCCATGAGCATTGAATACCATTCTAATTGTGTCATCTGCAGTTTCTTTAACCAGTGTTTTATAGTTTTCACAGTCTATTTTGTCTTTTTTGTTTCTAAAAATATGTCAATATTTCTGAATAATAATAGCTTTAGTTTGCATACAGTTATGTAGTTTAAAAAGTGTTTGTACATAAATTATCCTGTATAATGCCCTTACCTTCTCCCTACCTTTGCTTTTTTCAGATTAAGACTGAGAATAACTGAGTTTCCCAAGATTTTGTTTTCATTGTTCCACTTTGCTTATTCCAAAAAAATGCCATGCAGTATGTTCAGGATAGGGTAATATATCCTCTTAAAAAATATCCTATAATTAGTTGAACTTGGGAAATAAAAACAACTTAGAGATACCAACTTGCTAATTAAGATAAATGTTGAAGAATTTTGCTTTGTATAATCTAGTTTGAATAATTCTGTGAATAGTTTAGTGAACATAAATGAAAATGCTTGGTTATATTTATTTTTACTCCTAGAATATGTAAATAATATAACTTAAAATATACCAATGGTCTGAATAATAATTCTGAAAATACTTCTAATCCAATTAACAAATTAAAATTTCTTATCATTACTTTTTTGTAGTATGGCATGTCTGGCAGTCTGCATGAAAGGAAGTGGAAATCTACAGGGAATAACATTGAGAAAACTCAGTAATAAATTGCCATCATGCACATATAATGTTCTGCTATGTTTCTAATAACCTCTAAGCCATAATTTTCTAATGGAATGAAATAACTCTGTCAGAGGCAAAAATCAATACTTTCAAAGTACACACTAATGTTCTGTGAAATTAGAAATTGACCTTTTTTCCTTTTAAAGAATAAATACAAGCGGGTTTAGATATTTGGAGTATATATAACATTTGAAATACAAATATCTTGACTATCTCTGCTGAAAAATAAATTTTAAATGTTATATATGTGTTGTTATAAGTCTTTTTCCTTACTGATAATAGATTATAGATAAAAACTTGATTCTACAAAATATGACTACTAATCATATTTTTAATGTTACTCAAATTACAACTAGAACAGACATGATATATTAAAACTAAACACTTTATTTATCAATTAAAAAACACTATTCTCTTTCACTGTTCTTAAAATTCCTGATGTTATTAAGTTGCAGTGAGTATGCATATGAAATCTATTGTCTGATAAGATTTTTTTTCCCAACAAGGAACAAATTGTTGACTATAAATCAAGCTGCTGTACTAGCTCTAGGAAGTAGCCATGAACATACTTAGCTTTTAAGGTATTTTGTGTAGATTCTTCTTGAGATTGTTGGGTAAATTCACCCAGCTAACATTGTTAAACTCCTGCTATGTTCGAGGCATTTGGCATTTGTTGTTTCAGCTGGGGATGTTTGAAAGGAAAGGTGGATATTCCACATAAAATAGCACATGAGTTTCTAACTAGTTCCCTGAATCTATCTGCAGATTGACTTGAATTGGTGCATAGTCAAGATATTTGCTACTTTGAAGGGCACCAGGGTAGCTCAGTGAAGCAACTGACTCTTGATTTCAGGTCAGATCATGATCTCACTGTCATGAGATCCAGTCCCGCTTTGGCTCTGCACTGGGTATGGAGCCTGCTTAAGATTCTCTCTCCTTCTTTCTCTGCCCCTCCCTCGCTTGGGTTCTCTCTCTCTCTCTCTCTCTCTCTCTCTTTCTCTCAAAAAAGAAAAAGATATTTGCAACTTTGAGGTTTCTATTATTATATATCTTCTATATTTGCAGCTATGGAAGCAGTATAATATATAATTAAGGTCATGGGCTCTGAAGTCCACATGGGTTCAAATCCTAGCACCACCAGTTTCTAGTAATGTGATCTTGGGCAAAGAACTAAGATTTCTGGGACATGATTTTTTTGTTGGTAAGATGGAGATTTGAAATTCCCACTGGTCTCATGAGAAGATAAAATGAGATGTTGCATAACAAGCACTATTCCCAGTGGGAAATAAAGCACAGGTCTCAGAAGGTTTTTGCCTACATTTTCTTATCTTTCTCTACTCCTAGGTGATGTTAGCTTGGATAAAATGGAAGGAAATATGTTTTCCCTCAGATAATGGAGGTAGTGTGTGAGATCTGCCTTTACTTTTAGAAACATTAGGCTTGGCTGATCTCATGAAGTGAACAGAAGTTAAGGGAAGGGTAGAAGACATGTATTGCAGAGTTAGGAATGTGCAACCCAGAGAAGGAACTTAATCGTTACTCATGATTCAGCATGTGAATCAGTGAGGAGGAATCTTTAGCGAAGCACCATAAGGGCAGCCTGACATTTCCCCTAGTTTGTTTCTTACCTGGTTTACCCTATGCCTTTATTTAAGATGCTCTACACTTTCATTCTACTTTGCTGTTATTGTTATTGTTTTGTTTTGTTTTTTGCTTACCACCGAATGCTTACACATTAGCTGGAGTAATTTGGAGTTTTACAATTGTGAAATTTAGGTTCCCTTAATCAGGATTCTTATGTAAATAGATCTAATTGGAATGAGATTTTCTTTGCGAAATGGCAACTGTGTACAATGGTGCTTCTGTGTTCCTTTATGCTATTGGCAGTGACTATCAGAGAAAGATGTTCTGTATAGATAGCATGAAATGATTACTTCACATGAAGCTTAAGAAAAAGTGTGTCACTGTAGAATATTTGGTCACTTAACCACTTAGAATGGTTATAATAGAAATGACATATAGTTTAAAAATTAACAGATATTTCTAAGTACCTCAACTAGGCCACAGCAGGAAGGAGATAGTGAGATACAGATCAGTGAACGAGGTCAACCCAACAGTGCTCACAAAGTACTTTGTAAAAAACCATGATGGGGGGGGAGGGGCACCTGGGTGGCTCAGTCAGTTAAGCATCTGACTTTGGCTCAGGTCATGATCTCACGGTTAATGGGTTAGAGCCCCACATCAGGCTCTGTGCTGACAGCCAGCTCGGAGCCTGGAGCCTGTTTCAGATTCTGTATCTCCCTCTCTCTCTGACCCTCCCCTGCTCACTTTGTCTCTCTCTCTCTCTCTCTCAGAAAAAAATAAAACATTAAAAAACATCTTTTAAAAACATGATGGTATACATCCAAATGTATTATCCAGATTTTCACATATCTCTTCAACAAGACTTAGGGCTCCTTGTAGGCAGTTATGTAATCTTAATTGAATTTGGATTTCCAATATTCAGTGCATGTGTGCTCAATGAAGGAATGAATGAATGTGTAGATTTAGGTCAATTTGTCACTACAAGGCTATATTGAAAGTTTATGCCTGTCATGTGGTAATTATATCACTAATGAGTGGAATCTTAGCTAATGATCTACATTGCTCACTTGGAGAGCCCTGGTATTACTTACAACTTCCATGAAACAACATTAGTTCTCTATTGAGGAATAATGCCAGGATTTAATGCACGGCTATCCAAGTGACTCCTCCCTGGACAAGAATCCAGACTTTTCATGACTTACTACTTTATTTTTTTTTATTAAAATTTTTTTAATGTTTTATTTATTTTTGAGAGAGAGATAGAGACAGCATGAGCAGGGGAGGGTCAGAGAGAGAGGGAGACAGAATCCGAAGGCAGCCTCCAGATCCTGAGCTAGCTGTCAGCACAGAGCCCGACGCGGGGCTCAAACCCACGAACCGCGAGATCATGACCTGAGCAGTAGTCGCACACTTAACCAACTGAGCCACTCAGGCACCCCAATGAATTACTACTTTAAAATATTTTTTAAATTTTGATTAAAGTGAAACATATACAGAGTTTTAAAACTAAGTAATTCTAAATACTTGTGGTAAAGTAAATTATTTTAAGAAATAATTTTAATTTACTCCCACCAACCACAATAGATTCTCTCTTTACTGGAACCCACACTATGGGTCATTTTTAATTCTAAACCCCATGATCAGATTTGGCCATGTAACTTGCTTTGGCCAATAAGATGTGAGTGAAAGTGGTATGTGCCACTTCTAAGCAGGGACTTTAAGAGCCATATTGTGGTTTTGCCATCATTCTTTTCCTTCTGCTACAAAATTGGCATGTCTCAACGAGGGTCTTTTATTTCAGCCTTGACCTTGTAATGAAGGCAAAAAGAAGAGACACCCATGGTAAACATGAGTGGGAAGTAACCCCATTCATCTTCTTGTCAACCACTCAGATTTCTGGGTCATTTGTTACCAAAGAACAATTTAGCTAACTGATAATACAATGGCTTATAATTTTTTTTCTAAATAACTGATGAAAGTTTAGTACACTAAAACCAGGTATTTATCACTTTTATATTGCATATGCCATTTCTGAATAATACAAAGTAGAGGCAAATAATGACACTTCATAGAAACGTTGATTCCCCACTCCCTTCCCTAAGATCCAGCCTCCCTCAAATATTCCCTCCCACCCCCTACAGAACTCTGTCCTGAATAAAACACTTACATACATCATAAATAGTAAATTATTTTAAAAAAAATAGCAAGAATTGTTTCTTTCCTTCTTGTAAAAAAGAACATGGCAGCAAAGGCAGGCAGCCAGGAACTGGCTGGGGATGTCTCATACAGACAGTTACTTGGGGGATGGGCAGGATGGAGACGGGGGAGAGCGCTCCACAATCCGCCTGAGGTGCCAGGTCTCCTCTTCCCCTGGCAGGATCAGGAGGATCCGATGGGGAACCACAACTCTTAGAGACAGAACAGAGGGATTACACGGCTCCCACTTCCGCATTCTCTGTATGAGAAGAGGCAGGGCACGTGGCACAGCAATGACCTCATCTAGGCCAGAATCTGCTGGCTCCCTGATAGTCTCATAGATAGTCTGACAATGGCTTATAATTAAAATGACCATGTAATTTATTGTCAAACCTGGACATTTTTTTGAGATTTAAAGGAAGTTTTATGACCAAACTATGTAGACTGGTACTGCCCACCAGGGGCTGTATGGTCTGGAAGACAGTGATGCAAATGATCCTACTGGACTTTTCTTTGTCTCCTTTGTTCGAGCCACTTTGTTGGAGCCTGGAATGCATGAATTTCTCTTTGTTGACTGACTCTCTTGTTTGCTGAAGCATATCCTTCAAAAGAGTGCATAAGACATTCATTTAAAAAACCCTTTTGTGTCAAAACTGTCTCTATTTTATCTTCACACTTGATTGATATTTTGGCTTGGAACAGAAATTTAGGTAGGAAAAATATTTTTCCTTAGACTTTGAAGCATCACTCCACTGTGTTTCAGCATTTGGTATTGTTATTGTGAGATTTTGTGCCATTCTCGTTTTCATTCTTTTGTATTGACAGGCTTTCTCTCTCTAGAAGCGTTTAGGATCTCCTCATTATCTCTGGCATTCTGAAATTTTCAAACAATGCATATTCTTTCATTGCTTTGGTCACTTGGTTGACTCTTTCAAACTGGAGACTCTTGTTTTTCAGTTCTGGGGAAATGTATTTCTTCTTTAACCTATTCCTCCCTGCTCTTTCATTTTAGTATTCCTGTCATTCATTGGCCACCATAGATCAATTCTATAGGATTTTTTTTGTTACCATTCTTTTTCTATTTTTCTGACTCTATTTTTTTGCTCTACTTTCTCAATCATGTCTTCTATTTTAACTTTCAGCCATTTGATTGATTTCTTTATTTTGGATGTTTTATGATGATTAGTTTCTAAGAGCTCTTTCTTATCCTCTGATCATTGTGTAGCAATATCTTTTTTTTTTTTGTCTCACTGAGGATATTATTTATAACTTCTATGAAATTTTTTCTGTATTTGCTTTGTTTCTGTCTCTTCTATGTTCCTTTCAACTCTTGGTCTTTATCTTTCTTTCATGTTGGAGGCAAGTTGAGCAGGAAAGGGTTAACCTAGGAGGTGTGCATTACCCAGCCAATCTCAAAGAAAGGCCTGTCTTCAAGACGGTTCTTGGTTGGCTCCAGGAAGATAAATTATGAGCCCTTGGAATATAAGATTGATTTCATATGCCTGATAAGATTGATTTTGTATGTTTGAGGCCTTGGGCCACACTATACCAGTGCAATCCAATAGTTTATGCTAACAGTGTGATTTATGATGAATTCCTATTTTGCTCTGGAGGAAGGAGGCTGAAATCTGAGTAGCTGAGGTCAGTCATACATGTAGTACTTGTCTACATGACTGACCTCAAATGAAACCCTGGACACCAAAGCGTCAGGTGAGCTTCCCTGGTTGGCAACACTTTACATGTGTCACATATCATTGCTGGGAGGATTATATGCATTATTTAAAAAAAATTTTTTTAAATGTTTATTTAGTTTTGAGAGACAGAGACAGCACAGGGAGGAGTAAAGAGAAGGAGACAAAGAATTCGAAATAGGCTCAGCACTGACAGCAGAGAGCCCAATGTGGGGCTTGAACTCATGAACTGTGAGACCATGACCTGAGCCGAGGTCAGTCACTCAACCAGCTGAGCCACCCAGATGCCCCAGATTAAGTGAATTCTTATATGACTCCCCTGAAAGGGGAAACCTGGAAGGTTGGCTTTTCTTGGACTTTACCCAATATACATGCTCCTTTTACTGATTCTAATATGTATCCTTTTATTGTAATAAAACATAACCAGGAGTATAACAGCTTTACTTGTCCTGTGAGTTATTCTAGTGAATGACTGAGCCTGAGTAGTTTTGGCGAACTCCATCGTGAACGTGATTCTTAATTAACTCTTCATAATTTTACATAAGCAACTAAAATGCACAGTGAAGACCAGGCTTGTTCATTTCATTATAGGACAATGTTTTTCAAAGTATTGTTTAAGGACAATGAGGTCTCAGAGAAACTTGCCAGGAGTTCACAAGGTCAAAAGTTATTTCATATTAATACCAGGTCTCAATTGTCTTTTCACTGGTGGTGCAAAACACTGATGGATAAAGTCACTGAAACCTTTGCCATGAACAAAGGAAATGGCACCAAGCTATACCAGTATTCTTTACCACCACATGCTGTTGTAAAAATATGCTGGGACCTTAGTGAAACAGTTAAACTTATAGATTAAGTACACATCTTGTAATATTTTGTGTGAGAAAATAGCAAGTATGCCTAATACACTTCTGCCAAAGACTGTAGCACAATGGCTGTTTGTAGGAAAAGCATTAGTACAGTTGTTTCAGGTGAGAATTGAAGTCACCATTTTTCCCCCCATAGAAACCATTTTTACTTGAAAAAAAATGACTGACAAACTATGGTTGGTCAGACTTGGGTATTTGGCAGACAGTTTTTGAAAACAAAGTGAGCCTGTCACTTAAGGAGAACAACTGACAATATTTATTGCCAATGATAAAATTAAGGCTTTCAAGAAAAATCAGAAATTTGGAAGAAATGTATTGGCCACTGGGAACTTGACAGCTTACCAATAGTTACAGAATCTTCTGATGAGATCAGTGGTAATATCAACAAATGTGATTTCTTTTGATATCATATAATGAAATGTGTCAACATTTGGAAAATCTGTATAACTCAGTGAGTAAAGACTTTTGAAATAATAGAAGCATGGTATTACCAAATCATGCATGGTTAAAGATATTTTCAAAGTGCATAACAGACCAATGGACTTCAATGAAATGGAGTACAAAAAGTTTAGGGATGTGATTTCAGATTCTGCCTTGCAATTAAAGAAACTATAGCTTTTAGAGATGTGGTATAGGGGCGCCTGGGTGGCTGTTTGGGTTAAGTGTCCAACTTCTGCTTAGGTCATGATCTTACAGCTCATGGGTTCGAGCCCCACATCTGGCTCTGTGGTGACAGCTACCTCAGGGCCTGGAGCCTGTCTTCAGATTTTGTGTCTCCCTCTCTCTCTGAACCTCCCCTGCTCATGCTGTCCTCTCTCAAAGATAAATAAAACATTTAAAAAAAGTTTAAAGTTGTGGTATAATCCCAATCTATAATTATCTGAAGAGGGCTATTAAAATTATTTTACATTTTCAAGCTGTATATTAGTGTGAGGCTGCATTTTCTTCGTCTACTTCAACCAGAACAATATGTTGCAACAAATTAAATGCAAAGCAGATATGAGAACCCAGATGTATTTTATTATGACAGACATTAAAGAGGTTACCAAAAATACCACTCTCCCACTAAATCTTTTTTGTTTTGTGTAATTGGTTATTTTCCACAAAAATATGTTATTTATGTTATGTAGGAGGTTTGTATTGTTATTTTGAAATGAATTAATGAATATTTTTAAAAATTCCTAATTTCATTTCTAAAGTGGTAAAATTTGATAGCTATAATTTTCAAAACAAGAGCTCTTTAGAGACTTCAATAATTTTTAGAAGTATAATGAGGTTCTGAGACCAAAAACTTTGAGAGCTGCTACTATAGGACCTAAGGGAAGGAGCTGATCTTTTCATTGGGATGCCCCCAAATGTTATTATTTGTAGGTACATTTTTCTGAAATTGTTCATTTTCTTCTAGGAAAGAATCCCTCACTTCCATGACTTTGGGCTATATGGTGGCATTTTGGGAGTAAGTCACAAGAAAGTGTTTACAAACTCTTTAGTTCACTATGGAGACTTTGAGCTTTTCCTAGTTTTCATCCTGTGACATATTCCTCTCTTCCATTCTCCTTGATGGCCATGGCTGTGAGGCCTTCCTGACCTTTATGTCTCCCGAAAGTAGTCACTGCCCTCCTGTTAGGTTGGGAGAGGGATGCTAAGTAGATGCAGCTGCTCACTCTTTGTTAGTATTCCATGACCCCCACCACCCTGTTCTGTTATAGCAATCCCCACTGTCCTGTCTACTTCATTCTTCTAAAACATTGCGCTTTCTTGGACTCTGTTGATTACTTCCACGGTATCTTATGAGGCTGAATAATGGCTTCCTCAAAAAATATACATGTCCTGGGGCACCTGGGTGACTCAATCGGTTGAGCAACCAACTCTTGATTTCGGCTGAGGTCATGATCTCCCAGTTCATGGGTTCGAGCCTTGCATCAGGCTCTGTGCTCCTTCTCTGCCTCCCCTCAAAATAAATAAATAAACCTTAAAATAAAGAAAACGCCCATGTCCTAATCTCTGGAAACTGTGAGTGTTCCTTTATTTGGCAAAGACTTTGCAGGTGTGATTGAGTTAGAGCCCTTGAAATGGGATATTATCCTGGATTCCCAAATGGGCCCTAGTTTCAATCACAAGTACCCTTATGAGAGGGAGGCAGAGGGAGATTTTTATAGACAGAAGAAGGAAAGGAAATGTGACCACAGGCAGAGATTAGTGATGCAGTCATGCAGTCAAAAGCCGAAGAATGCTAATGGCCACCAGAAGCTGGAGGAGGCATGGGACAGCTTTTCCTTCAGAGCCTACAGAGGCCCTACTGACATCTTGATTTCTGCCCAGTGAGACTGCTTTTAGATTTCTAGCCTCTAGGACTGTGAGGAAACAAGTTTCTTCTGTTTTAGCTCACTAAATTTTTGGTAATTTGTTATAGCAGCTTCAGGAGACTAATACAAGGCATAAGGTTTTTTCGTACCTCCGTGTCATCTTAGTGGGGTGTTGAAGGGTAGGCTAGGTAAATGCATGTGATCTGTATACATCAGGAATAACCAGAAGCTTCTCAGTGTGTTTCTAACTGCTGTGAAGATGAGGCAAGGAGCGGAGAGTGGACATTTTGCCAGAATAGAAACTTTCCTGATGCCTTTGGAGTGACTCACATGTCTCTGTGGGAGGGGTGGGGGGTGCTAGATTTCAGTCCCTTCATTTTTGGATTTGCAAGAAAGGAAGCATGCCCAAATGGCTGTCACTTATCTGGAATTTTTAGAAGTAGCCAACATAAAGCCTGAATTCATGATCCAGTCCTAGGGGTCAGGAGTAGAAAGGATGAGTTATGGTGCACATGTTACATTACTGTTGGGTGTGGAACTTTTACAACTATCCATCTGAGCCCTGTAATTGCTTCTACGTTACTGTCTTTGTGAGCCTTCATGAAGTCTAAATAAAGGAAGAGGGATTGCTGCTTCCCCACCCCCTTTCGCATGTTTGATGCTAATGATGCTTCCCACTTATGTTGTCTGCATATGAGCCAAAGAATACAGAGAGCTTAGAGGGAGCATGGGTTAGAGCTGGAGCGGCACAATGTGAGCATCCCAGGGGCAGCAGAGACGAAATGATGGAAGGTGTGTCTTCCTTTCACAGTTAACAGATACTTAGGTAACCTCACAAAGAGTAAAACTCAGTACTAGAGCCCATTTTGAAGGAAAGGATAACCTTAACCCTGTCCCTGCTCTTCCAAGAGTGATCATGATAGACAAGAAATTATCATGCATTAGTAAAGTATGTTCCTGAAGGAGTGATTTCCAAATTTCTTGAATTCCTAGAAATAATAAGAATTAAGGCAAAAAGTTTAACATCTAAAGTTTGCAACATTAAAATCTATAAAAGCTAACTATTATTCAGATTTTCTTGATACATTATTAAAGAAATAAATCTCAGAATTTATAACAAAATTGGGACTCAGATACTGTGTGCAAATTTGATTTTTCTTTTCTTTGTGATATATGTATAGGCCCTTAAAAATAATAATGGATATGGGATGAAACATAAAACCTAAATTGACAGGGTAAGCCAAACAAATAAAATTGTATTAGAAGCAAGAAGACGACCATTTTAGGCAGGATGCCCACTGGGCTGTAATTAGGTCTAATGCTGGTGTTTCTGGTACTTCATATGCTGCTGGTGGCTAGTGAAGGTTTAAAAGACAATCAGAAACATATTCTACAGTAATAAATTTTACTTTTGCTGCACAGAGACATGAATATACAAATTACTGACCACTAATTCAAAAAAACCACTTCTCCCCAAACAAACGACTCCCCTTAACCAATACATTCCAGTTTCTTGCCAACACTGAAAGAATTCCCTAATATCAGAACCGTATTTCTCAAAAATTTACTGAATGGTGGATAAGCTGATTATTGCTCATGATAAAAGTGGGAAAGAAAGGTTTGGAAGATACAGGGTGTGGTGAATCATAGGTGAAAAATTTTGTGAGTAATAATGAGAGCTTAAGTTAACAGATAGCTAGAGTACTAAATCTTATCCTTAGAGAATTCACAATTCCTTTCTTTCACTGCCTGCCTTGTTTCAGAAAGATCTTTAAGTTTACAGATATTTACCACTGTGCATGTGCTCACACGCATGTATGTGTATGTGGGAGGGGGTGGTAGAGAAAGCAAGATAATACAATTTTGAAGAAAAAAACAGTCAAAAGCAACACAGAGGCATGGATATTAAAATGGAGCAAGATATAACCGTAATTTTTAAAAATGCCAACGACAAAGACCCACAAAGTATCTCAAGTTTGTGTCTCATGTTTTAGAAGCTATTCAAAAAAGCAATATATGGAGTCAGCGGTATGTAAGATATAACGTATTTTTGCCTCTGGAGGTACAGAAGTATCACTGAGGCTGGAGACAGGCAGGTGTTTCCTGGAGCCTTAATGGAGATGACATGGTGTGATATAATGAATGATGTTTTCAACAGAATTCTCCTGTGGCGTCACGATACATCTCTGAGGGTTGTTGATTGTCTAGGCTTCAGTGTAGGTCAGGGCTGTCACACCAGCAGCAATTCACCAAAACCATTGCTACCAGAGACTGTTACACTACAAACCATGTACACAAGCCATGTATACAGCTGGTGGGAAGAACCAGAAGTTGCTTCTGCAGCAAAAGTGTTCTGGAAAGGAACCAGTAGAGCCTTTGTGGACCTTTGTGTTTCTTCAGTGCTTGAGAGGCAATAGATGACTAATTGTATTTTATTATACAGAAAAGGAGGTGACTTTCTGCATAAAAGCAAGAAAATGGAAAAGACTGAGGCTCATTATCTACCTGTAAGCAGCCTATCACCTACTGTCTTTATTAGTCATATAATCCCAGATGTAGACCTAGAATAGTTCTTTTTCCTCTAGATGAGTGGGTAAATTATACAACTACAGGCTCAATGAGTATGGATACAATACAAATACTCCTAAGACAGTTCTCCATGGGATCTACCCAGAGCCACCCACATTGCACAACTCCGGAGGGTACCATTTAAATGGGATTTTATGTGACTGGCCTAGGGTGCCTAGAATGGTGCTACCAAGAAGCTCCAGGAAGACCTTTTGCCACAGAACTGATGTGACGGTTGGAGTTTTTCCCCATTTCAAGCAGGGGAGAGTGCACACTGATGTTGGAAGAGGGATGATGGTGCTCACCCAAGTAAGCTGAGTCGTTTTTGTCAAGAAAATGGACAGAACTTCCATGAGTAGGTAGTGGAGATACAACAGGAACAGAGAGCAGGAGCAGGCCCAGCTGCTACAGGCTCTATTGGACTGGGGGTTGTTAAATCTTCCCATAAATATAATTTTCAAAAAGTTAAAAGCATAACTCATACAAATCTAAATAGCTATCAATAATTTTACTCAGCTCCTTAGTTAAGTAAAGGAGTAAAGGAACCAGTAAGATGGAAAGCTGATGGCAAGAGAATTTTGAGAAACTGAACATTTACAGGAAAATTAGTAAGAGACTGTTAGAACGAGGTTGTTAAGTTAGCTTGGAAACTGGTTAATGACCTAACATGCAAATAAACTGTAACATAGGGGGGTGTTTTTCCTACAAGATAGAAATCATTTGGATAAAATTTCTTAACATTCCTTTTATAGAATCAATTGGGTGCACTTCTGACTCTTATCAAGAGATACTAGGTATCCTAATCACAGTAGAGCTAGAGCTCATTTAGCATTAGGATGCTGTTGGGTTTTTAATATTAGTTTTTTTTTAATTTTATGCTGAATGTATACACAAAGTATTCAAGGTAGGAGAGAGATTTTAAAAGTGTGTCAGCTCCTCATGCCCCAGATCTCCTCTCTGGGCAATGTGATAAAAGGCCAAATAATCCTACTTGAGTGGCTGGACACTTCATAGGTGAGAGATGAGGAAAATTATTTTTCTCTGCTTCTAATGGGGAAGGAGGCAGCTGTTCTCCTCCCTTCCTGTCTCCTTGGAAACATAATGGGCCTGAATCCTCACTCCAACCCTTTGGTTTATAAATAAAATCCCTCCAGGAGCCAGAATGCCCTGCGTGTCTTGGCTTTTACCACCAAGAGATGTCTGCAAGTTCTGGGGCTCATTCCTCCTTGAAATGTAAATACCTAGGGAGATAAAACTCCAGGCTGGGCTGTAACCATTTGGGGGTCTTTTTGGATCAGAGCAATTAGCTCCATCATTAGGGAAACAAACAGTTGCAGATCTAATCCTTATGGTATGTGAAACATGTATCTAGGAGAGAGGAAAGCAAATATTTTTTCCTAAGGTTTTTCTGTCTTTATATTGTATGCTTTACTATGTCTCAGGAAGCTAAGACTTCTTGCAGGAACAAATCCTGTAGGGCCGTGCTTCTTCAAATGTGGTCTCTACACCAGCAGCGTCAGCATCACTGGGAAATTTTTAGAAATGCAAGCTTTCAGGCATTATATTACACCAGACTTACTGAATTAGAAACTCTGAGGTGGGGCCAGCAAGCTATTTAATGAGCCCCCCCAGGTGATTCTAATACAGGCTACACTTTGAGAACCGCTGCTGTGTGCCAGGGCTCATGAGCTATTCCTAATATTCCTCTTCATTCCCTACCACCGTCTCTTTCCCGCCTACCCTGCACTGGCAATTCTGTATCAGTGAACAAATTCTGTATCTGTATCTGCTGCCATGATAAGTCTACCCTCATTATAGTGGGTTTAGTAGTAACCCGAGGAGTAAATTTATACATTTTAGTAGAAGGAGAAGGTTATGAGATTACTGTTTCCGAAGGGGCTTAAAAATTAGATGAACAAGCACCTAGTTTGAACAGTTTAACTATGGACACCTGAACAGCGGTGGGCTGGCCTAAAAGACTGTGAACACTTTTAGTTTCCTCAAGGCAAACGATGTCTGGGAGGCTAAATGATAAAACCGTTTCCTGACTGAAGAGTAACTGAGGAGACCAGTCCTTGTAGTTCAACCGTGCAGAAAGCACACTCAGTCTGCTCTATTTTAGATTGCATCAGTACATTTAGGAAACAGTAATGACTACTTTTAAATGCTTCATTGATGTTTGTGTGCTTTTAATTGGTTGGAATTCTGATGTCCTCAATCACTCTAGATACTAGAATTTTTAAATTCTAGTTCAGTGGTGCCTGCCAGTTGACTTCTCGTACCTTCATGGGCGGGAGGGCATCAGAATTCCCTTTATCTGCAAATCATGTATTCTTTTACACAAAAGGGGGCTCAGTCTGAATATTGAGAACTCTCTGATAGGAGAGAAACCACTTCTTTGCTCAGGCAGTCTTCCCTTCTGGAAAATTAGTTAATGACATAAGAATATATAAAATTCCATCTCTAAAGTCCCCAGATGATCTCTTGAAATTCCCATGCAGCTTTATGAATCTAAACAAACAGAACATGTGGGATCAATTACAAACATTTCCAAAATTCTTGTTATATTTCCATGAATATAAATTTGATTTGTTTGGCTTTGGGACAAAGATCATAAGAAGTAATCCACAACAGAGAAGAGACACATAGTAAGGAAAATATAATTACCAGCATGTGTATTTCTGCGCAGCACCATTGATGTTGACCCAAGAGCAAATGTGACATAAGAAAAATGTGATAAGGGGGGAAAGAGACCTAAATTTAGATGATGCAGTGTCACTTCAGATCAAAGAGGGAATAATCCAGTATAAATGCCAACACTCACGCCATACACGCTTCAGAAATAGACCATATTTCCTTGTTTCTGGTGATGCGTGAGTATCACCCACTTCCATAAGTGGGATTGTGTTTATGGATGGCTGAACCGCTCCTTGCAGTACTACACTCTTAGCTGCTTCTGAGGTTGGTTGGAAAGGAGCAGGCATTACTTTAAAAATTGCCCACCTTTATCCAGGTGTCTGCAGCCATTTTGTTGAAGCTTTCAAAGATGTTCCAAACATGAATATCCCAATCTGTGCAAACTACGCGAACCCTTTTTTCCCCTTTCTTTTGAGGGCTTGCTCTTGGGAGGAAGAACGGCTGGAACTTCCCTACAAAGGGAACTTCTCTATGTGATGACTCAGTCAGTTGTCATTTCTCCTTCTACTCACTTTTCTGGTGTCTGTTTTTCCTTGATTTTGAGACTGCTCAACACACCAAATCATGGAAAGTCACTTTAGCTCTTCAGTTTAAGGGGGCTTTGTGGGTTGGTTTGATGGGCCCGTAGACAGTCTTCACCAAATTCTTTGAGTAGGGAGAGGTGGTCTGGCCATACCTTCTTCAAGTCAATTAAAAACATTTTTGTGTAATATGACCCTTCTAGGTTATGCTGACTGTGGTCTGATGCTTTACCTAAATGCAAACCCATCCACACTGTCTCCAAAAGGAAAAGCATAACAAAGGTTGGCAGCCCTTTAGATCAGGCACTAGTAACACTGTGACGTGATGCTCCCTTCACTCCCTCCAGCCTCACCCACATCTGTTCCAAGGGCTCTGGTGTTCTTCCGTGAAGATTTTCCTTTTTCATCAAGCCTGGAATCCTTTTTCATTTGATGATGTTGGTACTCACACTGTGTGTGTGTGTGTGTGTGTGTGTGTGTGTGTGTGTGTGTTTTCTTTCCACGATTTTGGCTGAGGATTCAGATGCAACCTTTCTAGCACTCCTTTGCTTTTTGGACCCAAAACAGAACATAAGATTTTTTGTTGTAATGGTTTAAAAACTAATCACCATGAGAGGAAAATAAACAGGATAATAACACAAGCAAACTCCAAGAAGTGAAAAGTGGTTTGGAAATCTGTCAAAGTTTTGACAGATTTGACAAAGACGTTTAGGTCTTTATCATCTTCCATTTTTCTTGTTGACTACCTTGAAGACTACTTCCGTAGCGGCCACCGTATGTCCTCATATCTTATGAGCTAAGGACATCAAAAACAAGTCCTGATACAGCAAAGGAATGAAAGACGTTGGCTACTGAATACATTTTACTAAAAACATGCTCAGCCACAGGGTGGAGGAGACACAGATTTGGTTATACAATTGATTTCTAAAAATTAACTTAAGTCTCCATAGTGGGATTTCTTAATTAAAGCGGAGCTTAGAAAATAGAAAGCAAATTCCATTTCATTATTGAAACAGAGCAGAATGTAACCTTGCCTTGCAGCTAAAAATAAAGGGCTGAGGTGATTCCTGAGGGTGTCTTTGTAGAATCAGTACCATCATAACTGAGATTTACAAATACCACATTCTGTACCACTCTGAGAAAACCAGGGTGATCATCTTTGTCTGCTGCATTGTCCTTTTGACTTGTGTAATTTATGTACTTGTGCGCTGTAACTATTCATTCTTCCTTTCCACCTAGCACAGTTTCAATGACTTCTGGAAATATGTTCCTCTCTGATTGCCTGGCATTCGGTGATATGTCCCAAACCTAATATTGTGCTCTTCCTTAGGAAAGAAACTAATGCTAACGATAAAGTTAACTACAGCACAGTAAACCATCCACATTTTATGCTTCTAAGTTTTTATTCTTGGCAGTAGAAATATGCTTGGTAGTTAATTTTACATCAGGCTGCAACCCAAGAGTTTGTGTCTGACAGCTTTAAATAGAGAAAATGAGTATTTTTAAAACAACCCAGCAACTATTGGTATGAATCAAGTAATTTTGGGCTACAAATGGATAGTGAGTAAAATCTACTCTATTCTGCAATTTTGTTGCAACTACCTGCTCCTGACATGAAAGGAAAAGGGGGCATTAAATTTAGAACACACACTTTTTTCACTGCGAGGATGCCTTTGAGACCTTGTCCTTCCCTGCACTGAAGCAGGTGAGAGAAGAATTCTTGCACTGAGCTTCTCTTTGGCTACCTGAGCACCAGGCTGCACAGGATGGTGAAGCAGAAGGAAGGAGGAAAGACCCGAACTTGACTTCCTGTCTTAGGCCTAATACTAGAACCTACCTCACAGGGTATCGTTAAGATTAAATGAGAAATGCATGTAAAATTCTTAGCACAGAGCTGGCACATCCCACTCAGCAAATGTTCTACCCATCATTATTATTGGCTGTGTCCTCGGGCAATTTGCATAAACTTTCTGAGTCTCAGTTTCCTCATCCACAAGATTCAGAATGTAGGAATCCTTACTTTATTGTTGTTGGGTTGTGAAGATAAGGGTATACATGGAGGGTCCAGAGTCAGTCCTCACTATCTGCTGGTTCCCTCTCCTGAAGAGTTCCAAAGAGTGTAGCTTTTCTTTTCTTTTTTTTAATGTTTTATTTATTTCTAGGAGAGAGAGAGAGAGAGAGACAGCGTGAGCAGGGGAGGGTCAGAGAGAGAGGGAGTCACAGACTGAAACATGCTCCAGGCTCTGAGCTGGCAGTCAGCACAGAGCCCGATGCGGGGCTCGAACCCACGAACCGAGAGATCATGACCTAAGCGAAAGTCGGACGCTTAACTGACTAAGCCACCCAGGCGCCCCAAGAGTGTAGCTTTTCTATGCTGAAATGTTACCATGTAACTATTTCATTGGTAGGATGCCAGCAGGAAGTAACTTTGTTTCATTATTTATTTTTACTTTGTCCTTGAGCCTTTTCTGTCTTACGTCCCTTCTCCACTCCAGGAAGCTGTCTTGGGCAGATCTCAAAGAATTCTAGGCATTTTAAGGAGTTAAAGACAGTCTCAAGTTCAGATGTTACACAGTTCTGTCTTGTCTAAATCCAAACATCTGTCTTTTACCCAATTAAAAACTTTATCAGCTTGCTCCTGACCCAGGCTTTGAAACCCATATTGGGCAAGGGGAGCACAGTTTGCCTGTTGATCACCACCCCTCCTGGGTTTTTCACCTCTTCATCCCTATCCTTGAAGTTGTTTGCCCTCTTCCCACCCTCACCCTGGAAGAACCACAGAGGGAGCCAGGGGACTTGGGAGTATAAACTGACCAAGCTGGTGTTGGTGTCCCTGCATGGTGTTTGCCTAAATGTTCTTTCTTCCTCTCACAGGGCACTCTGGTGAGTTCTTAGGCAGCTTTACTGTGGGGAACATTCCATCTGCAGTTCCTTGGTGCAGGTGATGTTTGTCTCACTGATGCTTCCTGATTGCTCCCAAGTCCAGCCTCTGGTGGACTGCACCCTCCTTCTAGGGGAGCCAGTTCCCTATAGACCATGCTCTTGCCTGCCATTGGTGGATGGGTGCCTTCTCCACCAGGGCTCCCATCACCCTCCATCAGGGCCAGCTGATGTCTTCAGCAGACGGTGCTAAACCAACCTCTGTGACCTCCTACTCCTGGGGAAGATGATCAGTTTCTCCTAAGATTTCCCTCCCCCATGCTCTGCTGCAGATCTATGCTGGAGCCCATGAGGCCTCTTCACTTAGCACCAATGCCCTCTCTCCTTGCTCTCATCTTCTGTCATAGATACGTGAGGGTGGTCGTGGGTGGTTGATTGGTGGGTATAGAGCCAGTGTGGTGGTGAATTCAGTATAAATGGTCTAGCAGCTCAGCTTTGGTACATGAGTCTTAATACCCACTGTCTTTAACGTTGGGGCCTGAGCTGAGACTTGTAAGCAACAGGGATGATGCACTTAAAATAGGGTTACACAGAACAAACAACAGCAACAACAAGAAGAGAAAAAGACTTGTAAATATAGAGAAAAAACTAGTGGTTGCCAGAAGGCAGGAAGGTGGGGGATGGACAAAATAGATGAAGGGGATTAAGAGGTACTAATTTCCAGTTATGAAATAAATAAGTAACAAGGATGAAAAGTATAGCATAGGGAACAGAGTAATAGTATCATAATAACTTCTTATGGTGACAGATGGTAGCTACATTTATTGTGGTGAGCATTGAATAATGTATATAATTGTCAAATAATTATGTTGTATACTAATATTATGTGTCAACTATATTTTAATTAAAAATTTTAAAAATGAAAAAGAACAAGCTCAATTTTGTCCCATTTATTTTGAGAGGGAATAAAAGCCCCATCCACGGATTAAAATTTACACATTAAGACATAATAAATAAGAAAGTGATTATTCAAGTTGCAAAAGCACACATCTTTAAATGTTTTTTTTTTTTATTTATTTTTAGGAGAGAGAGAGAGAGACAGCGTGAGCAGGGGAGGGTCAGAGAGAGAGGGAGTCACAGACCGAAACAGGCTCCAGGCTCTGAGCTGGCAGTCAGCACAGAGCCCGACGCGGGGCCCGAACCCACGAACCGCGAGATCATGACCTAAGCGAAAGTCGGACGCTTAACCGACTAAGCCACCCAGGCGCCCTAAAAGCACACATCTTAAATTCTTTAAGTTATAAGTGCTAGTTCTTAATTAAGAGTTTTTTAAAATATCACTAATTATTTCACAGAGCTAGAGAAATAACTAAATTAAAAAAAATTTTTTTGAGGATCCATGCCTAAGGAGATCAATAAGAAACTTAAAATTTTCTGGAGTAGAAGGGACATACAAGTCAGTAAGGATATAATGCAATTCTTTTAAAAGGCTCATATTTTTGAGAAGAACCCTATATATCTTATATAGGTAGATTGGTATAATTTTTCTCCCAGGCATCATAAGTGGGTAAGAAAATTCCCACTGAACTCTGCGAACTTACCTTGTCTTACCTTACCACGCAACCTACCATTCATCCACTGTCCATGACATCATCACCCTTTCAAAGTTCCTGCCATGACATTTACTACTTTCTGATTTATCTGCCTATCCCTACCCACAATAAACTATAAGTTTTTGTTTGGTAGAGTTTTGCCAAGGCCTAGAATAGTGATTGACTCATTAGGAGTTCAATGAGTATTTGTTAGATGAACAAATAGAGTTAACTCTTGTCCTCATCAGACTTTCATTCATTTATCTTCAAACCTTTATTGAGTTATTACCATGTATTTGGAATTGTGCTACATGCTGAAATTTCAAGATGAATAAGTCACAATCCCTGCATGGAAGGAGATAAACACTAAAACAATGATGACAATATGTTGGGTTCAAGATGAATAAGTCACAATCCCTGCATGGAAGGAGATAAACACTAAAACAATGATGACAGTATGTTGGGATATGTGATTTTGGGGAAGTCATTTTGCCTCTCTGGGCTTTAGTTTTCTCTGGTATAAAATAAAAGTGTCAAACCAGATGATCATCATAGCTTTTCTCATCTTCTGAAATATGTGTTGTGTTCACAATATGTGCACATAAGTATTTCACATTCATTATTTCTCCACTGGAGGCAATGAGTCCTGGGAACCAGGAATAGGCTGGTTGTTGGTCTGTGATTAGTAAACAGTGTGGGCCCTAAGGGTGTGGCATTGTCATATTGTACACATTTCAGAAAAAACAGTCTCTAGTTTTGATCCAGATGTAATCCAATCCAGGTGTAAGCCAAATGGAAGCAACCTCCATGATAAGTGCAATATGATAATAAATTCAAATAAGTATAGGAAAAGAAACTGAAGTTTCTTAAAAAAACATGTTTTAAAGTAAACTCTAACAATGTGTGGGGCTTACACTCACAAACCCGAGATGAAGAGTCGTTGCGTGCTCCACCGACTGAACCAGCCAGGAACCCTGAAACCAAAGTTTATTCAGCAACATTTAAGTGGCAATTCTTGTTTGTGTTTTAAGTATACAAGAAATACATAATCCAGTCAACATAGAAAGTATAGAACAAAAAGCAAAAGAAGACTGGTTTTTCTTTCGACTTTTGAATAGCATTTAAAATGGATGAAGTGGCATATTTGTTTTCTATGCTACAAAACAATATTACAAGAAGCTTAATGGCTTAAATCAACACACATCTATTACCTCTTGGTTTCTGTGGGTCAGCAGCCCAGGCGTGGCTTAGCAGGGCTCTGGCTCGGTCTCTCACAAGATGTGCAATCAAGATGTGAACTGAGATGGTGGGTAAACACCAACACACAACTGGTTCAGGCTTTCATGGAGCTGAAACCCTAGTGAGGATAAATACATGATGTGCTATCAGGGGAGGGGGGACAGAGACCTGTCCCTCCAGGGAGGATGCTGGTGGCTCTGGATGCTCACATAGAGTACAGGGCCACAGAGGACATGAAGGACATCTGAGGTGGAACTTGTCCTCTCTACATCTGTTTCTCCCCCTCTCCTCCTCTCCCTCCTTCCCCTCTGTCTCTCCTGAGCCTCCTCTCTTCACTTCCTCCCCCTCTTCCTTCCTCCTCCTTTTGCAAAAGGCCTTCTTCACTACCATCTCCTATTTCCTGTCCCAAGTTGAGAGTTTGCTGTGTAGCCTTCCAGATGTTTTTTCTGCGTACATAAATGTGCATGTGAAAATATGTAGGATTCTTTTGGGGGCTTTATATTGTATACATTTTCTGATTTTTGCTTTTTTCCTCACATAAAACATATTTGGGGAATCCGCATAGGTAAATAGTTCCGTCTCATTCTTGCTATCTATTGTATTATACTCACAAAGTAGTTGTATAGCTCATCACTTTCCTAGTAAGGGATACTTAGGTTGTTTGCTATTGTTCACTTTTACAAACAGTGTTTCAGTGATCTTCATATATATATCTTGTGCCTATTCCTGAAGAATGGATACCTTGAAGTGACACTGCATTTGAAGTGTTCAAATGGTAGGCACCTTTAATATTTTAGAAGATACTGTCTTATGACGCTCCAAAGAGGCTACAGTAATTTGCATCTCCAGTACTGGATATAACAGTACCCATTTGCTCACACTCCTGCTGATACTAAATATTATCTATCTTTTAAATTGGGGATTAAAAATTCAATCTTATTTTTGTTCTAATTTATGTTTGAATTATGTCAGATTCTTCTGATACCTAGCAAAGCTAAACATCTTTCCATATATTTATTGGCTATCTATATACTTATATAGATAAGTCACTGAATTCTTTCTTTTATCATTTTTTCTTTTTCTTTTGGGCTGGTTATGTTTTTCTTACTGAATTTTAGAAACTCTTAGTATCTATCCTATTGCTATAAATTCTTTGCATATTATATATGTTGGAAGTATTTCCTTCCAATTTGTAGTTTATTTTGAATTTCAAAAATATTACTTGCTACTCAAAAGTGATTAGGTGGTAGGGCAGAGTGGCAAAATGGTCTTGCTTCATCTTGGATATTCTTTTCCCTTGGACCCAACAGAATCAACCATTTCTGTAATGCAACCTTATAAATAAAATTAATGTTTCTTTATAGCTCATTCTTGCTTTTTGTATTTTGCCATTTTAAAATTATTTTATAGTAAAATAGAGGAAACCACATAAAACAAATATAGTTACTGAATTGCATAGACACCTTTGTAACCATCGCCCCAGGTCAAGAAATGCAACATGTACCTCCCATCTGCCTGGACCCTGTCACAATCACCTCTTTCCAAGAAAAAATAGCCATTATACCAACATTACCAACCTTGTTGAATTAAAAAAAAAACCCAGCATATCACTACTGTACATCAGAATGATGATACTAAATACAACCACTACCGCCAATATGATATCTGAAAAGTGTTTAAGCAGGTGTTTTCCCCAGTCTTCCCCCATTAAAAAAAAAAAAGTGGTTTTATTATATCTACATTGTCAGATCACATAGCCATGGCATACTTTAATTTCTCCTCCTTAATTCTTATTTAGTCATACTCCTACAAGCAAGTATATATTTAATGCTCACCCACAATCTTTATATGGATGTCTTCCTAGATTTTTAGATTATATACAATTCTCCTGTAGGACAGGATCATGGAAATAATGTTCTCTGAATTCTTGCATGTTGATAACATCTTGTGTATGAATTTATACTTGAAAGTCAGTTTTACTAGATAAAATACCTAGGCTTGCACTTTCTTTCCTCGAATAACATGTATACATTTTTTTTTCCCTTCTGGTACAAAGGTTGCTGTTGAGAATTTGATTTTAATCTGACTTTTTCCCCTAAAGATTATTTTCTCTTTTTGCCTGGATACTCAAGTCATTTTTCCCCCTCTAAAGTCTCATAGTTTTATAAGAATGTGTCTTGCAGTTGGTCATTGTGGGTCATTATTCTCATGTAAATTGTATAGTTTTAAATTTTTTACTTCTAATTCAGGAATGTTTTCCTGAAATACATACTTTTGTATCTGTTATGTTGACTTGTTTGGTTTTAATATTCAAGCAATACTATTATCTATATGTTGGCTCTTTTTTGCTTATCTTCCGTGTTTGTTACTTTTTAATTTCTTTTATTTCTTTTCTCCTGTAATTTATTATCCTTAAGGTGTTTTGTATTGTGTTTATTTCCTTGTATGTCTCCCCTGGCTTGGCCTTCTTTTCTAAAATGACTTTTTCTTTTATTTTTCATCTTTTCCTTAAATCTTTCACCTTCTTTTTTGAGGTTTTAAAGTTCTGAATTATGTTGTTCTTTTAACTCTTACATAATTTTCTTAACTTTTAACTTAATTTCATTTAGGAGGTCATGTTTGGAACTGTTTTGTGGTCCATATCTTGCTGGCATGTTTTCAGAGTCTAAAGGGCACTATTCTGTTTTTCTCTCCATTTTCCTTCTATATATTTGTATTGAACTGACTTATATATTTTCCTTTTGCTCATATTTGTGTGAAACTAATTTTCCTAAACTTTCCAAAGATTTGACTCTAGGTAGCTTTCTTAATTTCTTGATGCTTCCAGTTGTGTGTGTGTGTGTGTGTGTGTGTGTGTGTTTTAAGTGTTAAATCACAGATTCACTTACATTTTTTCAGATTTCCTGGCTCTTTTTCCCTTCTCTAACTTATCTGGACCCTCTCTTTCATTTGTCTCATTGTCAAATTCTTGCTGAGTTTTGATTCCACTCTAAGAAGTTTCTCCCAGATGTGGGGCTCTCTCTTGAAAGGGAATTCTTGTTGTTTGGTTTTGACAACTCCTGAGGCTCAGACTGCTTCAGTCCTTTTCAGGCTTTACCATGGGTACCTTGTGATCATCCGCTATTGGACTGAGCAAATTGCTTTCCAGTTTCTGCTGCTTTTGTCAGATCAGCTGGTCTTACTTTCCAAGAATACCTGTGCGCTATTGTGCCCTTTCATTTTCAGACCCATTAGACATCCCCTGGCTTCCCTGTGTGTTCTCCCACTCAGGCACTAATGCCAGGTAGATCTTGTGGATGTTGTTAATTTATTGTTACCTGCTTCTATCTGTGGATTCGAGGGGCTATTTTGTCAACTGGTTCTGAGGCAAAAGTTGCTTTGTTCTCCCATCTAGTTGATGGCTAGATGGCTAGTTTATGGAGGGATTCAAGGAAATTCTTCATATAAGTATTTTAATATATAAATATGATGATATAGTCCCAGTGAAATAACAAATTAGATTCTTTTATAAATAATACATGATGTTATTCTTCTCTTTTTAAAATGAAATGTGATTCAATGTCAAAAAAATGCTTACTACTTTATTTCCCAACCCAATATACAGAAACAACCAATACTTAAACATTTCTCTTATTAAGTCTGATTTGTTATGGGATTCTTTAACATATCAATTAATTTTATATATTCCAATAATTATTCTCTTCTGTCACCTATTATTTCATCCTCCCACCCTCAAAATCTATACACAACAGGACAAATATAAAAACATGTAATCATACCACTGACTCTCTGAGGAAGTGTACAGTAGTCATATTTAGTTATGTTTGATTTCTATGCATGTGCACTATTCAGTAAAACTTGCTAGTTAATATCAGAGCTGTACTCAAAAAATAAATAAAAAATTAAAGATAGTTCTACAGAGCTTTATAATGTTAATTTATAAGCAACACCTTTTTATGAGAGACAATAAATTTAAAGATTAAGAGTAAATGCACAAAATGGCCCATTTGTCATTTAGCTTCTGGAGAATTCTGTGTACAATATAGTCCATTTGCTGAACAGTGGGTGTTCAGCCTCTCCAAGGGGTCTCGAGTCAATTGACAGGTTTAAAAAATGCATAGAGGGGTGCCTGTGTAGTTCAGTTGGTTAAACATCTGAGTCTTGATTTTGGCATGGATCACGATCCCACGGGTCATGAGTTCGAGCCCCACACCGGGTTCTGTACTGACAGTGCAGAGCCTTCTCGGATTTCTCTCTCTCTGCCCTTCCTCTGCTCATGCTGTCTCTCTTTTTCTCTCTCTCTCTCAAAATAAAGAAATAAACTTTTAAAAAATGCATACAAATAAAACTATGACAATTTATGGAATTTTAGTTCATTCCTTGTTTTCTCAGAAGGTGTGGATATTCATTTCTAGTATAATGTGATACAAATAAGAAAAATCCATATTGCTGCTCTCTGTGGGAATTTTTTAGCCCTGTGGTTCACTGCTTCCTGTGCCTTGGTGACATATATATCTTAAGAACAGTGGAATAGTCATGGTAGATATTGGCCATTGTCCCAAATGTGTGCTAGCATTGATAGTTCTTTGTTAATTGGGGATTTGTTCTTCTAAAATTGTATTTTTATCTTCTTATATACACTAATCAACAAGCTAATCAATAGAATTGAAGATTGTAAAATGATAATAAATAAAAGATTATACAAATATTCAGATCTGAAAAGTTCTCGGTGTTTTCTAGAACCCTCTTGGGAGTGCCCTGTCACAATCTCTTGAGGCTGCATCTGGCAGGAGCAGCTACTTCCAACTGTATCTTGCCAGGTCCAGATTCTGGCCCTTCTAACTGCTGACCAGTCCTGATGTGCACATTGTAAATGGCTTCAGCTCCCAGTCCCGCAGTCTTTCTGAATTAACTCAGTGATATTTCCAGCTGCTGGGAAGATGGTCCTGTCAGCAGAACATTATGTTCAGAGTGGCTTGATCTGTGTGGCCTACTTCCTTTCCCTCAGGACAGTGAATTCACACTGTACACTCTTTGCCCTACGTTTCTTCTACATGCAGAAAAGTTGGCTTGGCAACTTTATGTGAGCAACCAAATATATGTGTCTACATATATGTGTATATGTTTATATGCATGCATATATATACACATATATGTGTAGTTTAAGTATTCATGTAATTTCCCATCATATAGGGAAAAATCTCATTGCAATTCATTGCTAACTACATCTGCATGGCCTCTGCTTATTTCAGGCACAATTGTTTATCCTCATTAATCTTTTGGTACAGTAAGCAACTAGTGGAATCACTTAGGATTCCAAAAGGAAATAAATGACAAATGCACGGGAAATTTGATGGGGGACTAATTATAAATTTGTGGGTGGTATATAGGGGACCCACAGGGTGGAGAAGGAATCCATAGCTAGGAATAGTGAAGCTGCTCCCACTGGTAGGCTGGAAGGCATGGGAGAGGGAGACGTTATTGAAAGCCAAAAGGCTGAGCATAGAGCACACTATCTTGAGACAAGAAATGATTTTCTTTTGAACGACACAGCCAGGTTCAGGCGACTCTCCACGAAGAGAATTAGAGCAATAATACCCTGGCCTTGTTCTCTTTCCTCTTTATTTTCTACCTGAACATGCCCATTGGCAGAACCCAATCAGAAGCCGAATTGCTTGAAAGCCTGTTAGGTAGAGCAAGGTAGAAAGGAGAGAGAATGGATCTGCCTCAAGTAAATAGAAAATATCCAGTACATTAGCTGTTTGTCTCATTAGAATAGACCTGTCTCAGGCTAAACATGTATCCTGATGTAATATGATACCTCTTGTGGCTTATGCACATGTCATCCTGATTTAAGAACATCTCCTTCTTACTATTAAACTAGAGAGAAAGCACTCTTCTTACCTCTGTCCATGCTGCTAGCTAAGAAAGATGATTTTTATTCCCATTTTTATTCTCTCTCCTTTAAATATTACTCATTAAAAAGATAAACCAACGAGTTTGGAAATAAAAGGCAAGCTGAAAAAAAAACCCTCTATTATTCTATGTAAATTACCTATAGAATTCTTTTTAGCCACCTCTTTATTTTTATTCTCACATCTGTGTGTAATCAACTATGTCATGAACTTTATTCTAGATTTAAAATGATAATAGTAAGCCCCTAATTCATCTTTGCCACCCATAATGATGAAATAAAAAAGATCATTCATCTATTACCATGATGATTGATTAAGTGTATGTATCACTCAAGACAGGTTGGATTACACAGCTGTAACAAACCCTGAGGTCTCAGTGGCTTAAAACAAGAATACACTCAGTGAGCCCAGCTGCAGATCTCTGCTCTTCACAGTCATTCAAGGACCAGATTGAAGTCTGCACCACCATCCTTGACACTGCCATTTTATGATGTGTTTGTATGATCAACACAGCAGGTGGAGAGCTCTGGAGGGTCTCATGCCAGTACTTAAATATTTCCGTCTGAGAGACGCACCCAGTACTTTTGCCCATAACATTGGCCATAAATAGTTATTAGGTATAAGGTATATTTATTTATCAGGCATAGGTGTGCCAGGAGCTGCAGCCTTCTGTGTGTCCAGGAGGAAAAACTGATCAGTGAGCCCTGATACTGTCTACCACCTTATGAGATTCCTTTTTGTCCTAACCTGAATGAAATCAAGATATCTTAAGAATTAACATTATTTCTCTTTTGTATATTCTCTAGTGACACTCAGCCATGATCTGCCTCTTAATTTTAGTCTTTGAACACCTGGTATCAGAATTTCTTTCTTTCCTAGTTCATCTGTGGAAGTTTTGCTCATAGAGGAGTCCTCATTTTGAATTTTGGATCTGTTTTAAGATGATCACATACTTCACTTGAAGCTCAGTCTAGAGGCAGACTGCAAAAGACAAAGATACTTTCTTCTAAAAGCATAAATGAGATTTGAATTAAGATGACTGTGAGGTATAAATACCTAGCAACTATGAGAGATGACATTCGGAAGATGAGAAAGGTAAAAATGCAAGCTATTGCTTTTCTTCATGGAGGGCACCCAGGGGCATCCAAGGTATGCATGTGTCCATCCAATAGACACATCCCTAAACGATTTCCAAGTTATAGTAGATGAAGTGGTACTGCCTTCAATTTCTGTTAGTCATCTCTATGCTAATAGATATGCTAATAGATCTAATGCTTATGGAGCTAATAATATTAGTGGGAAGAAAAAAAAGTCCTCAGGGAAGTCTGGCTCTCTGTCTTTATTAAAATAATTTAGGGGCACCTGAGTGGCTCAGTTGGTTAAGTGTCTGACCCTTGAATCTCGGCTCAGGTCATGATCTCACAGTTCCTGGGATTGAACCCCACATTGGACTCTGCACTGAGAGTGTAAAGCCTGCTTGGGATTCCCTCTCTCCCTCTCTCTCTGCCCCTCCTCCACTTGTGCTCTCTCTCTCTCTCTCTCAAAATAAATAAGCTTGAAACGAAACAAAATAAAATAATTTGCAAATTGATTGGGAGAGTTGGTTACTAAACTACATTTTTCCAAGATCCTTTCTTAATTTTATCGTTGCCTGCCCTAAAAATTTAAACATGGAGAAACATACAAATGGATATGTATAACTCTATTAAATATATTGTTTGTTATGTAGAAGTCAGTAATAAACTGAATTTTTATGGTGCTGAACCAGTGCTAGGAAAGATTAAAAAATTTTTTTTTTTAATTTTTTTTTTAATGTTTTATTTATTTCTAGGAGAGAGAGAGAGAGAGACAGCGTGAGCAGGGGAGGGTCAGAGAGAGAAGGAGTCACAGACTGAAACAGGCTCCAGGCTCTGAGCTGGCAGTCAGCACAGAGCCCGACGCGGGGCTCGAACCCATGAACCATGAGATCATGACCTAAGCGAAAGTCGGACGCTTAACCGACTAAGCCACTCAGGTGCCCCGAAAGATTAAAAATTTTTAGTTCAAAAGGTGAAAACCATCCTCTTCACTGTTCCCAACAAGGATAACTTCTAGGAGGCCCTAAGATGATAAGACATTTCCAAAATATTAATAAGGAGCAGGCTTGTCCAAGTGAGTTCTTTGATTTTTAGTTTTATTGGAAACATCACAAACTATCTTGATATAAACAACTTTCTGTTTCTTCCCCAGCAGAATTCTTAGATTGCTGACCTGGCAAAGCACATTTTCATTCCGTTCAGATCATTGTTTATGTAACTCAGTGCTAGCTTTCCAACGTTTCTTGCCTAATGGCTCTTAAAATCAACAATCTGAGTACCACAGGGAGATAGACTGTGTAAGTGCTGAGTGGTAATGAGTAAAGCTTTGATGGAGACCATTCCATTCTCCTCTCTTTTCGCAGCATATGAACAGAGGGGATGGAATGGTCACAACTGGGATGGGAATCAAAAATTGTATCTATGGAGTCTCTCTAGATACGTACTTGGCAGGAAAAAAAAGTGGCAAAGAAACCAACTTGGAAGACGTGCTCTTTCTAAGCTTGCTTGCATTTTCATTTTACTTTGAAATATTTGATTATTTCAAAAGTAACATATTGTCGTTATTAAAAAACTAAATGCTACGCAAATATTTAACAATAAGGTAAAATTCCTCTTTAGCCTCACCCTTCAAAAGTAACTGTTACTAACAGACTTAGTAGAACTTCTTCCAGAGTTTATTTTTTAATTTTTGTGGAATTCTTCCCCTCTTCCTCCTCCTCCCTCTTCTCGTCTTTCTCCTTCGGCTTTCTCTCCTCCGTCTCTTCTTCCTCTTCCCCCTACTCTTCATCTTCCTTCTCCTTTTCCTTTTCCTCTTCTTATTCCTCCTTCTCATATCCCTTGTTCTCATTCTTCCACTCTTTTTCTTTCTGTTTTTGTACTACAAACTAGTGCAGGTAGTATTGCTGGATCAAAGAATCTGAACTTTTATAATTTTAATAGATTGTCAATAATATATTTTGCCAATCAATATGTTATCAATTGCTTTGCCAAATAAAGTTGTATTAACCTACATATCCCCAGTCACTTATCAATACTGGCTAGTATCAACAGTAAGTCTTTGTTAACCTTTGTTAATTCTGTTTTAATTTAAATTTATTTAATTATTAGGTTTAGCTTCTTTTTTATTTTATGTCTTTTTTTTTTTTAATTCTGAGAGAGACAGCGTGAGCAGGGGAGGGTCAGAGAGAGAGGGAGACACAGAATCTGAAACAGGCCCCAGGCTCCAAGCCGGCTGCCAGCACAGAGCCAGATGCGGGGCTCGAACCCACGAACCGTGAAATCATGACCTGAGCTGAAGTCAGACGCTTAACCGACTAAGCCACCCAAGCACCCCCAGGTTTAGCTTCTTTTTATACTTTTATCAGTCCATGGTATTTCTTCTGAGTTGTCTGTTCATGTCCTTTTTTTCTATTGGGTTATTCGCTTTTTTAAACACTGATTAATATATATATATATATACACATTAATATGCTGTTGTATAATATGTTACCTACACATTAGGGATATTAGACTTTTGTCTTTTTTGTGTGTATTGTCTATACTTTTTCTTGACTACCTCTGTTTTCTTCCTTTTGTTTAAGGTACATTTTACCTTGCAGAACTTTCAAATTTTCACGTGAACATATATATTCACAATTTATTGCTTCTAGGTTTCATGCAATGCTTAGAAACCCTTTTGTATTCTAAGTTTATAGCAACTATTTACCATTGTTTCTTTTAGCTTCTTTGTGAATTTTACATTTTTGCTTTGTACGTAAGTTTTTCATTCTTCTGGAATTTATTTTGTAACAAGATGTAAAGCATGGATTCAATTTAATTATTTTCCAAATTGCTATCCTTTTCCAAATGGCTAGCTTATTGTAAAACCTGCTTATTTCAATAGTCCATTTTCCCCTCTACTGATTTGGAATACCATCCTTATCAAATACTACATTTTCATATAGTTTGTTGTATTAATTTTGGCTGTCTATTTGTGTACTGATACTAGACATTTTTATTACTGTAGCTTTAATATATTTGAATATTTAAGAGACCTTCTAGTTTCCTTTGATCAAATTATGGACCCAACTTTAAAAGTACAGTGGAGATATTGATTTTTATAACACTGATTTGATACATTAGTTTGATGAAAAAATAACACCTTAAAACTATTGAGTCTTTCTATCCAAAAATAAAATTAAAATAGTTTTTCAGGTGTTCCTTTATGTCCCTCAGTGGATTTTTATGCTCTTTTCTTTTGGGGGGTATGCCTCTCTGGTTAAGTTTTCCCAAAATGTTTTGTAGTTTTTGTTTCAATTATAAATATATTTTTCTATTATGCTATATGAGAAAATAGGAAGTTATTGATTTTTGTATATTAATTTTGGGTCCAGTTAAATGCTGAATTCTTTGTTTTCTCCTAGTACTTTTTTAGTTGTTTACTTTCCATTTTCCAGAAAGATAATCATATAGTCTATATACAGTAATGACATTGCTTTTCTTATTTGTTTATGTATTTATTTGTTTGTTTGTTTATATTTTATTTCTAAATCTTACTCTGGTACACTGTTTTCAGAGTTCTACCAGAGCAAAGTGAATCTATTAGGGTAATATTAGGCATCTTCCATCTTGTTCCTTGCTTTAATCATATGTTTTCAGTGTCTCAACATTAAGCAAGACACTGGCATTTGGATTATATATGCTATTATGTTAGCTATAAAAGTTTATTTTATTGACATTTTTTAGAAATTATTTATTTACATTTTTCTGACTATAACCACCTTTATATATATATATATATATAAATTTATTAATATATTTTGAGAGAGAGAGATGAGGAGATGAGAACCCTAAGCAGGCTCCAATCCACACTGTCAGGACAGAGCCTGATGGAGGGCTCTAACTTACAAACCATGGAATCTTGACCTGAGCCAAAACCAACAGTCAAATGCTCAACTGACTGAGCCACTCAGGAGCCCCTATTTTATTGACATTTTTGAAAACCAAAAAAGCAATGATTTTAAAGCCAGGTCTTACAAAAGATTAAATTTTATCAAATGTATTTTTGCTATCTATTTAGGTTACTATATGGTGAACATTATGAATAGAATTCTTTATTTTGATCCATGCCTGCCTTCCTGGAATGACTAAAACCAGAAAAGTGAAACTAGTCCATATTTTCTTTTTAAAAGCTGCCTTTATGTGATTATGATGGCTGTGATATGCTAATTTTATAAATAGTCTGGGAAATACTTCTTTTTTTTTTTAATGTTTACTTATTTTTGAGAGAGAGAGAGTGATCAGGGGAGGGGCAGAGAAAGAAGGAGACACAGAATTCGAAGCAGGCTCCAGGCTCTGAGCTGTCAGAGACCTGATGCAGGGCTTGAACCCACAAACCGCGAGATCATGACCTGAGTCGAAGTTGGTAGCTTCACGACTGAGCCATCCAGGTGCCCCAATACTTCTTCTTTTTTTTTTAATGTTCTCCAGCATAGTTTAAATAACATGAGGATTTTATTTCTTGGGGATTTGAAACAATTTCTTTGTGAAATTGTTGGGGTTTATTGATGTTTAGGGAAGTGTCTTTATAAGATTAAAATAACCAATAATTATAAACTATATTAAATAATCTGTCAATCTTTTCTTGAGCTCATCTTCATGATTTTGTAATAAATTTGTAATTTGGATTGAGTTATCCATTTTGTCCCAGTTTAAAATGTATTAGCTTAAAATTGTACAAATCTTTCTTTATAACGCTCTTAATTTATGGTATATTTGTGTTTTTCTCTCATTATCATTCTTAAGTTTGTGGATGTTGGTTTGTATTATTTAAAAATATTTACATATCTGGGGTGCCTGGGTGACTCAGTCGGTTGAGCATCTGACTTTGGCTCAGGTCATGATCTCATGGTCGGTGAGTTCGAGCCCCAAGTCGAGCCTGCTTTGGATTTCGTGTTTCTCCTCTCTCTGCCTCTTCCTTGCTCACACTGTGTGTCTCTCTCTCTCTTCCTCAAAAATAAAATAGACATTAAAAAATTTTTTTAAACATTTAGGTATCAATTTATTTAATTTATTATTTTAGGAATTACCTCTAGAATGATTTATCAATTCTTTTGCATTTCCATTTTATAATTCATTAATCCTGTACCTGTTATTTACTATTTCACTCTCCTTTAGTTTCATTTTGTGGTTTGATTTTATCTGATTGGTTAATTTGTTTTTATTGTTTAATACTTAGCAATATTGGGGTTTTAGATTGTGCAGATTCTTTAATATTTTCCTTTGTTTTTCTTGGGCCATTTTAGAATTTTTGCATTGATCACTTATTATGTTATCATGGTTAATATTTATATAGATTTTCTTTTAAGAATTATAATACTATTACTCTTATTTTACTTATTTATATTATTTTGAGTTGATTTATACCAACAGTTCTTATGTGGTGGGTGTTCTTCCCTTGTGAATTTTTTGTTTTGAGTCATCTTTCAGTTGGCTCTATTAAGAATTCATATATATTTTATTTTCAAGAATTGCTTTTAGTGCACTTATTTCTGAGGTAACGCTAAATCAGACATTTCCTCCTACTCTGTGAGTGACAGGCTGGCTGGATATGTAGTTTTTGGATGCCATTCTCTTCTCTTCATCCTTCTGTAGATGTCGTTTTTAAATCTTTTTGGCCTTTAGTGTTGCTGAAGTGGAGTCTGAGATTATTCTATTTTTAAAAATCACTTGTAGAGAATTTGATTCTTCTCCTCAAGTACTTATAAGTCTTTGTTTTTGAAATACAATAATATCAGTAGGAAAGACCATGATTCTTTGTTTTTTTTCATGAAGCACAGATAACCTTTTAACATTAACCTATAAGTGTTCTTTTAGGCAAAGAATGTTTTATTGATGAATAATGCTTACATTCTGTTATTTATGTATGGACTGCCTTTCAAATTTATTATTTTCATTTCTCTGTTATTTTCTTAAGCTTCCTCTCCATATTACAACTGTGTTTTTACCAGTGTTGGCTCATTGTTTTGCTGTTTCCAATTTGGTTTTTATTTCTGTAATGATATGTGCTTCCCCCTTAGCATTGCCAGCTCCTTTTTGCATCTTCCTTACTTGAAACAACATCTCATCTTTGTTCTCTTGCATCTCTTCTCTTTAATCTGATTACCTATTTAAGATATTTGGTCTAAAATTTTCTTCTATTTCCTGCAGTATCTCCATTTCAAAATATTTTCTTCATCTGTCATTTGTTGGGTATGTTCTTTTCTTTCCATTTTAAAAATACTATCAACTGCATTTTTTCTTCTATTAATTTTTGACAGATGTATCAGTCAGTTAAGTTGAAGATAAAGGAAATTACTTTAGATATTTTAAGCACAAAGAATTTACAGCTGGGCAGTTTATATTCACAGCATTACTTGAAGGGCAGAAGGAACAGATCCTAGACTGGGATGCCAAGAATGATCCCCAGAACCTGCTTATGAGCTGATATACTATGGGAGCTACTTCCTCTGCAAAAGTCAGGAAGCTGCCATGGTAACACATGACATATGCAAGACTGTCAGTTGGTTAGATGTGGTAGGAGGCATCTGTGAATGTTGTCTTCTGATTGCTTCAATTTTCATAGTGAAGTTGGAAACAAAATCATGATCAAGAATGAGGATGCAAGAGGAGATGATGGACGCTTTAGAAGAAAGAAGAACAAGTAAAATAATTTTCTAAAAGAGTAGAAAATGAATAGGCTAAGGAAGTATACTATAATAGCCAGAGAGCATTAGGAGATTTTTGAAGTTTGCGGCCATGAATTCAAAGTGAGACCAGTCAAGATAGTTGTGTGTGTGTGTGTGTGTGTGTGTGTGTGTGTGTGTGTGTTTAGCCACATCCAGCTACAAAGGTACAGGCAAGTGAAGGTTGAAAGGTTTGAATTTAATCAGGGTTAGAAATTATCCAAGGATCTATAATGGAAGGAGAAGGACAAGGGAGTTAAGGATGTCTAGCAGTAAGGATTATAATGAGTGCATATGAGAGTAAAGCTGGTTAAGAAAGGGAAAGAAATATCAAGAAGGTAGAGGGACAGCAGAATGTTGGTAAGACTAATGATATGGAATCCCAGTGGGGCCAAAAGATCATTGGAATTTGGGTGCTAGAAGGATTGACAAGAACTGAAGGAGGTGGTTATCTAATAGTAGAACATGTGAAATTATGATTATGGAGAGATTAAAGTTAAAATGACCAAGTCTATGGTATGACCATGAGAGTAGGTGGCTAAAATAATGTGGAAGACAAGACTACTGGAGGAGAGGTGTTTAGGGAACTGAGAAGCTAGGAAAATTGAAGGATCATCTACATGTATCTTGCAGTCTTCAAAAATTAAGAAAGGAGTAGTCATGGAGAGGAGGACAGTGAGCCAGAAGTGAAAATGTTTGAAAAATGAGGGGGAATAACCTCTGGAGGAAGGTATGCATATAGAATATAGAATAATATTGAAGGATAGGAAGTAATATCGTCCGATGCCATGAAATATAAAGCTGGAGGTATGGAGGTAGACGGGAATGAAAAGGTAATAAGCAACAGAGAGGATATCCGGCTCATTCTCATGCTCAGTGATGAGAGGACTGGGAGAAAACCAGCCTGTGTTTGAGAGGGTTGTGCAGGACCAGTGTCTTCAGGGCAGTGCCAGGTTTCCTTTAGAGTAAGAAAAGAAAAAGAGAATCAGAGAAGGGGCTAGGATGTTTGGGACTGTGCCAATAATGGAGTTTCAAATGTCTAGTGAAAGGATTTCAGGAGGGGTGGGAGAAGGGGTTAGATAAGGAACTCTCAGCCTTATGGGGATTACAAATGAGGAGATGAGGGCGGACCTAGAAACCTGGGACTATAGAGGTGAACATAAAAAGGCTAGAGGACATAATGAGATTTATCCTGACTGATTCAAGGCAGAAATTAGTAGGAAGGCTGTGTTTTGGACAGGAATGCCCAAATGCTTGAGGCTTCTTCTTGGCCCCTATTGATGGAGACAATAAGAAATGATTCAGTATGTGGATTCCAACCTGACGCTATATTATAGTGTTAGAAAGCCTACAGGAGGCATTTCCCTGACTGGTGGTGACACAGTCTAGGGTTTGCTCTTGACATGAGAAGCTCTGCCTTGAAGCTTAGTGGAGTTAGGATTCTGGGAGCACTTGTTGTTAACTTTATGTGCATAAACCCCTCTACATCACTGATAATCTAGGTAGGCGGCCTTGGGGAAAATAGGTCTCAGTCTCTGTGATAGGCCTTCTTGATGCCTGGTGATTGGGCATAGGATCATAAATGTGTATACTTGATCTGCTATTTGTCAGAAAGTGGGTGGGAAACCCAGAATGTTTACACACACATTGTTTAAATTGATCCCTTAACACTTAGGTGGAAGGTAAGATTTTTCTGTCTGTGGTGTGTGTGTGTATGTGTGTGTGTGTGTGTGTTAGGGGTTACAGAGATGTGTGTACTAGGATAGAGGGCAGTCTGGTATAGATGTATTGTTTCTAAACATTTTCCAGATATGATGAATCATCTGCCTTGAGATGTCACGCTGTGTGTGTGCATGTGTGTGGTGGGGGGAGGGTTGGGACAGTATATGGGAAAAGAGGATTGCCTTCTAAGTTTGTTTGGATTAAAGATCATAACAATGGATTATCCCAGTTAGGTTCACATAAAGTAAAGATGGCGTAGTACACAGTACCTCCTTCAACACTGCCTCATTGTTTGTCTTTGGATATGCAAATATGGCTCAAGCGGGTGCTTTTCTTGTTTTTCTCCATGGTTCAATCTGGCCATTGTTGATTTTCTCTTTCTACTTAAGGGATGTTACCTTTTCTCTTAAAAAAATAATAAAAGCCGCACTCTGATGAAGATATGGAGATGGATTTCAGTTCTCAAATTTCTCCTGTGTTTGGGTCTGGATTTCATTGTATTTGGAAGGTAGAGATATTGGAGTCTTTGGTATAAATTGCGGTAGTACCTGGTTTTATAGATGAGATTTTTGTATCTACATAGGTTTGTTTTACTTAGTTTAACAGATTTGGTATTTTCCCTTTCTATTTAAGGGATTTATATTTTCTCTTGCAAAAAAACAACAAAAGCTATATTAATCTGATTAAGATTATGGAGATGAATTTTATTTCTCAACATTCTTCTGTGGTTGGGTTTAAATTTCATTGAAATGAAAGAGTAGATGTTGCATGGTTCCATCTTCTCCCAAGTCCTTGCTTATGTCTCTTGCTCTTAACTAGTGCGTAACTGAGTGTTATGGTTTCAAAGGCTTTCCTTTATTATGTCACTAGCATATGTGCTGACTAAAATAATTATGCTGATGTTAACAAAGAACACAAATAGCTAGGGGATATTGACACCTGCACATATCCATGCTGCTCATATTTTTAAAGACTTAAGGATGGGGTTCAAAACCTTTTAGTGCATAGTGTCGTGAATACTGCAACTAATGTGAAATATCTTCAATATTTTCAAAACATTTGGAGATTGAAATATTTTGAGATTGTATTAGTCTTCTTTGCTGTGTAACAAATGGTCACAAATTTAGTGGCTTAAAACAATACCTCTATAGTAGCTTTATAGTTTTTATAAAGGTTAGAAGCATCCTATTATAGCATTCCCTAGTTTAGAAGTCTGGCATGGCATACCTGGGTTTTCTGCTCAGAATATTATGCAGCTGAAATGAAGCTATTGTCTTGAATGAGTTCTCATCTGGACATTCTGGAAAAAGATTTGTTTCTAAATGCATTCTTGTTGGCAAGATCCGAGTCTTTGCAGTGGTAGGACTGAGGTCCTCTTTTCCTTGCTGACTGTCAGATGGGGATTGCTCTTAGCTCCTACAGGCTACCCACATTCTTTACCGTGTCACTCATTTCAACTTCAAAGCCAGTGTGGTAGGCTAAATAATGCCTTGCCCCAAAGATCCCCTTGTCCAATCCCTGAAACCTGTGAATAATGTTACCTTATATGGCAAAAGGGACTTTGCAGGTGTGATTAAACTAAGGATCTTGAGATGGAGGTTTATGCTGGATTATCTGGATGGGCCTGATGGCATCCCAAAGGTCCTAATAGGAGAGAAGGCAATTAAAAAACATGGAGCAGAGATTGGAGTGATGTAGCCAAGAACCAAGGAACATTGCTCTTTCTAGAACCTGGAAGACCAAGGTACAGATTCTTCCTTGGAGCCTCCAGAGGGAACTAGCCTGATGACACTTTAATGTTTGCCTCTTAAAGACTCAATTTGGATTTTTGACCTCTAGGACATAGAGGAATAAATTTTCGCTGTTGTAAGCCACCAAATCTGTCATGATGTGCTACAGCAGCAATCAGAAATGAATAGAGCCAGCAATGGGAAATTTCTTTCTCATTCAGTCTCACACTTTGAAGCTCTCTAACTTCCTCTTCTGAGACAAATGGGAGAAAACTCTATTTTTTTTTAAATTTTTAATAGTTTATTTATTCTCAAGTTGGTTTCCATATAACACCCAGTGCTCATCCCCACAAGTGCCCTCCTCCAGGTCCATCACCCTCCTTCCCCTCCCCTCCACCCCCATCAGTCATCAGTTTGTTCTCAGCATTCAAGAGTCTCTCATGGTTTGCCTCCCTCCCTCTCCCCCACTATTTTTCCCCCCTTCTTCCCCACAGTCCTCCGTCAAATTCCTCCTAATCCTCCTATATNCGCTGAGCATCGTTTCATATGTCTGTTGACCATCTGGATGTCCTCTTTGGAGAAGTGTCTGTCCATGTCTTCTGCCCATTTCCTCACTGGATTGTTTAGAAAACTCTAATTTAAAGGTTTAATGTGTTGAGGTCCTGCCCACCCATGTAATTTCCCTAATTTAAGGTCTGCTGTGTGGGGACCTTAATTACTTCTGCAAAATCCCTTCACAGCAGCACCTGGATTAGTAGTGTTCGTTTGCATAACTGGAGAAGATATGTGCTCACTAGATCCTGGGAATCTCGGGGGGCTATCTCAGAGTTCTGTCCACCGCAGAAATAAATAACTTTAAAAATGTTTTGGAACTTATTTAAACATTTAAAATAATTTAGACTTGGGGCGCCTGGGTGGCTCATTCAGCTAAGCATCTGACTTCGGCTCAGGTCATGATCTCGCGGTTTGTGAGTTCAAGCTTTGCATCAGGGCTCTGACAGTTCAGAGCTTGGAGCCTGCTTCAGATTCTTTCTCTCTCTCTCTCTCTCTCTCGCTCTCTCTCTCTCTCTCTGTCCCTCCCCCACTCACACTCTGTCTCTCAAAAATAAAGAGAGATTAAAATAACTTAGATTTGAAATTTACTTGGTCCTTCAGATATTAGGAATTCATTAAAAATGTTTAGTTTTTTTTAAAAATGTGTTTAGTAGAAGTCCCCTGCATTTCTGAATTTACACAGCACAACATTTCATCTGTCAGTTTTTACAACAGTGAAACTGATAGCGTCTCCCAGTACTTTCTTCTCTTGCTTTCAGTTCTCTTTCTGATCACAAGGTCCATTGCTTTACAGCACATGAATATACAAGGGGAGGTTTCCGGGGCTCTAATGTAGTCAAAGGACACATAAAATGAATTTGCTCTGGAGACCTGCCTCCGAAGTTTTCTCCTTCCCCCCGCCCCCAGGGCAGAATTCCTTGCTGTATTTTTCTGTTCTACTCAGTACACAAGTTTCTCAGAATTCCTACAACCTATAATCTCCACTTCCTTGATTTATTTAAATTTCTAGTCAAGTACATAGTCTGTGATTGATGTTTATTGAATGAATGAATAAATACAGTTCCTGGTACACTTCCTTTTGTGGCTATTTAGGGGTGTGTTTTGGCTCTTTTCACAGTCATGTTTAACTCTCAGCCATTACAAGGAAGTAGATGCTACATCTCTTTGCCTCCTTCTATTACTTATCTATCCTCAAGTATTTTTTCTAACTATCACAAAGATGAAAAGTTTTTTGTTTTACTTATTTTTTAAAAACTTTAGGGGCGCCTGGGTGGCTTAGTCAGTTAAGCGACCGACTTTCGCTTAGGTCATGATCTCGCGGTTCGAGGGTTCGAGCCCCGCGTCGGGCTCTGTGCTGACTGCCAGCTCAGAGCCTGGAGCCTATTTCAGAGTCTGTGTCTCCCTCTCTCTCTGACCCTCCCCTGCTCACGCTGTCTCTCTCTCTCCTAGAAATAAATAAAAAAATATTAAAAAAAAACTTTAATTGCTTATGCTTCTTTTTTCATTAAAAAATGTTTAACGTTTTATTTATTTTTGATAGAGAAGAATGCAAGTGGGGGAGGGGCAGAAAGAGACACAGAATTCAAAGTAGTCTCCAGGCTCTGAGCTGTCAGCACAGAGCCTAATGTGGGCCTCAAACCCATGAACATTGAGATCATGACCTCAGCCGAGGTCAGCTGCTTAACTGACTGAGCTACCCAGGAGCCCCAATTATTTATGCTTCTTAAGGTATATTGTTTCAGGATGTCTGGGTGCTTCAGTCAGTTTAGTGCCTGACTTCGGCTCAGGTCATGATCTCATTATTAGTGAGTTTGAGGCCTGTATGGGGCTCCATGCTGGTGGTGCTGAGCCTGCTTGGGGTTCTCTTTCCCTCTCTCTCTGACCCTTCCCAATATGTGTGCTCTCTCTCTCCCTCTCAAAAATAAATAAACTTTAAAAAAAAGAGCATTGTTTAATTTTCTTCTTCCTGGTGTGTTATTTTCCTATTCCAATGAACTTTTGTGAATGACAGAGTGTCCAAGGAGAGGAAAATTACCTTCGCATGATGTTCCATCATAGTTGTTGTAAAAAATGTTTATCTGATAAAGCAGCATTTTCGTAGGAAAAAACCTTGTCCTCTATGAAAAATTAAAACAGAATTACAGTTCTTTAAGAGATACAATGTTTTTATGAACACCTTTTTAATATTTACTGTATGGGTTTTCTCAGTTTTCAAATTTCCGCCTAGACCAATGGAGGAACACAGGCTAAAAGAATAACATCATATGCCAGATGCTTTCCCTAGAAACTTCTTGAATATTTCATAAGAAAATTTTACCAAAAGGTGACATTGCTTTATGAGCCCTGTCTGGACTGAAAACATGAAAATTAGGATAGAAATGTCTGAAATGGAAGAATGTAGTGAGGAGATTAATTGAATTATACACCTTACTCATGCCATCAGAGATTTTGCTTTGATGGAGTACTTAAGTGCAAACACATTTTCATTTAATGTGAAACCTAATCGTGCTAATTTGCCAAAGGAAAATGTCAAATTAGTGATTAATTCACTTTCATCAAGATGTTTACTGGAACCTGATTATATCAGCATATATACAGCAAATATAGTTTCTATATTTCTTAACATCCCAGTAATACATCCTTGCAAATCTTACCAGTTATACTAACAGATAAACATTAGATTACATAGTTTAAATTTCCATTTTACACAGTTGACAATTTTTAATACTAAACATGTAACTGAATAAGAAAATATGGAAAGAAAAAACGAAATCATTGTTGATGGCTAACTTGCTAAGTATTTTTAAAAGTCGTAATGTGAGAGAATTCTGGGTGAGTTTATTTCAGTGTGTGTGTTGTATTAATTAGCTATCACTACAATAACACTGCATAAGTACTCCGAAGTGTCATGACTGACAACAACAGTTGGGTTTAATCTAGAACAACTAAGAAACTCTTCTTCAGACTGTTCCATGTGCTCTTCACCATCCTTAGGACCAACGTCTGCTCAGGGCACATTCTTGTGGCAGAAAGCAGAAACACAGGTACTACACTTAACTGTGGAAACACACATAAGGCCTCTATGCCCGTCGTCTTCTAAGGTTCCACTGGCCAAAGTCAATCATGTGGCCAAGCCAGGAATCAGTGGGGCAGGGGAATATACTGCACCCCTGGAGGGGTGGGGAAGTGTGGAAGGATTATTTATTGAACAGTAATCCAAACTATCTCGTGTGTTTTATTCTTTATAAAAAATGGTATATATGATCAAAAGGATTTCTATCTGGGCAGTCATATGCAGATATAGTATACACTGTGCCTTCTTCTTTTCATGGTATCCAGTAAGGTTAAGTGTAAGTTTAAGTGTAAATTTGCCAATCCTTATTTTCGGACCCAAGTTGGACTTGTTTAAGCAGCAATTTGCTTCACTTTGGGTTGTTTATTTTCACATATAGATTTGGATTAATCATTACTTTTTCTCTAATTTTTCCTTTAAGAGTAAGTGTATCTTTGGCAGAAGAGAAAAAATGGAAGAATGGATGCTTCTGAAGTTTCTATACCAGGACAGAGGACACATCTGTCTCTGTTGCTGCTACATCTCAATGCCCACCCCAGTACTTGGCTCTCACTAGGCTCTCAGTAAATATTCAGCTGGCTGATTATCAACTTGTAAGAGGGTCCTTTTGGGTCCCGCCTCTATCTCTGCCTAATTTTGTGTTTATACATACAGTTTCTTAGACTGCAAATATTTTTTTTATTGTGGCAAAATACATACGACATAAAATTTCCTATTTGAAAGCATATGATTCAGTGGCATTAACTACATGTACTTCCTGTACTTTTTCATCATCTCAAGAGGAAATGCTGTCCCCATTAAGCATTTACTCCCCATCCCTCTTCCCCAAAGCCCCTGGCAACCACTACTCTGTCTCCTGTTTCTGTTTTGAACATTCATACAAATGGAATCCTACAGTATGTGGCTTTTTGTGTCTAGCTTCTTTCCCTTAACATTTTCAAGATTTATTTATAGTATATGGCATGTGTTAGCATTTCATTCCTTTTTATCACTGAATAATATTCCATTGTATACATATATCACATTTTGTTTATCCATGCATCATTTGTGAAATTAAGGCAAATAATATTTCATATACATACTGATTTAGATATTATATGAGGCCTAATAAATTAATCTCAGTGGTTTTATTTATTTCTCCTGGTAGAATATATTAGTGAGGGACTCTTTTGCAGAACTTAGTTGGAAAAGGAAGAAGAGATAACTGGAAGACTTTCCAGAAAAATAATATCAACACTGTGTATAGTGAATTCCCACTGCCTAATTAAGCTGTGATAATGCAATTTTTTTTAACTTCAGCTTAGATTACTATGATCAGATATCATAGTCACTTGACAGCAATTTGGTAGAAAACCAGGAATTGGCAGCTGGTTATTTTAATTGTAACTTTAATCTTGCATCTTTTCCTTATTTGCTGTGACACACGCCTTACTTTCCTCTTTTATAAAATAATAACATCCAAATGGTACTTTCCCACTTCTTCCCATGCTTTCTGTGCCAATGATACATGTGCTTTCCAGCCTCCTCCTGCTCTCCAAAAATGTTTTAAATCCCAGATCATGTGAGATTCTGGTTTAAGATTTAAAAATACTTGCCTCCCTGAAGGTTTATTACCCAATTAGAGTCTGAAAGGGGCTGCATGACTATTTCATTATCCATACAGTCCAAGGGGAGTGCGATGGAATTAATTTAAGAACTTGGGAAAATAAGATATATGAGTAAAATGAAAGGAATTGGCATTATGTAACCTGGAGAAATGAAGGCTGAAATCTTTAATACATGAAGGACTATTATATAGAGGAGGATGAATGGTTTTTCTCTGTCTTCCATGAGAATAGAATAAGAGGAAATGGATTTAAGCTATAGCAGGAAGGATTTAGATTAGAAATAAAAAGCTTTCTAACTCTAGGGAATGTAAGGCATTTTATCAGTGTCCTTACTAAACCCCAAAAGGGATATAAGGAAAAGAAACTAGAAGTGAAGAATTACTTTTTTGGTTAACATTGTTTATTAAGAGATGTTCCTAAATACCGTTTCTCGTGAATGTTTAGACAAGGATAGATACCTACCCGTCTAGATGGTCTCAGCCCCTGAAGAAAACGGGACATCACACTGTCATGTTTCTCCTTTATAGAAGTGTCTAGTGTGATGTTTTGCAGTCAGGACCCACTTAACAAATTTTGGCAAAATGAACACATCCCTCTTCTTACAGATGAGAAAACCAAGGTGGTGTAGTAACTGAGATCAAGCAGGTAGCCACTAGTAGGATCAAATTCACACAATTACTTAAGACAAAATGTAGATTTGTGACAGAAAATAGATTTCCACCTGTTGTGTACCTAGAACCTTAGATGAACAACCTGGAGCTGGACTTAGGTAGATGTTCTCTGTGTTATGCCCTTGATGTCTGGACTGTTTCTGGAACAATGATTTAGTAATCTATGGCTAATTGGTTAAGTGAGCCAATGGCCTGGTTCTAGTGAACAATATTGAGCAATTACTTTAAAAAAGATTTAAAATAATGGAAGTCAATTAATCATTGAATTCCTACCGCATCTGAGGTATTATGCTAGGTTCTGATGCTAGGCAGTGGATAAGATCAAAGAGATGTCTGTGGAGACTTAATAATGTGGAGATAAACTGTCCCTTCTTTTTAAGTCATTTGGTAATATTAAGGCCAAATGTCAGGAAGAAAGTAGATAAAAAGAAAGAATAACCGGAGTAGCTTTGTGTTTTCTCTGAAGGTATCTCGGTGTAGGTTTTTAAACTCACCTCTGCCCTCTCCCTGGTATCATTTTCTTCTCTTTTTCATCCAGCCAGGTGGACTGGCCTGCTTCCTCACTGCCTCACTGTTTACTGCTTCCAGCATGTGCTTGTCATCTCACCAACTCCTAGACATTTTCATTCTCTTGACTCTTTAGATGTCAGAACTTTAGAGTCCTGAATGGAAAGTAGTTACAATGACATTTGAAGGCCAGCTGTGGCACTATAGGGTGAGCAAAGCCCTGAGAGGTACAGGGGTCCTCAGAGTAGAGCTTTGGGCCTCAATTTGACAAGTCTAGAATCTTGTGTAACTTGCATGATAGGAGTAAAGAAATAAAAGTTAAAATCTACCATGGATTGAGGGAAACTGTCAAGCAACACTGACAGGAGGCATGGAGATCAAAGGAAGAGAAAAAAAATAGTTAAAAATACTAGTTACAATATATATATAAACTAACTTTCAGTTATGCATAATCACCACTAATATTAAAGACAATAATAATGATTCAGCATGAAATATGCCAGATTAATTTTGTGTATATTTAATGTCATTTGAATCTATATTATTCATGTAGCTCAGTTTTCAAAATCTCTTGCTTTTTTAGCATTGCTGTCTGTTGAGAGAATATAAAAAATAGCGAGAACAGTACCCACCCATGGGGTACCCACCCATTTAATTATTCACACCATTTGGTTGCTGTTTCCCAAATAATGCTGGTTAAAAAAATTTTTTTTATCTGTTGAAATGGAAAGAATATTTCAATGATATTTCTAAATGTCAACAATTGTCATATTGTTCTAATTGCCTTAGCTACTTTCCCTAAAGGAAACATATTTGTTTTCAGGGCTGGCAAGTCTTGGCATAATAATAAATTGTTCCTAATATTAAGTTGAGAAGAAACCTAATCAGACTATTTTAACTTTGGCAATTTCAGGATTTCTAGTTTCCACCTCCTGCTTTCCCAGCAAAAACTAAACAGAATATTAGATGTTCTGTTCATCGGATACCTTGCTCAACCATTTTTTTAGGTAAGATTTAACCCAAAGATAATCAAAAGAAGTCTCATCCTTGGTCAGGCCCTTCTTTTAACCTTGATAAAAGTGATGTTAAATCTGTGTTTTGATTTTAAGATTGAAAAATTAATGCAGACCCTAAGGGAATCAAATAAAACAAAACTTGGGAATGAACTTTTACAATTAAGCAAAGAAAAAAAAGCAATTAATGACTGGCTATCAGCTAGGCCTGGGCTAACCCATTTAATGCAATTTCGTTAACCTCCCTGTCTCTATTCTTTAGGTTGGATTGCGAGTCTTTGTCATCATCAATTTAATGTTTCTGTGTTTTTCCCCCTTCTCCCTTGAAGGAGCTAACCCAGATTCTTGGCAGCCTTTTCGAACTGCAGTGGAACCAAGGACTTTTATGTATTCAAATTCTTAATTGTAAACATTGTGACAAGCGCTGGCAAACTGGGATTTGGCAGAATTAGTGTGATGTCATAGAAAAGAATTTCCTTTGTTTTATTTAAAAGTGGTTTCCAAGTTTTTCCCCAGTAAGTCTGGCTTTTATCTTAATCTCTGAGAGGGCCCTTCACCAGATGTCAGAACCAAGACATTATCTTTGAATTCTAAGGACTTCACCCAGGCTGACCTAGATTGCTCCCCTTCACGAACTGAATGCAAACTTCTTAAATAACACCATTACTCCAGGCCAATGTTCTGTCTTTTCATTCCATATCTTTTGTCCTGTCTGTTTTCAACCTTTGTCTTAGGCAGTATTTTCTCCTCAATTCCCTTGGCCTGACAGTGATTCTCAAACACTATCATCTCCTTTAAACAGTTTCAAAAAGATACTGAGTTCCAATCTGGTATCATCCCCTATAAACAGGCAAGTTACAAATGATGAAGCTGATGTCAGTTAGTGGCAAAATCCTAAAAGAGAATATTAAACAAGTAATTTGTTAGCAGTTGGGGAAAAAGTCAGTGATAACTTATGACGATCTGCATGAGTTTTCTAAGAACAAATGGCAAAGCAATCTCTCCCTCAGATACAGTCCTCATGTTAGGAGGTTAGAGAAATGGAGAGCATTTTAATTTCAGCAAGACATTTGATGTAATTGTTCAAAGCGGCTTCATGGACAAGATGGGGTAAACAGAGCTGGGTAAAATGGCCATGTCTGGTAGAACACTTATGGCTGCTTTGTGAAATTATATAATTTAGGAGGTGATCTTTTGGGATATGCCTCAAACCCTTAGTCAGCATTTTCATTTATAATTTAAATGAGCCATGCAAGGCCTTTTTTATTTCCATTTGATATTCACAATGCTGCTTCAGAATCGTCTCCAAATGGGAGTCTTCTGTTAGCCTCTGGTTTTATTTAAAGGTCTCTCCTTTGTCCTGCTATAGTAGCTTTTCATTGTACTTACCATATTGTTTTGTGATTCCTCATTTACCTGTTTCCTTAGCTAGGCTGTGAAATACTTAAGGTCAAACAGCAATCTTATCTAACTTTATATCCTACAGTATCTGGTACTTAGTGTCCATCTATAAAAATTTTTTTGAAAAGATGAAATTGACTTAATGCCGTATTTAACGTTATTTATTATTTTCATGTGACCCCCAAAAGAAGTTATATATGTAAATAAATATACACATATATATTTATGAGAGTGTGCGAGCAAGGGGAGAGAGAGGCAGAGGGAGAGAGAGAGAGAGAGAGAGAATCTCAAGCAGGCTCCATCCAGAGCCTGATGCAGGGCTCAATCCCACAACCCTGGGATTATAATCCTAGCCAAAACCAAGAGTTGGGACCTCAACTGACTGAGCCTCCCAGGAGCCCCAAGAAGTAAAATTCTTAATAACAGAATTAAGATTCAGAAAGAATTGAAGGTTGAAAAAATGGATTAAACTAAAATGATGAAGTTCAGTACTTCTACTCCATTGATCCTACCAACCACCCTTTATTGTCTCTATGCCCTTGCCATTCTAAGTTGCCTTCTCACTAAGTTTAATTTCATAGCTGATCATTATAATCATCCTCTTGCCCATCTTTGGCCTTTTCCTTTACAAACTGATACTCTAGAAAAATCCAGTTCTCTACATGCATCCATGGAAAAACATGACTGAGGAAATGCCCGCTACCCTGCTGACTTGCTTCACTATTAATTCATGACTACCAACCTGAAATGGGCCCTTAATGCTGCCACCAATCACTGGAAAAAAATATAAGCAAATAGATGAGAACTCCACATCACCCATCACCGCCCCCCCCATACTTTGCCTTCCTTTATGTTTCTAGAGAGATGAACTGTTTATGACCGGACATACAGCCATCATAAACACTGGATCCTGCCTCTCTAATTTACTCAAAAACATTCCTAGAATTCTGGCATTTCAGTCTTTTTCTTATTTTCTCTCTCTCCCCTGGGTCATATTCACAAACATGTAAACACTACTGCTAGTTTTACCTTAAAAACTTTTAGATTTTACTTTCACTCCAGTTCTTTAGAACAAAACTCCTCAAAAGAATTTATTTGATGATGCCTCTATTCTTTTCCCACTCTCTCTTAATCCCATTCTAATCAGGACTCTGCCCCCATAATTCTATTAAAACTGATCTTAATCTTTATTTTACTTGAATTGTCAGCATTCTTGGGCACTGTTGCTATTTCTTCTTTTCTCATTGATGCACTTTATTCCTTTGTATTTTCTACTCCTTTACCAGCTACTCGTTTTCAGTCTCCTTGTTTGTTTTTCTTCTGTGTCATCTCTTCCTAGCTAGGAGTCCTAGAAGTAAGGCTCACTCCCAATTCTATTCTCTTCTCTTTCTGCATTCATTGACTTGATGAACATCTGGTTTCATGGCTTTAAAACTCATCTGTATACCATGATTCCCAAATGTGCATGTCCAGTTCAGATCTCCTTCTCAAATGCCTTTTTCTTACACATGTTTACAAATGACCTCCTCCACCCCAACAAATTTGCTGTATTTTTAGTGTTCCCAATCTCAGTTAATACCACTGTATCTTTGCAGTTTTTTAAACCAAAAGCCATAGTATTATCTCTTTTTCTCACACTCCATACCTCATTCATCAAGAAAGCATGGTGACACTACTTTCAAAATACATCCAAAATCTCATCACATCTCATCATGTCCACTATCACCACCCTGGTATCAGGCGCTATTATTTCCAGCCCAGATTACTGCAGTAAACTCTTCATGGTCTTCCTGCTTTTACTTTTGGCCCCTTCAGTCTATGGTCAAAAGCCTGCCACATTTCATTTGGAGTGAAAGTCAGAGCCTTATAGTGGCCTCAAGACTGTATACTTCATTCTTCCGCTACTTCTACTTTATCTCCTCCTAGTCTCCCCTTTGCTCACTCTGGTCCAGTCACAATGGCCTTTTTGCCCTTGCTCAGATGTGCCAGTTACATTCCTACCTTAGGGCTTGTGTTGGCTGTTTCCTCTGCCTGAAGCACTCTTCCACTAGATCTCTGCATGCCTAATTCTTTCATCTTCTGCTCAAGTGTCACCTTCCCAGTGTATATGCTACCGAGGCAAGCACAGGTGTCACTATCTCAGGCCATCTACTCTGTCACACAATTAAATATTAACAGTTGTATCCCATGTCCCTCAAATCCCACACTTTTGACCCTACTCCTTTCCTTTTTCCCTTTATATAGCACTTGTTATTTTCTGGTATACTATGTTATTTCTTTATCAGCTTTATTGTTTATTGTGTTTCGCCCCTTCTAGAATGAGGGCAAAGGTTTTTTGGTTGTGTTTGCTGATGGATCTCAAATACCTAGATATGCCAGCATATTGTAGCTACCTAATACATTTTTGTTGAATAAAAAAATAATTGTTAATTTTAAAACACTTCACAATTGGAAGAGTTGTGACCTAGGATTTGCTTATGAGAAAAACGATAAGTTTTAGAAGTGTAAGTACAAATATACTTTTATCCTCTCATCGTTAAATGAGTTAAGCATTAGGTTGTGTTAATAGTAAAGAAAGGAAATAATCCATTTTTCTATTTGTTCCAGATATATTTATTAAGTATCCCTTATATATCAGTAGCTGTCATAGGATCTGGAACTATAATACTGAACAAAACAGATAAAAATTCTTGACTCCATTGAGTTATATTGTAGTGTACTTTATTATATACTGCTGTATCTAGTGTAATGCACTGTAGTCCAAATGGGGTATGCCAGACCAGTCATAGTGCATTTCCTTTGGTCATTCATTGCTCTTTGAATAATATATATCACAGCAGTAAGGACCATGGGCTTTGGAATCTAAGAGACAAAGATTTGAATTTTGGCTCAGCCACCTGTTATTTATTTGACCTTGCTCAAGTTACTTAACCTCTCTGAGCCCCAATTTTTCCATAATAAAGCATGAGTACTAATACCTACAGTAAAAGATTATTTATTTGGACTCTTGGGGCCTGATTCATTCCAGATTAATATTTCTTAATTTAGATATCTTAACTCAAAAGAATACAATGACTTTAAAAAGACACTTTAATTGGACGGTTTTGGTATATTAGATGTCAAGTACAGTAGGAAATAAGTTTAAGATGAATAGATGCTACCAAAATTTTTTTTATTATTACTTTTAATTACTTAAAGAATTTATTGCATATCTGTGGATATTTTGCATTGAATGAAAATATTTGTTTATCTGTGAAAGGAAAATATATATCACATAAAATATAAATATTTAATGATGTAAATATTAGATATAATTAGTGTATTTTGCCTACCAAAATTTTACTGCAAAATTAGAATTTATAAACCATACTCATTTCCTAAACAATGGTTAAAAAAAGGATCTAGTGGAATGCCTGAATGGCTCAGTCGGCTGAGTGTCTGTCTCTTTTTTTTTAAAAATTTTTTAATGTTTTATTTATTTCTAGGAAAGAGAGAGAGAGACAGCATGAGCAGGGGAGGGTCAGAGAGAGAGAGAGTCACAGACTCTGAAACAGGATCCAGGCTCTGAGCTGGCTGTCAGCACAGAGCCCGACGCGGGGCTCGAACCCACGAACCGTGAGATCATGACCTGAGCGAAAGTCAGATGCTTAACCGACTAAGCCACCCAGGCGCCCCGTCTGTCTCTTAATTTTGGCTCAGGTCGGGATCTCACAGTTTGTGGGGTTGAGTCCCCTCCCCCACCCTCATAAGGCTCTGTGCTGTAAGCACAGGATTCTCTCTCTCCCTCCCTCCCTCTACCTGCCCCTCCCCTACTTGCTCATTCTCACAAAAATAAATAAATACGCCTTTAAAAAAAAGCATCTAGTAATTTTGTAAGCCCCAAATTTATTTTAGAAACATGAAATTGGTTCTTAACCTACAGAAAGAGGTTTGGAAAGGTCACTAATCATCAGCATTTGCTTTACTGTAGCAGCCACAGGAGAGAACAATACAATAGGTCTTTGGAAAAGATCAGACAGGAGCCTCCACTTGCTTGTGCCATCCTTTATTTTCAAGGCTCTTGCCCAACCCATACATCTGGAGTAACTTCACACTAGTGAATAAATTTTGTTTCAGGGGATTTATAAAATTTTCACAGCATCAAACAGCCTCGTCAGAATCAGTTCTAACCATCCTTAATAATCCACACCACCTTGTCCACTTTGTTAGCGCTTGCCTGTCATTTGTAGCCCTGGAGACCACACTGTTCCTAACACGGCATATTGTGGCAAACTGATCATCTGTTATTACACAATGTGAGTAAACATGGATGAGCATAGAAAACCTTTTTTAAAGCATAAATTCATTATTTGAATGTTTACAGTATTTAAACTCTCAGGTAAATTACATTCTATTGTACCATACACAATTGTTAGGAGGAATTCAAGAAATAGTAATGTATATAAAAACTTAGCATAGAGCATGGCACAGAGTAATTGTTTAATGAGTGACTTCAATTATTATTTTGTACAAAGAATTTAGTATATTTTTTAGAGGAGAACTCTCAGGATTGTGAAGGGATTCAGCATCATGTGAGGAATTTTTGAAAAAGTAATTGCACTTAACTGTACATGTATGGTTGTATATTCATATTCCCTTTAGAACCATCCCCATATATATCCATATATCCACAAGACCCAGGCCAATTTAACTTGCTTCTTTTCCCCAATCTCTAACAACATACCAAGAATATTGTAGACACATTCTATTTGCATTAGATAAAGCTAATTGAATATTTTTCTTTCCACTGAAGGTTACTGGGAGTTTCCAAAGATTCTTGGAAATCATTAAATTAGGATTAATGATTTTCTATACAGAGAATGTACACTGCAAGGATTGATGTTAGACAAGGTCAGGGATCTACATTATTCATTCATCTATTCAGCCTGTCATTTTTAAATCATTCAATAAACATTTACTGAGCATTTCTCCCTCATTAAGTATGCTTGAGGTTGGGGAATCAAAGATTAGAAAGAACTTTTTGAGTCTATTATTAATGTGGTATCTATTTATGCCGGAGAACTATTTAGATGTGAGACATCTGTGGGGGTTTAGCTTACATGATCTAAGGAAGGAGACTAGATTATACTGTATCTTGAGTATACTTACACAAATTCATGATTGCATTAGTCAGGGTTTTTTAGTTCAAGCAGTAGAAAATCCAATTCAAACTGGCTTAAGCAACAAAAGGAACCCATTGGCTCATATATCTGAAAAGTCCAGGGTATTTCTTGTGTGCAGCATTGCTAAATCCAATATGTTGATATAATCAGAACCAAATCACCCTTTTAATCTTGGTTCTGCATTTTTCCGAAGTTGGCTTCCCTCTCAGGTGGGCTTTCTCTTTGGGCTATCTCCTAGCAGCTCAGACTTACTATCTTCCCTTATTCAAGGGTAGCAGAAAGGAAAGAATTTCTCACCCAGCAGCCTGGAACTATCTGATGTGGTCTTGTTTTCTTGGCTGAACCAATTATTGTGCCCGGGTGTAGGGGATAATGCTCTGACTGGCCCTCAAGGATCAGATGTCAACCCTTACACACAGAAATGGAATTGGTTCCATGTAATCTACCTGGTCTGAGAATTGGCAAAAAGTACCATACAGCCCATTGCTCAAGGAAGACAGAATGCATGATGAGCAATTACACAAAGAATCACAGCAAAGGTCTCTGTGACAAGTGTGGGAGTGTTCAAATTGATGGGATTGGTAACAGAGAGGAAAAAGGGCTTTGAACTAACATTACTCTTATGTCTTTTATCATTTACATTGCTGATCAGACATCCTGTCTAGGAACACTATCACGGTACTTTGATTTTCTTTAATTGTATTGTGAAACATCTGTATTTTCAGTTATAGGGCAAATATGTTGGTAATCCATATCATTATGGATTGTCTCATTTTTTTTTCAGTTTGTTTTTAACATTTATTCATTTTTGAGAGAGAGATAGACTGCGAGTGGGGGAAGGGCAGAGAGAGAGGGAGACACAGAATCCAAACCAAGCTCTAGGCTCTGAGCTGTCAGCACAGAGCCGGACACGAGGCTTGAACCCACAAGCAGTGAGATCATGACCTGAGCTGAAGTCGGAAGCCCAACCGACTGAGCCACCCAGGCGCCCCTGTATTGTCCTGTTTTTAAATTATTTATATTGACTCATGGTTTCCTAGATAGCTCCAGATGCAAATACCTACAATGAAGAGTGTGCATCTGAAGATTCTTAGTCTCCTTGTGTTGCTAGATATGTACCCGTCCATGAATCTGCATTACAGATAAGGAGTTTTCCAGTTTTTGTAGTATCCATGCCACAATTTTCCCTCTCATAACTGCTAAGGACATAACCCTTCCACTTTATTTAACAACAGCTACAATGAGAACAATAGCAGCACAACAGAATGTTCCTTCTACTTTTAAAGCTGTAATGTGAAAATAAATATTTACTTATTTTCAGAGGGGAAGAAATGTACACTTGAATTCAGGATTATCCAAGAATGTAATGGATGCCCTATAAGCACCGACACTCAGCTAGACACTGTGAATTAAAACCTCCTATAATTATCACAAAGCCTAGCCAGGCAGATCTGATCTCCATCTTTCACATTTCTCAATGTCCTATGACTCTTGACTGTCTGTTTATGTTTATTTATTCATTTTTAATTTTTGAAAATATTTATTTATTTTTGAGAGAAAGAAAGAAGAGCATGAGAAGGGGAGAGGCAGAGAGAGAGAGGGAGACACAGAATCTGAAGCATGCCCCAGGCTCTGAGCTGTCAGAGCCATATGCTGGCCTCAAAATCACAGACAGCAAGATCATGACCTGAGCCGAACGAAGTCAGATGCTTAACCAACTGAGCTACCCAGGCACTGCAACTATCTGTTTGTTTTTAAGACAGAAGCAGCAAAATACTGGTTGGAGTCAGTGTATCTGGCTGAGGCTTATGGACTGGTATATATCAACAAGATGGCCAGCAGGCTTTTCCCTCCAGGAGTTTCTGTAGATTTTTTTCTAAAACAATTCTTTTCAGAAAGAGGATTTCAAGCTTCCTGCCTGGAGGGTATACCAATGGCTTTTTAGCATACAAAATCTGGTCAGACAGAGAGGCTCCAGAGTTTCACTGTCTATTATGCAGATAAAATTTAATCCTCCAGCCTCAGCAAGGCACCAAATCCCAGTCCTCTTTTGTGCTTGGTGTCCCAATCTAGATCTCTCTGGTTCAGTATTTCAGTGGGGATGGGAGAGGTATGTTGCCTGGTTATAGAGGTGGGGACCTGAAGTGCTCACTGCTTCTTACAAAGACTTTTCAACTGAGGGCATCTGAGGTGCCTCAGTCAGTTAAGTGTCTTGACTCTTGGTTTTGACACAGGTCAAGATCTCATGGGTTCATGAGTTCAGGCCCCACATCAGGCTCTGTGCTGACAGTGCAGAGCCTGCTTGAGATTCTCTCTCTCTCTCTCTCTCTCTCTCTCTCTCTCTGCCCCTCCCCCACTTGCCCTTGCTCTCTCTGTCTTTCTCAAAAGTAAAAAAGACTTTTCAGCTGGCTTTTGTAATGACTACTGCCCTCATTTCCTACAATTTTTCAGGATTCTGAAGTTGCTTCTTCTGAAGTTGCAACAATGGTTTGCTTCTCATTTGTATCTTACTGTTGTAGATTTAATCATCCTGTTGCCGATGAAGTAAGTCATTTACCATTTCTCCATCCACTCTCTACTTTCAAATATTTCAAATATTTCAGGTTATAGAAATCTCCTAGCTGCACTGAAGTTAAAGTTTTTGTGTCCATTTCTTGTTATTTATTCTTTTTTTGAGAGTGATTTTTAAAAGAAGACAGAAAATGTTTTTACTATTTTAAAACCAGCTGTTATCTAATTTATAACCCTCTTGACCTCAGTTTCCTCATGTGCAAAATGAGCCACATGGCTTCTAAAGATGTAAATTCCATTATCATTACTGTTTTCACATTTATATAAGTGTGTGTATGTATTCTTTTAAATTTCTACTTTATTGGGTTAGGACAAAATTTTCCTATTGAGGAAGCCTGAAAAATGAAAACATCCTATATGTTAATTCATTTTATTTCAGGTGTATAAGTACAAATTCAGCTGTTTCCACCATGATGTTATAGGGTATCCCACACAAAAGCAATTAGCTAATTGAAGCATATTTTTAAAGTGGGACATCTTCCAAGCAAACCAAATCATAAAAAAAAAAGAACTGTGATTGTTTACTAACTGTTCTACCATAAGGTCCTTGTAGCTTTGAAGAGTGACTTTCCAGAATGCAATAAATGTAAACCTAATCTTAGGTGATAAAATTATTTGGCTTTAAAATAGTTTAAAAAAAAACTAGCTTTATATGAGAACTATAATACAGCTTTCTTTTTTTAGGTGAGCCATTTATTCTATTATCATTCAGATGGTAACTCGTGAATTGGAGAACTAATGATTTTTTAAAACAATTTTTTTAATGTTTTATTTATTTCTGAGAGAGAGAGAGAGACAGCACCAGCAGGGGAGGGTCAGAGAGAGAAGGAGATACAGAATCCAAAACAGGATCCAGTCTCTGAGCTAGCTGTCAGCACAGAGCCTGTCGCGAGGCTCGAACCCACGAACCGTGAGATCATGCCCTGAGCTGAAGTCAGACGCTTAACCAACTGAGCCACCCAGGCGCCCCTAAAACAATTTCTAAAAGTTCTATGCTCTACCATTGTTAAGTGTTGGATATAATAAGCACAGTTTGGTAATTCACTCCTAGTAGGCCAATTACAAAAATAATAACATATAAAACAAATTGTCAACCCATATTTGGGATTTGAATATAACACATTACTCTGATACGTAAGTCCAAAGGAATGTATTTCTTGTTTAGTGTTTCTTCTCTTCCCCCTTTCCCCTCCTTTCCTGTATTTCTCTTTTTCTCTCCTGAATGCCTTTGGTTCTATTTTGTCGCTAAGAAAAATTTGCTGCATGTTTGGCCAAAGGCCAAAGGTGAATGCCAAGTAAACTCAGTGACTTCTTTGAGGATTAATGATGGGATTTCTACCCAGCATGCCCTAAGTTTTCTGTGTTCTGGTTTTGCCAAGATAAATCTCTGGGTAGCCCAGTACATGTTTGGAAGGGGACTTGAAAAAAGTTTAATCATTTATGAGGTTGATTTTTGACAGGTCAGCAGAAAACTGGTTTATTTAATCCAGATTAATATATTTAAGTAAGATTCAGGGAATAAAGAGTATTGCCTTTGGCAACAGGTTTGGGTAACAGGCAAATACAGGGAGTTCTTGGGAGAGCTGCCAATAAGCTTATGTATCTCTGGGGGAAAAAACCCATGAACTCATAAAGAAGTCAGTTTTCTAGTTATATGGACATCAAGTATCAATTGTTTCTAGACACAGCTGGCTCTAGAAGGAAATACTGGGCCCTGGCCTAGGTTCATCATATCACCATGATCTCCAATAGCAATGACAATATCAGTAAAACCATAGGTTCCCAGAAAAACCTTCTAGAACCTGTAGTGAAGACCTTGGAATAGAAGGGCAATTGGGAATTGAATTACGATATGATAATATCGATAGGGATGAAGGGATAAAAATGGAGTTCAGTTACAGAATGAATATTACCAACAGCCAAAGGGAGAGGAAGAAAGTGAAAAAAAAATTAATGTTCTGAATGGACACGTGCTCCTGCATGCAGTATCATTAAAAAGAGAGGCCAGCTAAATTTGGTCATCTTTTGAAGTCCCAGTGACTTGTATTTCCCAGGAGTGACCAGGCCCTTAGACTCTGACTCATGCTAACCAAAATACTTGCATGACTGAGGTAGACAACAGAATGCTATTTTATTTATTAACAAAGGAAAATATAACTACGATATGGTCTGTGAGTGCATGTGAGAGCATGATCATCACAACCCTTTCCTGTCGACAAACCTCCATGAGAAGCTTCATCGTGGTTAGAAACCATGGGAAAAAATACAATGATTTCAGGAATGAAATTTGTATCATTAGTCTGTTCTTTCCCCAAAGTTAAACAACTTGGGAATCAGAAGCTTTTTGGTGATTGTGGACTCAGAACAAGGGGACTTTAAATAAGCTCACTGTGCAATGACACTAGTCCCGAGATATGTGATACCTCCTTCTCTTGAGAGGGGTGGTTTTGTCAGATGGGCCAGAGAGTCACCGTCTGATGGCAGTAGCTTCCAAGATCCAACCCACTGATAGAGCAGCTCTATAGTCAGACCAGAATAAAGTATAAGCAACACTACTTTTCAATTTGCTTGGACTTTAAGAACCACTCAAACTTCATCTTTAAATCCACTTTTGTTTGATAATAGAGTGCTTTGGGAACAGCTTTACTTTGGGGATTATATTCTCCCACTATTACTCTGCAGCATCCATCCACCTCTTTCTTTGACCAACCGAGCTGGAGAATTAAGTAGTGATAGACTAGAAGTCACCATCCATATATTTCAAATCTTCGCTGATATTATCACATTGGCCAGTTCCCAGCATTGCAGTACAGCTTTTGATTGAATATTTTGTTAGAAGAGGTGTTCCAGAACATTTTATTTGTCAGTTATTCCTAAGTTATTTACTCTGTGAATCAGGAAGCTATGTTATATGAGGGAGGAGTCTATGATTGGTTGAGGATATTTGTTCTTCAGCTTCCAAGTTTGTAATAGCAGATAACCCCATTGTAGGTCCAGAGTCCTCTTGGACCCACTTATGAGGTGCCAACAATCCATTTTTAAAATATTTTTTAAAAATTTATTTTGAGAGAGACACACACATGCACAAAGTGTGAGTTGGGGGGTGGGCAGAGTGAGAAAGAGAAGGAGAGAGAGAATCCTAAACAGGCTCTGCACTGTCAGCACAGAGCCTGACGCAGCGCTCAAACCCACAAACTGTGAGGTCATGACCTGAGCTGAAATCAAGAGTTAGATGCCTAACTGACTGAGCCACCCCAGTGCCCCACCAACAGTCCATTTTTAACCTAAATTCCCTATACCCTCACTCTGATCAGTAGACTACAGTGATATTCTGAATCCCAGGAATTAGTATTAGCTCAGAATCAGAGTGCAGTTTTACAAAAAGTTTGAGTTTCACATTCCCCGGTGTAAAGTTATTCCAGTTAATGACATAGGTTTCTGTATGGATGGTAATAAGAATAGGTAACATTTACTGAGTACTTGTTATACAGCAGGCACTGTTCTAATACTTGTTTCTAAATGTTCTGAATGCTTGTATCTCCATCAAATACCAAAGGCTTTAGCATAGAGAATATTTTTTTCTGGGCCCATAAAGGGGCACATAGGGGATGGATGAGTCATACGATAAATCTACAAATAATCCTATTTTGTGACAGGAGAATTCCCATCAGATAAGAAATGGGTCTGAAGACTGGATAGCCAAACTCAATACAAAAAACTCACATAGACCTGGCAAATGTCTGCTACATGCAGGTTCTATAATTTATTCACTACTCCTGCATCAACAGACATGGTTTCTCTGTTTATTGCTACTTCAAACAATACTTCATAAGTAATTTTTATGTTTCTGAGTATACATCTATGAAGATTTTTCTAGGATTTGTACCATAAGGAAAATTTAATTATCAAGTTTGTATTTTGCTTGTATGTTGGAGAGGCCATGTTTTCACATCCCTTCCCATCTTAGAGAGAAGACTTCAAGTAACTATAATTATGAACTATGGTGAGCAGAGATGGAGGGCTATTTAGGAAAAACTAATGCATGGTAATAGAACTCCTTCAAATAAACAAACACATGAGCAAAAATCAGCAACAAAAACCAAGTACTTTACCCAAAAATTTGTCCTAATAATGAAAATCAACAGCTCCATAGATACCAGAAACCTGAAAAAAGCTAAGACAGGCAAATTATATCTCCTAGAATCTGAGCAGGGACAATTAAAACTTTAGAATAGGCTCCAACTTTTAAAAGACAGATTTTAAAAACATGAAGCTTTCTAAGCCAAATATATATATGGTTTTATATATCCAATGCCCTCATCTCCTTTTTCCCCCTCTGAGCTTACAGGAAAACACTGTGTTTATTTCTGACATTCAGTAAAGCTGTTTCAGCCCCGGTGTTGATTGATAGCAGTAGATTCAAGGATTAATAAAAGAGATGTGTTTAGTGAGTCACCAGCACAGGAGCTAAAACAGGTCACATCCCAAGTTAAATCAAGCAGGCCCTGGCATCACCCCATAGGGTTTTGAAGCTGTGATTGAAAGTCAGAAGAGAGGAATATGTGTTTGCCAAGAAACATCAATGCTTTTGACTTCTTTCAACCTAGACTGCTTGGTGGCATTTCCAGACAGCTGATGAGGTCTGGAGGGGAGAGTATAAAGCTAAAGTAAAAAATCCTATTGAAGTAGATTTGCTATACCTTTTTATTTTAAATGCATGGATGTTTCATGATGAAAATTCAAAATGGAAGATGTTAGCATAAAGTGATATGCCAGTCCTCACTTCTATCCTGACAGGTCTGCCTGACTTTTTAGTAAGCATCAAAAAACCAGGAGATTTTATGTTACTTGTATTCCTACTCATATTCTATTAATGATATTTCTCAAAACAAACAAACCTGAAAACAAAAACACCAAACACCTCAATCAATAATCTTATCCTAATGATGAAAATCACTCTCTATATAGATGCTAGAAAACTGGAAGTTTGGTTAGACAACATCATTGATTTGGTATCCCATATCATAATGTTACCATCATTGATAGTATCATGTTTTCCAGTAAAGGAACTTCACACATAATCAACTCTGATCTCATCTTAAACAATTTTAGATTAGCTGTTTACTTTGCAGTTAAAAATATTTCTCCAATTTGTTGATCAATCTGTACCTTTGGATATTGTTATTCTTGGTATGAATTAGTAAAAACCAAATGCAAGAACCAATGTCTCTTTCAAGTTGCCACTACTTCTTTCTTAATCAAGAATATCGAGGCACCAAGGTGGCTCAGTTATGTGTCCAGCTTTGGGTTTTGGCTCAGGTCATGATCTCAAGGTTCTTGGGATCAAGTCCAGGTTAGGGATACCCACTGACAACATGGAGCCTACATGGGATTCTCTGTTTCCCTCTGTCTCTGCCCCTCCCCTGCTCGCTCGCTCTCTCTCTCTCTCTCTCAAAAATTAAAAAAAAGAAAAAAAAATATCTAGAATTCCTTCCTTTGTGCAGTGTGGGCATTTGCTTGACATTTATTTTGGCTGTATAGGCTCTGGTGAACTTATTTATTTGAAATGAAGTGGTAATCTTTCCTGCCCATTCACTGTCACTGTCTTAAAGAAAACAAAACTTAGCAAGCAAAAAGACATAGCATGTGTCTCCTCAAACATTCATACGTTGACGTTTTAATAGCCAGTACTTCAGAAAGTGACTTGTATTTGGAGATCGTGTCTTTAGAGAGGTACTTAAGTTAAAATAAGACCATCAGTTTAGGCCCTATGAAAGCAGACCTAGAAAACTAATACAGCACAAGTACTTTATTCCTCAAATTTTCCTGCCTAAAACACCTCACATATGTTTATATTTATTTGTTCAATACATTCCCGCATATAAGTAAATAGTCATAATGCAATTGTTTCTCTTTCCAAACTCAACATGATACACACTATGTTCACTAGAAAATATTTTAAGGTTTGGCCATCAAAATTAAATTGTCTGTCTTTGCATATGATTTATGTATCATTTTAACACTATCAGATCCCTGGCTCTCTGGGACCCAAGGCAGGTCTTACTTACATTGAATATAAACTGTAGGATCACCCACTAGCATGCATTGGCTTTCTTTAGATTCTCTCTTTTCTACTTTAGTAGTGGCATACTATTAATCCATAATTTGGGAGGGGGAGCTACTATGATGTGGCTGATTTGAGAATGTCTATAAATTATACAGAGAAAAGAATAATCACAGTTTTTGCCACCATCAATACTGCTCTGTCTTCATTGCCCAGTATTGAGAAATGGTTTTAACTTACTTTCATAGCCTTTTGGCCCACTGGTTAGTTTTAAAGTTTGCTCTGGGCAATCTATATAACTTAGCATTTACCACAGATGCTCCTTGCTCTTCTCCCTTCATGGAGAATATCATCTCCCATCACCCCAAGACCAAATTGAACGCATGACTGCATGACAGACAGGTTCTTGTCATGGGTCATTTCATGCCCTATTCTCCATGTAGATGTGAATTGGAGATATGATAAGGATATTTTAAAGCTCTTAGTTTTGAATTTACATCAGTTGGATGGTGTTTCTACTTATGATTAATGTTTCATTGAACACATAGAATTGCTGTGTGACTTCTGAGCGATTCCTGATACTTCACTCTGGGCAGATGAGAAATGGTAAGTGCTTGGGTGATATTTACAAAGAATATGTAATGTGATTTCAAAATGCAATCTCTAAAGGAAGCATATATGCTGATTAATAAGAAGCTGTAATCCTCTGACAGTGGTTCTGTGCTTTGGCAAGAAATAGTTTCCTTGTGTAGATAGTAACGGCAGATTGTCTATAACCATCCAAGAAACTGAAAATTAATGTAGATTTTCATAATACCTTGTAGGCATCATTCCTATTAAAACTTATATAACACAATAGGCTATGATGATGGATTCACTTTAGGTTTATCTGAAACTAAGTATTTTGAAAATGATAGAAAGTATTATACGCAGTTGAATGGCATGCTTTATCAACTCTAGCAGTATTCCTCTTAGGAAGATATCTTTTCAGATAGAGTTGCTTTTCATGAAAAAGAAAATAAAAAAGAATGGCCAATTATAAGATAATTCATCTATTCATGCTTTCATGAAGAAACAGATGTCATTAGTATGTTGTGTGTGTGTGTGTGTGTGTTTGTGTGTGTTTGTTTTTTTCATTTGTATTTTAGAAGTGATGTGGTTTAACCACAGAAAGGTTGTGCCTTTCTGTGGTTGAATATGTCAGTGGCTTAATATGGAAAGTATCAAAGAGAGGTTAATTGTAGGAGGAAATTGAACTCAACTCACATCTGAATTTCCTCTTGTCCTCAATCCCTTAGGTGGCTGAAAATTCATAAAAATTCTGGAAAAGGAGAAAGAATGTCATTAGCAGGCAGAAATTAATGAGAATTTTCACAAATTAGCAAAGGAAGCAATCCTAAAAACCTCCAAGCTTGGAGTAACCTAACATAGAGGAGGGGGCAGGAGTGAAGGAACAGCCATCAGAGTAATTAAATAGGAGCTAAATTCTGAAAAACAGACCAGTTCAGCTTTTTCGCTTCCCCTGCTATATCAAATGACAGGCACAAGTGGAATTCACTGTCAGGATAAGCCTGAAAAGTATTATCAAAAATAAATCCTTTGGGTATCTGAGTGAGGAAAGCAGATCACATGGGGATTTGAGACACAACATACTGGCATGGAGGGAGGACAAGGGGCAGGCTGCTCTGCCAGGAAGCTCCAGCTTTGAAGCACTCCTCTGCCAAAATACACATCTTCCTAAATTGGCAAGTGGTTGAGGGGGACAGATACCTGGCTCTCCTGCCAGCTTATGCCCAGGGAGCCTTAAGGAATTTGTACCATTGATCTGCCATAACCATTTGTGGTTAACTAAACTAAAAGCAGTCTTACAATCAAAGTTGAGGCCTGGTGCAATATCAGAACTGCAGAAGCCACCCTCGCCAGCTATTAATGGATAATCATCTAGTACCAGATAGTTGAGGCAAAGCTATAGAAGGATCAAGATTAACTAACAGAACCACTGATCCAAGGTTATAAAAGAAATAACTCAAGGAACAATGAAAACTTAAGTAAAAAACACTTCAAAATACCTTTAGAGAGTCAAGTGGCTATTATTCATTGAGAGAAAAGCAAGCAAAAAGGAGGGGGAGGAAGAAGGGAAAGAAAAGGTTCCTATGAAGATGAGTAGTTGGAGAGCATAAATTGTTTCTAGAAATCAAAAATCTCATGGCAAAACAGAAAAAAAATAAATCTGGGAGATGAATAACAGGATGAACATTGCTGAAGGCTGAATTAGTATTCTAAACAATAAAATAAAACAAAATCTGGAGGAAAAAAGCAAAAGTGATGGAAAAAAATGAAAGAAAGATTAAAACACAATACTTTTAATCCATGATGCTGAGCATCCACTTAATAGTTCTAGAAAAACAGAACATAAGAAATGAAAGAGATGAAAAGGAAATAGAAGAATTTCTCTTGAGCTGAAGGGTTTGAGTCTTCAAACTAATAGTGTCCTTATATAGCTACATTCTAAGGGAATTTCTGGTCTCCAAATTTTAAATTTCCAGAGAGAAAAATCAATCAATCAAAAAACCAAACAGATGGCCAAGAAAAGAATAAGAATCAAATTGTAGTCAGACTTCGATTTAGCAACACTAGATGCTGAAGAAGTAGTTTAAGGAGGCTTTTTCTGTCTCTGAGCAGATGGAGAACTCCTCCCCACTTTTATGCCCACTTAGAATAATTTTAGTTTGGCCCTCTATTTCCCCAAACTTACTGATCGTCCAGTCACCTGTAAACTTTTGAAAAGTACAGAGTCTTTGGCCCCATTCCAAGAGATGTGGGTATATTAGATCCAGGGTGTGGTCTGGGAATCTGTATTCTAAAAAACTCCTTAGTTTGGAAATGATTTGCTTAGTCCCTAGACACTAATGACTCAACTCCATTAGCTGTTTGGTCCATGTGGGGCTCTGCTCCATGACATGAGCTCCAATCTAGGACTCATTCCTCCTCATTCTAGACCACAATGCTGACTCAGTGTGTTCTGTCTGAGGCTTTGTGTGTCTCATGTGGCCACAACCCAGGCCACAAAAATCATGTTCATGGCCTCTTTATTTTAGACTAAACATGTCCTGGATGACCAACTAACAAAAGTTGTAAAATATTTCTGTAAATCCAACTCAGTTAGAAACTGTGACCATTCATTTCTGACCCACCAATCATTCGAAGGCTTGAATTTCACAAATAGGATAAAGAGGTTGGCCAGAGTTTTGCAGTTCGATTGCAGCTAATCCAGTCAGGAGGATTTAATTGGATTAAATTAATTTAAAAAATAAAGATTTGTCAGATAGCAGCACAGGACTGTCTTATTCATAGAGAAGTCCCTAGAGCTGCCTTTTAATTCTACCAAATTTGTCATTAAGACACAATGACTTATACTGCTCACATTATCAGAAGTCACATTAAAAAGCAGCTTTTAGAATTTGGTACATGACACAAGCACTGAGCAGTAGGGTCAGACACACAAGAAAATCAACAATCCATAATCTTGTTGGATCAATGCAGTCTTAGTAAACCTTATTCATGCTGTGGACGACTGAATCCATTACTCTTCTTGCTTGTTTAAAGATAAGAGAATGCAGATTCTTGCAGACAGCCACCAAAAGAAGGTATGCCATTCCTATGGTTGAATGTCACAGCAAGAGGTGGTGTGAAACTAATTTTTTTTTAACTGCAAAAAGCTATTGTGAGTGTTAGGAAAGAAAATGTGTGTAGGTGAAAGTGCACTGGAAATTCAAAACACCAATCAGATGGGTCAGATGGGAAGCATTTATATTAGCATTATTTTTGTTGTTATTAAAAGCATCAGAGGACTTTTGAAGTCTCCCTTCTTTCCTTCCTGTTTGAACTTATTTTCTTATTACACTCTAATACTATGACAAAGTTCCATCAAACACTCTGATTGCATTTTGCTGTGTGGCTCCATTTCTACCCTCTGACTTCCCTCTAATGTGCATCTTTGCTCCCTTCCTCCAACATCCTTTTTAAGAGACTGACTTTCTTCAATATTAAAGAAGAATGAAAAAAAGCACAAAAGTTGAACATTTATGTAAGTCAATTTTATTAGTAACTATCATCCTTTATAGCTAACCTGAACCTCACAATGATTCTTAGTCTATGTGGGTCTCATGCAGCTGCCAGCACTTCCCCTTAAAGATACAGACAGCCATTCAATTTCTTTGGTACATTTAATGGTTAAATATTTTCATTTTCATTTTTTTTACTTTTTTTACTGTTTATTTTTGAGAGAGAGACAGAGACAGAGACAGAGCATGAGCGGAGGAAGGCAGAGAGATAGGGAGACACAGAATCTGAAGCAGGCTCCAGGCTCTGAGCTGTCAGCACAGAGCCCGACACAGGGCTTGAACTCACAAACCATAAGATCATGACCTGAGCTGTCGGAAGCTCAACCTACTGAGCCACCCAGGCGCCCCTTGTTTTCATTGTTTAATCAGAAAACAGGGCTGAAATAAAATTCTGGCTCCAAGGAAATACCTGTGTTCAACTAAGCATGTGTTGGAATTTCCCAAAGATTATACTCTGCTCAGGCCCAATAAGTTAGAGGGAAATTTTGATTACAGTGCCTGGTACTTGTGGAGAATGTGATTATAAACTGATTAAAGGCCTATCAAAAGATGCAGTTGAGATACTGGCTATAATTTTAGGAGTTAATAAAAATCATGATCTTAGTGCTTCTGAGTTTCTTTTGAAACTAAAGAATATGTGCCTGACCTGAGGAAATAAAAACAAGTAAAAACAGTTTATACAAGACAGTCCTCAAAGACAGTCCTAATAATCAACCTCTAACAATTGTGTGTATAGGTGAGGAGAGGCCCCAGCAATTATATGTTAACCTTTATGTATTTATGGCCTTTATTTTATGTATGTTGAAATAAGTATGACATATAGTTCTTTTTCCTTTTCTTTAAACAGAAAACACATTGAATGCCATTGATAACTATGGGAATAGAATACTGATTCTTTTTTTTTTAATTTTTAATGTTTTATTTATTTCAGAGAGAGAGAGAGAAAGTGAGCAGGGGAGGGTCAGAGAGAGAGGGAGACACAGAATTCAAAACAGGCTCCAGGCTCTGGCTAGCTGTCAGCACAGAGCCTGACACAGGGCTTGAACCCATGAACTGTGAGATCATGACCTGAGCCAAAGTCAGATGCTTAACCGACTGAGCCACCCAGGCACTCCTAGAATACTGATGCTATTAGGAATAAAAGGTGACATTTACTTGGTCTTAATTTAGAAAATAATTTATGTAAATTATTTTTAAAAAAGAGCAAAGATGTCAAGTTTTCCTGATAAATTTCAAGTGAGATCAACACATTCACTAGCCCTATATCATCCTGTATTTATTTGTTTTAAGATTTCTGATTCTATTTTTATTATTGTTAAGCAAAAACTATTAAAAAATAGTCTGGTCACATCTTACAGGTAACGAGTGGTCACCTTGACCTCAGTCCTGAGCGTCTTGTTATTTGAGAACTTGTATTTGAAAAATGCCTGGAACTGGCAACATTATTAATATGCAGCTCACTTGATGCATTTTCATTAATTTATCACAAGTGGATGCGATGTCCACAGAAATATGTTAGAAGGAGTTTTTAAACTATAGTACATGTTCTTTTTGTTCCTCTTGTGTAGAAACAGTTTTGAATATACTGTCACATATAATTATTTATGAGAAAATAGCAAGTTTAGACAACAGTTAAAGAAAAAGAAGTGAAGACTAAAAATTTAAAATAGAGTTTGCCACATTTTCAACAAGCCTGGCACTTTTCTTTTTTGTTTCTATTTTTTTTATTGTTGGAAAATGCTTCTAGGGGACCTCAAATGAAACAAACTTAAACACAGAATCACATTTTAAATCAATGTGGAGTAAATATAGTTCTTTATTTGTATGCCTAAGAAACAAGTCATATTCTGCCTTGTATTATTCTTATTTTTATCCTATCATATTTTTTGTTGAGATTCCAAATCTTTTGAGAGTTTATATCCTTTACCTAGGGTGCAGTCAAATCTCTGGCACATAAGTGTGTTGATATCAGATAAATGGAGAACAACTCAGGTTTGTATTTTACATCGCTATCACCATGCCCAGCATCAATTTACATTATAAGCTATAGCATAAGGTAGGATGAAAGAAATACTTTTAGTAACGATACTAGAAAAGTGTTGGTAAATTTCAAAGTAGGAGTAATAGTATAAACTAGGGGATAGAGGAAGGAAGGGGATTGGGAACCTTCATACAAGGAAGCCATACTGAACCTAAATCTGCAAGGATCAGGAGCATCTCCAAAGGCTAAGAAGGTAGAGGAAACTTGTGTTTCCTGCCTAGAGGCTGGATAAAGCACTTCCCATATGGGGACCAGAAATCAATCCCATTAACCTGGAGCTTATCTTCCTGGAAGAGCAGTAGGGCCACATCACCTTTGTTCCAGGGTAGCTCTGAGGAGTTCCGACTTTGTTCTGCACAAGGAGGAGGGCTAGTGAAAATTTCTGAGCAGAGAAATAATATAGCATGAAATATATATATATATATACACATATATATACACAGGAATATATATATATACATATATACAAGAATATATATATATATGTATGTATGTATATATACAGGAAAATGGCTCTGGTATTGGCAGATAGGGTGGATGGAAGCTGGGTTTGGCAGTTGAGATATGTGAGCCTCTGAGGCTGGAGTGGCAGTGAGAAAGGAAAGGAGGGCCAGATATGGGACACATTGTGGGAGCACATGGAGGCTAGAAACAGTCCTGGCATTGCCCTCATCATAGCTGAGCCTTTCTCTTCTCTGCAGCACATAGTTAAAATCCCAGATGTGACACACAGAAGTCCTCTTCCACCTGCACTGGCTCTTCTTTCCCCTTTATGACACACTGGGTTTCACCTGTCTAGATCTCTCTATACTTCATGCTCTCACATAGCCCTCTGATTCTGAATATTATATTCCCTATGCTAGATGTATCTTTCTCTTCCTTCTAGTTTCTGAAGATCTACTCAATTTTTAAAAACCCAACTCAAATATTATCTCCTTTATGGATGTTTGCCTACCTATACCTCTCCTGTCCCCCTTCCTGGGGATTCTGGTGGATGCAGTTGCTCTCTGCCCTGCCTTCTAGAGCAATAGATTCATCTGTCTTTTATAAAGCTATTATAGTAGGATGCCAGCATACATCTATCAGAATGGCTAAGAGAGAAAATAGGGACAATCCCAAATACTGGTGAGATTGCTAAGAAATTTGGTCATGCATACACTGCTTTGGGAATATAACATGGTACAGTCATTCTGGAACATAGTTTGGCAGCTTCTTTAAAAAAGTCTGGGGGTGGGGGCGCCTGGGTAGTTCAGTTGGTTAAGCGTTCGACTTCAGCTCAGATTTGATCTCACGGTTCATGGGTTCGAGCCCCACGTTGGGCTCTGTGCTGACAGCTAGCTCAGACGCTGAGCCTGTTTTGGACTCTGTGTCTCCCTCTCTCTCTGACCCTCCCCTGCTCATACTGTCTCTCTCTCTCTCATAAATAAATAAAACATTAAAAAAATTTTTTTAAATAAATTAAAAAGTCTAGGGTGTCTGAGTGGCTCAATCAGTTGAGCATAGGACTCTTGACTTCAACTCAGTCATGATCCCAGGGTCATTGGATCAAGCCCCATGTGTGGCTCCATGGTGACGGTGGAGCGTGCCCCTCTCCCCCATTTATGCTCTCTCTCTTTAAAATTAAAAAAAAAAAACCTAAACATTGAAGTACCCTATGATCCAGCAATTGTGCCCCTAGGCATTTATCCAAGAGAAATGAAAGTGTATGCTCACACAAGAACTTGTACATGAATGTTCATTGAAGCATTATTTGGAAGAGCCAAAAATTGGGATAAGCCCAGATATCTTTCAACAGGTGAATGGTTAAACACACCATGGTAAATATACACTGTGGACTACTACTCAGTCATCAAAAGGAACAAACCAATGATACATGCAAAACCTTGGATGAATCTCTAAGGTATTATGCTCAGAGGAAAAAAAGCCAGTCTTTAAAGATTATATATTGTATTATTCTATTTGTGTAACACTTTTGAAATGACAAAATTTTAGAAATGGAGGACAGATTAGTGGCTGCCAGAGGTTAGGGATAGGGGAAGGAATGGGAGAGAGATGGGTAGAGTTATAAAAGGGCACGCCTGGCTGGCTTAGTCGGTTAAGCGTCCGACTTTCGCTTAGGTCATGATCTCGCGGTTCGTGGGTTCGAGCCCCACGTCGGGCTCTGTGCTGACTGCCAGCTCGGAGCCTGGAGCCTGTTTCAGATTCTGTGCCTCCCTCTCTCTCTCTGACCCTCCCCGGCTCACGCTGTTTCTCTCTCCTAGAAAAAAATAAAACCAAAAAAAATTAAAAAAAAAAAAAAAAGGGCAGCACAAGTCTTGTAGTGATGGAATTGTTCAGTATCTTAACTATGGTTGTAGATACACGGACCTACATGACTGATACAATTGTGTAGAACTAAACACGCACACACACACACAAGTGAGTACAAGTAAAATGGCAAAATCTGAATAAGATGGGAGGATTGTATCAATGTAAATATGCCAGTTTGGTATACAGTAAAACCTTGGATTGTGAGTAACTTGTTCTGCAAGTGTTCTGCAAGACGAGCAAATTATTTCTAATAAATTTTAACTTAATAAATGAGTGATGTCTTGCAATATAAGTAGTACATGATACTGAACGTCACAGGATCACAACTGAGCCAATGGTTCTTGAAATTTGCTTTGATATACAAGTGCTTTGGATTACAAGCATGTTTCTGGAGAATTATGCTTACAAACCAAGGTTTTACTGTACTATAGTTTTGCAAAGGGTTACCACTGGAGGAAATAAGGAAAAGTATAGAAGAGGTCTCTCTGTATTATGTCTTACAACTATATGTGAATTTACAGTTATCTCAATGAAATTTAAAAAAAAAACAAAAACCAAAACCCCGCCCTAATTATGTAAGACTGAAAGTTGGTTTACATGGTCATATACCTGAGGGCAAATAGAGTGACATTTATCTTTGCACTCCTAACCCCTGATAGGTTAACAGACACATGATAGGTGCACAATACATAATTGCTAAGTGAGTTGATTTGGGGGACAAAGAAGAGTAAGGAGGCAAAGAAGGCTGACATTTCTTTTCTCAAGTACTTGGAAGAGGGGGATACCTTTAATTGAGACATGAGTACAAGGTACAAATTTGAGTTGAGGTAGATAAGATCTCTCTCGCTCTCTCTTTATCTCCTTTTCTCTCTCTCTGACTTTATCACTCTCTTTTCTTGAAGTGTTGAATTTGAAATTTGAGTGGGACATCCAAATGGAGGTAGCTTCAAGTGTTTATATTCTCTCTAGCATTCTAACTAAACAACAAATGTTCTAGGTGTGACTCTATGATTCAAGGTTATATGTATGTAGCTCAGCACATTTCTTGAAAAAGACTTCATAAAGCTTTCATAGTCCATTTTTCTCCAATACTGGATATTCTACCTGACCAACCCAAATTCAAATAAAATTATCATGTTCTGAATTGTCTTCTTATTTTATAGCTAGAACCTAGTTATTGATTTTAATCCACAGTTTAAATTCTTAACTCTTTGTCAGAAGAGTCAGATATTTTCCCTTAAATCTAAGATGTTAGGTGTTGTTTTTAATTAAAGATCAATTAAAACTGGGCACAATAATATTTGACATGAAATAAAAACATTAGTCAATGGGCAAATATAAATACTGTTATGTGTCACTTTTATTATCACTTTGTAGGAAATTGTTGGCTGTAAAACTAGGGTACAGGTTTTAGTAACCCAGGTCTAGAAAGGAACTTTAGTAATCATCTAGTTCTATGATCATAACAATCTTAACAATCTTGTCTTCTCGACAATCTCTAGGCATTTATGTTACATATGCTCCTTCAGCCAGTTCTTGAGTTTTATCACCTTGTTCACAGGAGTTCTTTCTTATGTCCGAATGAAATAGCTTCTATTGGCAGAGTCTATGTTGTATTCATTTTTGTGCTTCTGCAATCTTTTGTTTTAGGCAACAAGGCAGTAGCCATATTATGTGTTTATTGACTGAATCAGTGGCTAAATAAATGCTTTATTTTTATCCCATTTTCTCATGTCTTCTAAGGAAAAGAAAAGCAGAACCTCCCCCCCACCTGCCACCCCCAGTTATGAACATAAGATAATGATCAAGTCAGCCCTTAGTCTTCTCTTCTCCAAGATAAATAACTGGAATTAATTTAACCTTTTCTCATAGAGCCTAATTTCCTTTCCTAATTAATCATCCTTACCATTCTCCTTTGAATCCACTTTAGCCTTTACACATCCTTTAAAAATTTATCACCAGTTGAACCCTCCATTCCAACAAGGACCTCATTAATTTAAAATATATTAGCTTTATTACTTTGTGGCTTGTGTCCATTATTTGTTAACCAGTTTTTCTTGGGCCACATAGCCCTATGACTATTTCTGCCACATTGTAGGGTTTTGATAAATATTTGTGGTATGGCTGAATTTGGTCAAGTTAACATTTAGTCTTGTTATAGACCTTTCTCTTTGAGAAAAGGCGACTAAGCTATGTTTTTGTCTGGCCCAATATGAAGACATCTCTTTCTGTTTTTATTCAAAGGGCAAAGGAAACATCCTATTGACAGCCACAGGGTTTCAAAATTACATCCCTGTGACAATGAACACATTTCTACCAAGTCAAACTTGCCTACCTGATCCTGTCTTCTTCAATATCTTTTTATGAACAGCCTCACGTGGTTGGATTCCTGGTAAGCCCATTACACCAAGCCCATTACATACAATCTGGGTATGATTGAGCACATTTGAATTCTAGTGGTGAATGCTAGGCTTAATCTGACACCTTTGTGCCATATATAATATTATCTTTTTTTAAAACATAGGTATTATTTAGATTTTTAGATATTTAAATGTACTGAAAAGCCGTAACTGTGTTTCACCTACCTTGTGCCTTATACAAAGTACTTGGCCATAGTAGGCACTCAAGTATCTGTTGAACTAAAGGCTCAGTGAGTTAATGGCTTTTTTTTTTTAAGCTTACATTAATTCAGTGAAGGTGGTATATTTAGTTTTACTAAAATAGCAAACAATAAATATTTGCCCATTTATTGAAGCTGCTATTCTTATGCCTTTGATAGAGCAAATTTGGCAAATGTTATTATTTTAGCATTCTTGGATTCTATTTAACTTACAGTCTGTTATTATACCAAATAGACGTTGGTACTTTCCCAGTGTTTCCTAAACTGGGAGTTGACCCATAGAGAGATCATGGGCTGTCGTCAGGAAGTCACAGAGACAGCAGCCCCAGTGCCCTGAAGAGCTGCTTGGGGAAGAAGCAGTGAACTGTGGGTGACCCAGCATTCTCTACCTACTGCCTTCCCTCAGGCACTTCCTCCTTTCAGATTTGATGTGATACTGAGAGGGAGACCAGAACTACTGCAGGATCTATAAGATGACAAGTGAACTTACATTTTTGGGGACAGTTGATATGAGTCATGGAAACCCCAGGGGAGTTCACAGGATGAAAAACTTTATGAAGTCCTGGGCTGACCTCAGGCTGATGCTAATTGAATTCCCTTGACAAAGAATCTTAAATGATGTAGAGCAGTTACTGTTTTTAAATGAGTGCAGGGGATAAAGTTTTCCCAGGGTGTTTCATTGGAGACCAAAAGGTCACTCAGATTCTGCGGTTACAGTCATTTGCAAATTAGCCTTGGAATTAAGTGAGGACTTAATCCAAGGGATCTGGAATTAGAAGATTTGGGGTTGGCTTGGTAATTGTATTGTTCTTATTAGCGTGTGATTTCATTTTAGCATCAAGGCTTTAAATATGTCAAGTAAAACATCTGAATTTCTATTATCTTTAGCAGAATAAGTTAAAAATAGTTCTGTAAATCTACAGTCCATTAACGATTGGCAGCAGACTTGATCTATGTTTGTTGTATCCCAAAGTGCAGACTTTTACCTTTCTCTGTATTTTACACACCTCACAGAACAACCTCACTCAGACTTTTGATGTCCACCATCCCTGTAGATAGGGTTTTCTCAGGATACACATAGTTCATGTCTGTTTTCTGGGGAAATTATTAGTAGCTTCCTGCCTATCATTCTTTAAAATGGCCTATAAAGAACTCTTTTTTGAAGTCTAGACTGATGGGTCTTCTTAGACACCTCAACCTTAATATAATATAGCTACTCTACCCTCTATATGTCAATACCGAACTAACTATCTCCTTGGAACTTCTTGCTTTCCTATATTCCTTGTTTCCCTTGTCACTCCACAGCACCTGTGATCTCCATATGCATTGAAATCCATGACCCTTTACTCTTGTTGAAATTGTTGCCCAGAAACTTTCTGGGTACTTCTCTTTCATTGAAGATTCTGGGTGGATTCTTGGTCACAGTCTCTTCCCCTCCTAGTCCCACTGTCTATCCGAATTACTTCAGTGTCCATGTACACGACTGTGGCATGTAACACCACTGATTGCCTCCCAAAAGTCATCAGCTATTAGGTTTTCATCCCAGACAAATGAAATCTGCTTTTGTTCATGTTGGAATGTGCTTAGCTCCAGGAAGAGCACAAACGTTGATGTTTTCTAATTTGCTGGCTATTCTGTGGGTAATTCTAATATGCAACCAGGCATGACAGTCATGACTCCAAACCCATCATGGTAATCTCAATTCCCTTTGAGATGGTGTAAGAATGCTCACGCAACCCAGTTAGGGAATTTCTACAAAAGGTTTCTGGGAAAGCTTTTCTTTCATGATAAAAAAAAATAATTTTATAAGAAAAAGTCTTTGCCCTTTACTTTCCTTATTTTTTGGATGCTCTCCAATGAGGATGCTTTTAGCTATTGTAGCCATCTGGAAACTCTGAAATGGTAAGTCAACCTGCTGAGGATAGCAGGATAGAAAAGGGTAAAGATCCTGGGTCTCTGATGCTACTGTTAAATATATAAACCTGGAATCTGGCTAACTCTTGAATTTAGGTTAGGATGGTGTAAATATTATTATGTTAAAATCACTGTCTGTCAGATCATATGTATTTTGCTAAAATCGTACTTATGATAGATTGCCCCATTTAACCTCCTTAGAGGCCAAAACTGGAGGTCAAAGAACTTTTTCTGTAAAAGGCCAGATGACAAATATTTTAGGTTTTGTGAGCCATATACCATCTGTTGCAATTACTCAATGCTGCCATTATAGCACAAATGCAGCCAGAGACAGTACATAAACAAATGAGTGTGGCTGTGTTCCAATAAATTGTTACTTACACAAATAAGCAATCAACCAGATTGGACCTGTGAGCTATAGTTTGGGGACCGCTGTCCTAAATCTTCATTAAAAAGTGAAGGTATCAGTTTCCACAGGGCTAACTACATCTTTTGATATTTCTTGGGTAAGATAAGATTATCATCCTCTCCTAGGGAAGTGTAGGAAATTACTGCAGACTTGGGAATTGAGTACAGGGAATGCAACCAGACATGGATTACCTGGACTCAAAAGGTAAGAGAAAGGACTATGTGGAGGCAAGAACCTTAGGCAGGGCTCCCATAGAGGTCTTACACAGTCATTAGTAATTCCAGAGATCTTTGTGTCATGTGAGTAGAGAGAAGGAGATTTTACCTACATTACCAAAGGTTTATGGGATTTCCTGAGGCATCAAAATCTATGTTGACTAGGAACTTCAACCTTTGTTATTTGGAGAGAGAAAACTTACCTGGGGTATATAAATGATGGCGGGAGGACAGAAGGTGTGACTGAGAATCTGATTTAGCAGGTTGGGCTTCTGTGGGTCTCCCGTTGAATGCACAGACTTTTCTTCCTATGGCAGTTGTATATAATGGCACCATTTTTGCCATAAGATCTGACCTCTGTTTGATAGAGGCACCACCTGGTTTTTATTTACCAATGCACACATCTTTTGGAGGGAGCCTAATGCGTGCTACCTGACATCTGCAAAGTGCCTTTGCTGGAATATGGTGGAGGTGCTCAGCTCTGTGTTGTTGGAATTTCCCTTGTGAGGTTTCTAGCTAGACAGTGAGGCTCAGTGGAGTTCCTGGTAGAAGAAAAGGAGCCCATTCTTTAAGTCCATAAATCCTCTACAATTGTCCAAGTAAATTGGGTAGGATTGCTTTTTCCCCCCAACTTTCCCGTTAAGACTATTTTTGCTTATTTAAGTTTGAATCCACTTGTGTAAAAATTGTGGAAGCACCATGATTACCTGTAGGGAAAAGAAATAGGAGGCTGGGATAGGAGGTCAAGAAGACAATTTTTTATTGGGTGTGTGTAATATTTGAAAATTCTATCTGCCTATATTACTTGATCCAAAAATTTTTTTAATTTCCTAAATTTTTAAAATTGCTGGACAATATCTGTTAGATAGGGTTGGTAGATGAAGCTAGGGAAGTATACTGTGAAATTCATTTCAGATCCTGATCCCTGCTGGGTACAACTATGTATTCTCACACATTTAGCTGTGACCAATGTTTACGATTATTTACAAAAGAATGTATGCCTCCTGCCTTGCCTATTCACACAAACTGCAACATAAACACTGATAAAATTACACACCACAGATCTATGAAGCTCATCTCCTGGAACTTAATAGCTTGGTAATGTCAATCCCAGTGCTTGCTAGGACCATAGCCCTTTGGCCCAGGCTGTCATTTTCAGGACTACAATTCCTGACCTCCATCTGTCCATAGTTGACTGGTGAAAGTAGAAACTCATGGTGCAGTTGAGTGGAAGCTAAAATTACACACATACAAATGTCGTGAGATGGAAAAGGAGCTGTGAGGGGGCATGAACAAACAGAAGTTATAAAGAAGAAAGAATCAATCAGTAGACATTTTGGGCTAGGTAAGTTATGGAGTTGATGTTGAGCCAATTACTAATGGATAAAAAGTAAGAATCTGTACCACCATAGAAATGATAATGATGTGATGTGATGGAGGTGTTAGTTAATGCTACAGTGGTAATCACTTTGCAACATAGGCATACCTTGAAGATATTGTAGGTTTGGTTCCAGGCCCCTGCAATAAAGCAAATGTCACAATAAGAGTCAAATATTTGGTTTCCCACTGCATATAAAGTTATGTTTACACTCTACTGTAGACTATTAAGGGTGCAGTAGGATTATATCTTTAAAAATGTACATATGTTAATTAAAAATACTTTATTGCTCAAATTTTCTAACCATCATCTGTGCTTTCAGCAAGTTGTAATCTTTTTGCTGGTGCAAAGTCTTGCCTTGATGTTGATGGCTGATGAATGCTCAGGGTGGTGATTGCTGAAGGCTGGAGTGGCTGTGGAAATTTCTTAAAACAAAACAACAATGAATATTTCTACCTTGATTGATTCTTCCTTTCATGAATGGTTTCTCTATAGCATGTGATGCTATTTGATAGCATTTTACCCACAGTAGAACTTCTTTCAAAAGTGGAGTCAATCCTCTTAAACTCTGCTGCTACTTTATCAACTAAGTTTATGTACTATTCTAAATGCTTTTTTGGTCATTTCAACAATCTTCACAACATCTTCACCAGGAGTAGACTCCATCGTAAGAAACCAATTTCTTTCCTCACCCATAAGAAGCATCTCCTCATCCATTCAAGTTTTATTGTGAGGTTGCAGCAATTCAAATATAATAATAATGAAGAACTTTGAAATATTGTGAGAATTACCAAATTGTGACACAGAGACACAAAGTGGGCAAATGCTGCTGGAGAAATGGTGCTGATAGATTTGTTCAATGCAGAGTTTCTGGAAATCTTCAATTTGTAAAAAACTCAAGTATTTGCAAAGTGCAATCAAACAAAGCACAGTAGAATGAGGTATGTTGTATATAAGTGTATCAAACAACACCTTGTACACCTTAAACTTATACAATATTATACGTCACTTATATGTCAATAAAGCTGAGAGAAAAAAGAATCTGTACCAAAAGAAAAAGAGGTACAGAGAGTAACTGAATCCCTTCAATAGTATTGCCTTTACAGGGAAGATGTGTGGACCTTGCTACAGAAGTCCCTAGAGTGTCCCTCAACACAACTCCAGTCTTTGTGTTTCTGTTCTTGGACTTTCATGAGGTATCTGTTTTTGTTTCTTTTTATAATTAACCCACTTTTCTTGACATAGCCTGAGTGAGTCTGTGCTCTTTCTTTCCAAAAACTTTATTTAAACTAATTTAAATTCCTGCTCTGGAGTTTAGTTGTTTTCTCCCAAAGAAACTCTCTTTAGCTAGAAAGGCTAGGATGACATTATCGTCCTTAATGGCTATGCCATGAATCTTAAATTCATAATCTCATGTTGATGGAGAATATATAAAACAACTCCAATAACCAAATGATATTTCAAGATCAACAAGTAAAAAGGGCAAATTATATCATAGATTGAATATAGAAGACAGAGAGTGTTCACGTGGGAGGGAGAGGTCATTGAGTAGAAGAGGAGAGTACAAAGAATCAGCCAGGGTCAACTCTGAAAAAAAATGAAAATACTTTTTCTGTCTATGTCTCTCTCTACCTTCTCCAGACACACATCTTGCATTCTATGTCTATAACTCTTAGCTTCCATGACTACTCTTGTTTGAGTTGCCATTGTTATAACCCATCTTTCTTCATGAATACCCTGTTTTCACACATCAAGAAAATTGGAAGATCTCAAATAATCTAACTAGAACCTAAATTTCTAGTGGTCAAGGAATTAGAAAAAGAAGAAAAAGCCCTAAGTTAGCAGGTGTAAGGAAATAATAAAGATAAAAGGAAAAATAAATGAAGTAGAGAACAAGAAAACAATAGAAAAGATTGATAAAACTAAGAGTTTGTTTCTTGGAAAAGATAAACAAAATTAACAAATCTTTAGCTACACCAGTATTTTATTTAACGGTTGAGATGCCTATAGAGCCCTGTAAGGTAATGTAAATTAATGTAAATATAATGTAAACATACATTCTGTTTTAGTTAAGGCAGTCAAGACAGCTACTTGCTGCAACAAACAGCCCTCAGATTTCAGTGGCTTAACATAATATATTTCTCACTCATGTTACAGAGCAGATTAGGTGAGGGATCTAGTCCACTGCTACTTTGTGGCTCCACCATCCCCTAGTCCTTCACTCAATCATTTGCATTTGGCTAGAGGAGAATGTATGAAGAAAGAATGTCCATTTAAAACTCTTTCAGTCTTGGTTACTATGTCACTTCTTCACATTCCATTGGTTTAGATCCAGCAGGGCTGGGAAAAGTAGAGCCCAGGAAGAAAAGAACACAGATATTGATGAATACCAGAAATCTCTACTATGTGCTTTCCCCTATATTTTGGAAATGCCTTACCTAGTCAGTTTTTGTTTTCCACTTTTAGATAATCATAAGAAATATTTTTCAATGATAGAAAAGCTCCAGTAAAAACACAGTGATAGTGGCAATTGGCATTCCTATTAATGATAGGTACAACCAGAGGTAAGGGTAAGAACTGTGATAAATAAAACACATGCCCCATCTAATAGGAGTCGCTGTTACTCAGCTCTGATTATTAGCATTAGGAAATATACACTCAGTTGTTCTAGATCTTATGATTTTTCAAATGAAGAGCCTGGGTTTATATGTGAAATATCCCATTTTCAATATACTGTCTCAATTATAAAAATTGCTCATTTTGGTTTCCTATAATTTATGAATTAATTCTCAAAGGAAGTAGCATATCAAAATCTCGTGTGTGTGTGTGTGTACATATATGTGTGTTTAGAACCAACTGTACTACAGGTTTTTATATAGTTTCTATCATATCTCTCTTCCCCCTCTACTCTCTACTTATTGTCCTTGACCACCTTAAGGTATTAGCTGATATAAATGTAAGAGTCTGCCCATAGGTATTTGCAACAAAAGATTCTTGGAAACACAAAATCAAAACAATCTAAAGTAATGAATTTCCAATTATAAAATTTTAGATAAAACTAACTGTTAAGGATATTTTTTTCAGTAGGAACTGCCCCCATGAATTTCTAATCACATCTTGTGGGTGGCATCCATTTTATCTGCTTATAGGGTTCGGTTGGCTGAAAAAGTCTTTAGTTCTTTAAGCATTAAGGTGTTATATCACCATCCTCTGATAACCTGACTCTCTGTTTAAAGCTCTAAAATGAGTTAGAATATCCTCACCACTCTCTGTTCAGTGTCCTCGCCAATATTACTTGGCAAATGTCAGCTCTGTGAGCAGTGACTGTCACTATTATGGACTAAATTCTATTTCCCCAAAATTTGTATGTTGAAGACCTAATTCCCATTGAGACTGTATTTGGAGATAAAGGATATAACATAGGTCAAGTGAGGTCATAAGGGTGGGGCCCTAATACTAAGGTGTGAGTGCCCTTATAAGAGAGGAAGAGATGCTATAGCTCACTCACTTGTGCTCACCCTCTCTTCATGTTGCACAGAAAAAGTCTGTGTGAAGACAGTAAGAAGTCAGCCATCCATAGGCCAGGTAGAGAGGTTTCATTAGAAACCTGCTGTCACTTTGATCTTGGACTTCTAGCCTACAGAACTACAAGAAAATACATTTCTGTTGTTTAAGGTACCCATCTGTGTTGTTTTGTTACATCAGCCTGAGCACATGTTTACTTGTGGTCTTAGAGTATTAAATGGGTTTCCAAAAACATTTAGCTTACTTTCGGAAATATATGCAGATATGTTAGAACTGAAGAATTGGAGTTCTTTCAGAGGTTTCAGAGTGAAGAATACATTTGGCCTATGGATGAATTTCTCTTAGCCCAGTACTTTGAAAATGTGAATTGGAGTGTTTTTAAAGAGGCATGCATTCTTCAGTTTCCCACAGTTCCCGGTGCTCTTCATATATCACTTATGATCCTCCCCCCACACACACATTTATTTTTTGCTTAGTCCCTAGAGATGCTTGTGTGACCTGGAATGAGCCCAAGTGTCCTTATTTTGCCAGTGATGAAGAAGTATTGGGAGGAGGTGACAGAATAAGTGATGTAAGAGGTAGGAGGCAAGACAGGTAAGAACCTGGGCCTGGAAAGAAAGAATGTAAGGAAATAGGATATCAGGCACAACGCCTGTGTACAAGAAATGGCCAGTCCAACCAGGGCTGAAAGGACTCCTCTGGAATGGAGGGCAGGTGGCAGAGCCCTCTCTTGGCTTGTGCATCAGCACTTCTCTTTTTTTGGTGTTGGTAGATCCTGGTGCCTGATGTCCACACTGAGACCATAAAAATGTCAGATACTTGCTTCCCTAGCATCCCTTGTAGCTGGAGATGACCCTAAAATACACTTCCAAAGAAACATGAAGGAAATGTGACTGATTTCTTGCCTCATGTAAAGAGAAAAATATATAAGCAGTGTCCCTGTCCCTTTCTTTCCCACTTTAGGTGCTGTTGTGTGAGAGAGTACAGCTATCTTACAATTATGGGACAAACTGGCTGGAGGATCAAAGCCAACATGTAGAAAAGCATAGAGCAGAAATGTGGAAAGAAGCTGGGTCCCTGAGAACATTATTGATCTACTGAACAAACTCTATGTCTGCCCAGCTTCAGGCTTTCTTGTTATGTGAAAAAATAAAACAAACAAAAAGACCAAACAAAACAACAAAAGCCCTTTCTTCAGGCTACTTTCTGTTGGGTATTTTGCCAATCGTATCCCCAGACATCCTAACTGGTATGCTCAGTGAGGACAGGTCCAGTGGAGCAGTGGGGATAGGAGGTGACAGATGTTGTCCAATTAAACTGAAAGTGAAGGAAAGAGGCAATGGCTTAGCTGTGAAGTAAGGCAGAGAGAGAAGAGATTAAACCTACAATTTTCTTCTACAAGGCAGTATATGTGGGGGTGAAGGGTGTAGACTCTGGATTCAGAAAGACACTGGCTTAGATCCCAATTCTGCCATTTGTTATTGGGAACTGGTTACTTATTCTTTCTAAGCCTCTATTTCCTTATGTGTAAAGTGGGGATTTAAGTAGAGCACACTCAGAGGATTGTTGTGGCAACGCTTAAGTGAGTTCACATGAGTGAAGCTCTTAGCACAGTGGCCAGGAGTTGTACAATACAGTTAGCTATGAGCTAGACCATCACTGATCCTTAGCCTTTTGTATCTGCTCTTACATATCTCCCTTTGGATTGCCCCATACATACCTCAGACTCCTGGTACCTCCTCTCCCTCTCCTTTCCACCATATGCTCTTCATTTCTGCTAATTAGGAAAATGTCTTGGGTGTTGCAGAAAGACATGTGGCATGCTGTATGAAGCTAGATGTTTGGGCTTGGATAGATTTAATTCACAGAGTATGCTATGTGCTGTCTGGTTCTCCAAGAAACGCAATAGAAGCTGATCTCATCCTACTGATTGAATTTGATGCTGTGTTTATCATTTCCTTTTAAAGTTTTTATGGTCCAGAATGACCCTGTTGCCAGCATCTTCTGATAGAAGCAATTACTTTTCCAGGCAATGCAATCATGTTACTTATCACAAATAAAAACAAACAAACAAAACAAAACACTGGACAATCACAGTGGTCTTCAGAGCTGTGTCCTGAGCCATCTGGTCAGCTCTTGGCAAGAAACTTCTTTGTTCTTTAGAGACTGAGCTTTATCCCCAAGCACCAACAGAATTGAAGTGGAAGGAGTTGGAATTATTTATCTTTGGTATGTAAAGAATAACTTACTGTTTATGCATATCAAGAGACATTTTTAAAGGAAGGAAGTAATTATAGGATGTTTTGTCTCTGCTTCACTGACTTCTCCATTTTAACCTTGCTTTTTTTTTTTTTTTTTACATGAGGGGTGTGTTTACTCTATGTTTATGAATCTGTATCTATGAAAACAAACACTTTAGTAGTTCATTCATTTATTCAGTTTTTACTGAATGCCTAGTATGGTCCTGGCATTGTTTTAGGTGCTGTGACACAGTGAGTCTCCTGCTCCTAAGAGGCTGAGCCCTGGCCTGGGGTATGTGGTGGGAGAGGCTTGGGTTGAAAGCACTGGGATGCAGCGAAGGGGAATGTTCCAGGAAACAAATGGCAAAATTGTTCTGAAGGGAACACTAGATGTAGAACCTACACTTCTTAAAGTATCAAGAGTGCCATAAAACAAATATCAATTTTCTATCATGCTTCTAACTATACCATTCACTGTAGCATTGAAGTATTTGGAGCTCTTATTTAAATCAGAAACTGTTATATAATCTTTTCTGAATGAAGGCAGTAATGATTCCTTATAATATGGTTTATTATATGAAATTAGTAAAATCTTAGGCCTCAAAACATAATATGCACCAGAAAATCCTGATATAACGTAGCTAATCTATACTTTGGAGGTTAGCTCAGTTCCCTTCAATTATCATTATAAAAAGCTTTCACTCCAACTAGGAGAAAGAGCAGCTTAATTTGTAAAAGAGTTCTATATGCTGCTGCCTTAGTTAAACAAAGACAGAAACGCAGGAGGATGGAATGTGGATTTGGTGAAACACTGGCATAGAATACAAAGCAGCAGTGAGTCCTTAACATAAATGCATTTCACTCTAATAATTACAGGTGAAATGAACTATTTTGGGGGAAGAAGAATAGGAATGAATCGATTCTATTTCAGATTAGCATTTTGATGTGAGAATTTAAGCATTTGTAATTCCAAGTTAAGCAACACAAAATGTGGCATTTTTCATTTTTGGTATGAATTTCTCTGTTTATGGATACTGTTTCTATATGCAATATGTATTTTTTTAGTATAACCATTTTCCTTCTCACTTTTTCTTTTTTAGAACCACATCCCTCCCTAAACTACCCTGCACCCCTTGCGTTAATTCTTAGGCTTCTTGAGGGAGTCTCCATATTAATCTATGGATTCTATACCCTATCCAATGTCTTTTTCAGGGATTTTAGAAATGGGAATAAAGCCCGTTCTGCCTGTCTCACTCTGAATTGCTGAGGCTGTAAGATGTGGTGCTGGGGGTGGTGCTGGCCTCCATATTTCTTACCATGTGGTGTGGTCTACACAGTCCAACAGAAGATGAAGCACAAGCCCAGAGGAGCAAGAACACAGACAACACAAGTCCGTGGTTCCAGTTGTTCCCAGGTTTGGTGCCAGGTTTCTGTTCTTGAATTGTGTAAGCCACTCTACTATCTTGATCTCCCCTTTTGTATTAAACTAGTTCACATTGGGTTTCTATCACATGCAAACAAGCAATTCCTGACCAATGCAGTCACCCTCACTGCTGCCCTGTATGAGCTCTTCAATTAATTTGGTCTCTTCATCCTTTATTTTCTTTTTTGTTTTCTTTTTAAGATTTTATTTTCAAGTCATCTCTACACCCCTGGTGGGGCTTGAACTTACAACCCTGAGATCAAGAGTCACATGCTCTACCAAATGAACCAGCCAGGTAGGCCTCTTTATCCTTCTTTCTAAACCTTCTTTGTGTTCCTGCCTCCACACCTCTGCACTGGGATCCTTACCATTTTCTCCTCTTACGGAAGCCCAGTCTTTACCAGCATCCAGCCCAAGTTCCACTTTCCCTGACTACGTGGGCAATCTCTCTATCCTTAGAACTTACATAGCTTTTGTTCTCAATCTGTGCTCACTGGCACTTTCACTTTCCCCAGACTAGACCAGAAAGTACTTGAGCACCGAGGCAATTTATCCCACCATTGTGTCTCTCCAGGGCCTTAACCATTGTGTATGTTTAGTTTTGATAGAGATGATGTTGCCAGCTATTATTTTATAGATAGATGATAATCTTGAAGTTATAATTTAAGTGGAAGATTAACAAATATAATGAACTCGTGTTAGCTAAGTAATTATTTTAGGATTAGGTTAAATTGAATGGTAATAGTTCTTACAGTGATGACTTCTATATAGAGATATTGCTGTATAAGAGATACACACCCTGTTTGGCAAGGAGGATGTGTTTTGAGAAATAGGACCCCTAACAATGTCACACAGGGTTGTTAGAGCACAGCTGTCAACACCATGCATTCCTGGCATTTTATATTGACAGTAACCTCTTCCATTCTCTTCAAATGACTTGAAGTCTTGACATGCTTCTGACCCAATTTTCTTCTAGGTGTTTTTCAAACAATAGCAGGTCAATTATCCAAGGCTACAGAGATATTTATGACGCCATTCTAATGTCACTGTGTTTCCACAATCCTGGGGCTGTCTGCTGAGTTGCATCCTATGTTTTTACATCTATTTTTTTCAGGGTGACACCAGCTGCATTACAACTAGTATAATGATAGCATCCAGCATGACATTTTCCTTGCTTTCTTTGGGCCATGTCCAACTCTATCACTTTCAACATTATGTTAGCCATTAAGAATAAAAATTCCTGACCAGACCCAAAATAATTGGTGGAAATAAAGACTGAAGAAAGTAGATACCATGCAAAACATGCTTACTGGAGGAGAGCAAGGCAACATACTCAGAGGCAAAGATTTTTGCAGTATGTGTCTCAGCTCTTATTGGCTGAGTGCCTACAAGTATAGCTAACATTCAGAACATGGGGGAAATGTTCAGTAATAGAGAAATGAAATGAACAGTTTACATATATTGATACATGTGTATGTAATTTGGGAAAATACTTCAGAAAGAAATTGCTTTATAAATTTTAGGGATAGAAAAATAGCATTAATCCTGGTAACTCAGATAGAAAATTGAGAACTTAAATATAGAAGTATACTCGTTACAAATATGGCTTCTTTGCTGACTACAAATGAAGGATTCAAAATTCAAGACTTTGATACAGGTTTGTGAAAAGAAATGGAAGGAGAGAGGTCCTGAGAGGTGAAAAAGTAGATCACAAAAATAACAGAGTGTAGGTCACAGTACCAAGGCAGTTACAAACCTGGGGTGGGATGACCATTATTCTAGTTAATGAAGACCACAAGGTGGAGAAAGGCTTCTGGATGAGCAGCATAGGAGGGAACATCAGAAAGGTCTGGGTCTCAGGGTTGGGCAGGAACTTGTTGGAATTGCTTTCCCAGGCTGCAAGACTCTGAGGGGCAAATAAAATATGCTCTCATGAAAACCCTGACAAGCCTCCATCCTGGTCAAATGACTCTGGCCATCTGTATTATTAAAAATAGCTTGGACTAACTCAAAAATGTGGAGAAGCATTTTTCCTTAAAAAAAGCTAATGCCTACAAGCATTATATGTGGACAAAAGCTAGCAGGCCATCGAAGGTCCACTGGATTTCATCTTAATAAGAAGTTCCAACCTTAATTAAAAAAATTTTTTTTGCTACTCAGGGAAAATTATAAATTAAGATTTCAGCTTCTGGCACTGCAAGATCAGAAGAAATGCTGAGGACTACATTTCTGAGAAATGAGTACAGTAAAATACAGAAGACAGAAGTCTCTTTTCCTGTTGTGTTCTTGAGATGACAGCATAATATGGTCACATCCCATTTAATTCTTAGCCAACTGCAAGGCTTCCCTCCCCCAGCAAGGCTAGCTTCATGGGTTTGTAAGTCTTGCAGTCGTGCATGACTCTGCTCCCAGAAGGGGCCTTGTGCTTGCTTTAATGCTTTGCTGTTGCTGTTTGAACATGCTTAGTAATTTTACCTTTGAACTTGTGTTTTGTAAGTGGAAACTGATGGGACAAGGAGTATACATTTGAACAGGGACTACTCTAGGGGTGTGTACTGGAGGGCACAGACCCACATGTGCCAGGAACTGCAGGCAGTAGTGTGTACATGGAGCATCACCCAGCATAGACAGAAAAGCCTGAGATGGTCCAGGAGGCCAAGGAGACCCAGAGGAGAGGGCTGTGGCTGGACTTGGGTCTAGATTGGTGGTGGCAACAGCAGCATTGACAACCTTGGGAAAGAGGAGGGTGTGGTGGGGGCCAGTACTGGGACCCAGGTTGTGAAACTGGCTTGCTTGGTCAGTGGTCCATCTTGGAAGCTGGGCCCTAGGTCTTCTGCACAAATATTAATTTTCTAGACTGAGCATGGGTATAATAACTGCTGGCACCAGGGCACCTGGGTGGCTCACCTGGTTAAGTGGTTAAACGTTCAGCTTTGGCTCAGGTCATGATCTCACGGTTTGTGAGTTTGAGCCCTACATCAGGCTCTGTGCTGATAGCTCTGAGAACTGATGGCACCAAGGAAGTAAATTTTGCCTACAAATAATTACAAAACAAAAGCATATACATGGATATTGCAGTAAAGCATATTAGGGAGTTATCACTTTTCAAAGAGTTTAGAATTTCTGGATTTGAAAACTGCTGCAACATTGTGAAACAAATATTCACAGGCTTATAAATAGAAATTAAATTAAAAAAATTTTTTTAGTTTATTTTTGAGAGAGAGAGAGAGACAGCAGGGGAGGGGCAGAGATAGAGAGAGTGAAAATTTCAAGCAGGCTCCTCACTGTCAGTGCAAAGCCTAAGGTGGGGCTTGAACTAATGAACCATGAGATCATGATCTGAGCCAAAATCACAAGTCAGATGCTCAACCAATTGAGCCACCCAGCTGCACCCTAAATAGAAATTAAATTTAAAGATCGTCCTATTAGAAGGAAAAAAAACCCACTATTTTCACATGAGGCTTCAGATGAACCAGTTACTAATGAAGATGACAATTCTAAAATTGATTTTTCCTTTTAATTGAAAATATAATAATAGAGGAGTCATGGGAAGATGGGAGAATATGAGGACCCTGAGGTCTCCTTGTCCTACATTTACAATGAGATACCATCCACATTCAAGTCAACAAACTGGGGAGAGTGATCAGAAGACTGGCAGAACAAACCCTACAACTAAATATAGAGAAGAAGCTGCATCTGAAAGCTTAGGAAGGACAGACAGGAAAGCAGGGGGAGCTGCCTGCAGGAGCAGGTAGCTGTGTGCACGGAAAGGACAGAAAAAACGGGCCCTCCCACCAGGGAGCTCACATGGGGAAGACGAATCCCCATAATGTCTGGTTTCAGAGGAATTGAATTTCATGAGTTTGTAAAACCAGTGGAACTTGGAACCTAGAGCTTTAAAAGTCAGCTGACTCAGCACTAGGTGAGTTCAGAAGGGCAGGTGATAACTGGGTCCCTACCCTTAAAGAGACAACAGTCTGTGCAGAGAGGCAACATAAAAATCATAGTTTACACAGTGCTGGGAGCAAACAGAAGACATATCTGTTCATACTGATTTTGGAGCATGTTGGGGACTTTAAAAATGAGAGAGGTAGCAGGCACCATTTTCCTCCCCTGCCTCTCAGCATAAACACAGAGCCACCTGTGGGAGATAGGGATGCAGACACTTGCTATATAAGCAGCTAGCAGTGCCATACCCACAGGTTCTCCTGAGGACTCGCCCACTCCAAGCCTGCTAGCCTGTCCTGGGCTCAGGGCAAATTTTGTTAGCATGCATGCCAGCTACACAGCTGCCACTATACATCATGCCTAGCTGTGTGTCCCTGGCTGCCCCACCACACAGCCCCCAGCTGTTGCAGCACTTCATGTGATCCAGCAGAAGACTAATGACCCAGTACAAATATTGCTAACATGCCACTGTTCTGCCGAGTTCCCCAGCAGGCACACCCCCTTAGAGCTCGCCTGCCCGGGTCCCACTAACACTACAAAGAGCAAGCACATTCCACAACAGGCAAAGAGCCAGTGTAGACAACTTAACTGAAAGGAAAAGTGACTCAGACACAACGGCAAGGCATAAGCAACATAAGATACTCTCCTGAAGTGCCACATCCTGGTAAACAGGGAACAGTGCATTGCAGGGCACTGAAGGACCTCTTCTTCATAAAGTCACTACTTTCAAAAGTAGAAGACATAGCTGACTTTCTTAACACACAGAAGCAGACAAAGAGAGGCAGACAAAATAAGAAGACAGAGAAATTTATCCAATGTGAAAGAAAAGGACAAGGCTACAGCCAGAAATCTAAGCAAAACAGATATAAGTAACATGTCTGATAGAGAATTTAAAGCAAGGACCATAAGGATACTTACCTGACTTCAGAGAAGGGTGGAAGACATCAGTGAGACCATGAACAAAGAGATAAGGAATAACATAGCAGAGAAGAAGGGCTCAATAAACAAAATGAGCAACATGCTTGATGGAAGCTGAGGAACAAATTAGGGCCTAAAAGACAGAGTAGTGGAAAGTAATCAAACTGAACAAAAGAGAGAAAGAAGAATTATGCAAAATGAGAATAGACTCAGGGAACTCAGTGACTCCATCAAGTGTAACAACATTCATATTTTAGGAGTCCCAGGATAGGAAGAGAGAAAAAGGGACAGAAAATTTATTTTATTTGATGAAATTGTAGCTGAAAACCTCCCTAATCTGGGGAAGGAAACATATTCAAATTCAGGAGGCATAGAGAACTTCCTTCAAAACCAACAAAAGCAGATCCATACCAAGATATATTGTATTTCAACTTGCAAAATATAGTGATAAAGAAAAAAATGTTAAGACAGCAAGATAAAAGTCGGTAATTTACAAGGGAAAACCCCTAAGGTTAGCAGGAGACTTTTCAATAGAAACTTTGTAAACCAGAAGGGAGTGGCATGATACAGTTAAACTGCTAAATAGAAAAAAATCTACAGCCAAGACAACTCTATCTAGCAAGGCTATCATTTAGAATAGAAGGAGATTTAAAGAGTTTCCCAGACAAACAAAAAGTAAAGAAGTCCATGACCACTAAACCAACCCTGCAAGAAATATTAAAAGGGACTCTTTGAGTAGAGAGATCAAATGTGCCAGGATGAAAGTAGGAAACACAACAGAGTAAAAATGATTCTTTCTGTAAAAAAATTAGTCAAGGAACTCACAAAAAAAGGGATATTAAAATATAATAACATATAGTTAAAAATGGGGAGGACAGGAGAAAAGAATGGGTTCAAACTTAAATGACCATCAACTTAATGTAGACTGCTATATGCAGAAGAGGTTATATACAAACCTAATGGTAACCCTATATCAAAAAACCACTAATAAACATGCAAAAAAATAAGGAGAAAGAAATCTAGGTAAATCACTAAAGAAAATCAGCAAACCATGAAAGAGGAAAAGACCAGAAAGTATCAGAGAAAATCTTCAGAAACAACAACAAAACAAATAATAAAATGACAATAGATACATATATATAAATAATTACTTTGGGTGTAAATGGACTAAATGCTCCCATCAAAAGACATAGGGTAACAGAATGATTTAAAAAAACAAGACCCATATACATGCTGTCTACAAGAGACTAATTTCAGACCCCCAAGACACAGATTGAAAGTGAAATTCAACTGGATGTGAAAAGAAAGCCAAGATACCCATACTTATATAGGACAAAACAGACTTTAAAACAAAGACCATAACAGGAGACAAAAACCTATATAATAATAATAGGGAACAATCCAACAAGAAGATATAACATTTGTAAATATTTATGCAGCCAATATAGGAGGACCCAAAAACATAAAATAGTGGATAAGAAACATAAAGGAACTAACTGATAATAACACAATAATAGTAGATGACTTTAACACCCCACTTGTATCAATAGATAGATCATCTAAACAGAAAATCAGTAAGTAAACAATGACTTTGAATGACACACCAGAACAGATGGATTCAACAGATATATTCAGAACATACCATTCTAAAACAGCAGAATACACTTTTGTTTCAAGTGCACACAGAACATTCTCCAGAATAGATCATATGTTAATCCATAAAACAAGTTTCATCAATTCAAGAAGACTGAAGTCATACTATGCATCTTTCTTCACCACAATGCTATGAAACTAGAAGTCAACCACAAGAAACAACCTGAAAAGACCACAGATACATGGAGGTTAAATAACATGCTATTAAACAATGATGGCCAACCAGTAAATAAAGGAAGAAATAAAAAATTACATGGAAACAAATGAAAATGAAAATACCACAGTCCAAAACCTTTGAGATGCAGCAGAAGTGGTTCCAAGAGGGAAGTTTATAGCAATACAGGTTTATATCAAGAAGCAAGAAAAGTCTCAAATAAACCTAACCTTACACCAGAAGAAGCTAGATAAAGAACAACAAACCTGAAACCAGCAAAAGGAAATAATAAAGATTAGAGTAGAAATAAATGATACAGAGACTAAAAAGAAATAATAGAAAAGATCAATGAAATCAAGAGCTGTTTTTTTGAAAAATAAATGAAATTGATAAATCTCTAGCCAGACTTATTAAGAAAAAAAGAGACAGAACTCAAATAAATAAAATCCCAAATGAGAGAAGAGAAAATACAACCAACACTACAGAAAAAAAATACAAACAATGATAAGAGAATGTAATGAAAAATTGTATGTCAACAAATTGGACAACCTTGAAGAAATGGATGAATTCCTAGAAACATATAACCTATCAAAACTGAAACAGAAAGAAATAGAAAACTTGAACAGGCCAATAACCATCAAAGTTATGGAATCAGTAATAATAATAATAATAATAATAATAAAACTCCCAAAACACAAAAGTCTGGAACCAGATGACTTCACAGGCGAATTCTACCAAACATTTAAAGAAGAATTAATACCAATTCTTCTCAGAGTATTCCACAAATAGGAGAGAAAGGAGAACTCCTGAATTCATTGTATGAGACCAGCATAACCCTGATAGTAAAACCAAATAAAGGCACCACTAAAAAACAGAACTATCGGTCAATATCCCTGATGAAAATAGATACAAAAATCCTCAATAAAATACTGGTGAACTGCGGGGCTCCTGGCTGGCTCAGTCCGTGGAGCATGTGGCCTTTGATCTTGGGGTTGAGTTTGATCCTCATGTTGGGTGTGTAGATTGCTTAAAAAGTAAGTAAAAATTAAAGAAACAAAAATAAAATACTAGCAACTCAAATCCAACAATGCATTTAGAAAAGACTTCACTATGATCAAGTGGGATGTATTCCTGGATTGCAAGTATGTTTCAATATTTGCAAATCAATCAACATGATATATCACATCAATAAGAGAAAGGATAACAATCATATGATCACTTCAATAGATGCAGAAAAAACACGTGAAAAAGTACAACATCCATTCATGATAAAAATCCTCAACAAAGTAGGTTTAGAGGGAACATACCTCAACATAACAAAGGCCATAATTGAAAACCCCACAGCTAACATCATCCTCAATGGGGGAAAATGGAGAACTTTTCCCCTAAGGTTAGGAACAAGACAAGGATGTCCACTCTCACTGCTTTATTCAACACTGTAAGTCCTAGCCACAACAATCAGACAACAAAAAGAAATAAAAGGCATCCAAATTAGCAAGGAAGAAGTAAAAATTTTCACTATTTGCAAATGACATGACACTATATGTAGAAAACTTGAAAGACTCCACCAAAAGACTTTTAGAACTGATACACAAACTCAGTAAAGTCACAGAATACAAAATCAAGGTACAGAAATCTATTACATCTCTTTACACTAATAATGAAGCAGCAGAAAGAGAAATCAAGAAAATAATCCCATTTATACAGAAATGCTGATGCATAGGAGCACATGTACCCCAATGTTCATAGCAGCACTCTCAACAATAGCCAAAACATCGAAAGAGCCTACGTGTCCATCAACAGACGAATGGATCAAGAAGATGTGGTTTATCTATACCATGGAATCCTACATGGCAATGAGAAAGAATGAAATCTGGCCATGTGTAGCAACATGGATGGACCTTGAGGGTGTTATGTTGAGCAAAATAAGTCAGGCAGAGAAGGACAAATATCATATGTTTGCACGTATAGGAGGATTAGGAGGAACTTGACTGAGGAACAAGGGGGAGAAGAAGGGGGGAAATGGTGGGGGAAAGGGAGAGAGGCAAACCATGAGAGACTCTTGAATGCTGACAAAAACTGAGGACTGATGGATGTGGGGAGGAGGGGGGATGGGCATGGAGGAGGGCACTTGTGGGGATGAGCACTGGGTGTTATGTGGAAACTAATTTGACAATAAACTATTTGTAAAAAAAAAAAAAGAAAGAAAAGAAAAAGAATCCCATTTATAATTGCACCAAAACATAATAAAATACTAGGAATAAATCTAACCAAGGAGGTGAAAGACCTATACTCTGAAATTTCTTTCTGATGAAAGAAATTGAAGATGACACAAAGACCTGGAACGATTTTCCAACATCATGGATTGGAAGAACAAATATTGTTTAAATATCTATACTACCCAGAACAATCTACACATTTAATACAATCCCTATCAAAATACCAACAGCATTTTCACAAAAATAGAATAAACAATTCCAAAATTTGTATGGAACTACAAAAGACCCCAAATAGCCAAAGCAATCTTAAAAAAGAAAAACAAAACTTGAGACATCACAGTTCTGAACTTCAAGTTATAATACAAAGCTGTAGTAAAGAAAACAATATGGTACTGGCTCAAAAATAGATACACAGATCAATACAACAGAATAGAAAACCCAAAAATAAACCCACAACCAGTCAATTAATCTTTGACCAAAAATATCCAATGGGAAAAGGATAATCTCTTCAGCAAATGGTGCTGGGAAAACTGGACAGAAGCATGCAAAAGAATGAAACTGTACCACTTTCTTACACTATTCACAAAAATAAATTCAAATACAAATACACTATACAAATCCCAGAAGAGAACACAAGCAGTAACCTCCTTGACAGCAGCTGTAGCAACATTTTTCTAGATATGCCTCTAGACATATCGCACTACTGGGTATTTATCCAAAGAATACAAGTATGCTAATTCAAAGGGATACATGCCTCCCAATATTTATAGCAGCATTATTTACAATAACCAAAATATGGGAGCAGCCCAAGTGTCCATCGATTGATGAATGGATAAAAAGAAAGATGTGGTATATATACAATGGAATATTATTCAGCCAAGAAAAGAATGAAATTTTGCCTTTTGCAATAACATAGGTGGAGCTAGATAATATAATCCTGAGTGAAATAAGTCAGTCAGAGAAAGACAAATGCCATATGATTTCACTCATATGTGGAATTTAAGAAACAAAAGAAACAAGCAAAGGAAAAAGAGAGAAAGAAACCATGAAACAGACTCTTAATTATAGAGAACAAACTAATGATTACTAGAGGGGAGGCTGGTACGGGGATGAGTAAAACAGGTGATGGGGATTAAGGAGCGCCCTTGTGTCGAGCACCAGGTGATATATGGAATTGTTGAATCACTATAATGTGCACTTGCAACCAGTAAAACACTGTTAACTGGAATTCAAATGAGAACTTTAAAATTTTGGTAAAAAAAAAATATACAACATAGAATGTATTAGTAGGTGTTTTGGATTATTTACAAATTTATGACACCATTTTTGGTTTTATGTACAATCTCCATTTCAGAAAATGTTAGAGGAAATACTTAAATGCCATTGTACTTATTTACATTTATAATTAAAATTCAAATGCATAAACTGATTTTATGTGGAATTATTCTTTAAAAAATTTTTCTGCAAGAACTATTCTTTTAAAAAATTTTCTGCAAGAACCATCGGCTCCTGATATACTAAAATTAATAAAATACTATTTGTTGTATTATAAATTTAAGGACCAAAATATTTTTTATTATAATTTGTCAATTTATTTTCTTACTCTGTATTGCTATTTTCTTTATTACATTTAATAAGTAAAAAGATATTTTTAAAGTAAAAAGCTTTCTTTCCCCTTCTTTTTGAACAAGAGAACTTGCATTCGTTTTTTAAAGTTTATTTATTTATTTTGAGAGAGGGAGAACACAAGAGAGAGGGAGCAGGGGAGGGGCAGAGAGAGATGGAGAGAGAGAGTGAGAGAGAGAGAATCCCAAGCAGGCTCTGCCCTGTCAGCATGGAGGCTCCATCTCACCAAGTGTGAAATCGTGACCTGAGTTGAAATCAAAAGTCCAACACCTAACCAACTGAGCCACCCAGGTGCTCCTGGACCTTGCATTCTTATTTTGTACTCTGCCCCACAAATTTTGTAGTCGGCCCTGCTCCCTTGAATGGTGATCCCTCCATGAGCACACTCAATCTCTCCTGCCTTTCGGACAGCCTTGGACACAAAAGATTGAAGAAACTTTGGAAGCCTGACTCCCTAAAAGTCAGTATTAGGTCTCCTTGTTGATAGTTTCTCTCTGATAATGACTTCTACTTTCTTTTCAACATCAACTTCTCTATACCTTGGTTTAGTGCCTGGATTTCTGCTCTTCTTTCTAGTTTCATTCCTAACCACTTTCTCACCCCTACCCCTCCACAACAAAGGAAAGAATATTGAGACACACTCAGTTGTTGGTACAACAAATGAGGCAGTTTGGAGAGGCTCAGTTTTGAACTAGAATCATCTATTTGAGTGGAACAGGTTCTGAAAGAGTAGACTATTTTGTTAGAGAAATCTCAGAAATACATGGCTTTGTATTCAGATATACGATCCCTGATTGTCCCCATCCCTATTTTCCCATTCTTCATCATAATAGATATTTGAGTAGGGCATATAGCTGCTGAGGAAAAAACTACATTTCCCAGCTTCCTTTGCAGCTAAGTGTGTCCCTAGGACTCAGCCTGATCAATGGGATGTATGCTTACACTCTAGCAGCACTAGATAAATTTAGCAGCACTAGATAGCTGGTGTATAGTTTTTTCCCCTTCTTCCAGGATTCTGCCTGAAAAATAAACCTGATGTCTGGAAATCCAGCTTAGCAAAAGGACAAAGGGATGGTAGAACATAAAGTCAGAGCAAGTTTTTGTGATTCAGAAAAAAGCACCCCTTCTATAAATACTTTATCGCCAGACGCAGCAAAACTTCCATAATAAATTCATTCTGTTTTATGAGAATGGCATTGTTTTAGGACTGTGCAGTACACATTCTGCACAACAAAACATAACAGCCAGGTCTAGAAGGAGTCTGGCCCTGCGGACCTCATGGAACAAGGTTACAGTACCTGCCATAGTTACTTACATCTGGACTTTTATATATGAGAGAAATAAACTTTCTTATTTAAGCTACAGTTATTTGGGGTTATTTGAAGCCAAATCTAATCCTGATATGATGACCCATATTGTTCATCACCATTTTAATGTGCTCTAGTATAGTTGCTTCTCATATCTTTTTTGTTAATGTTTATTTATTTTTGACGGGGGAGGGGGAAGCAAAGAGAGGAAGACAGAGCATCTGAAGTGGGCTCCACGCTGACAGCAGCGAGCCTGATGTAGAGCTGTTAACTCACAAACCAAGAGATCATGACCTGAGCTGAACGCTCAACAGACTGAGCCACCCAGGTGCCCTGCTTCTCAAATCTTAATGTTCATATAAATCACATGCATATCTTGTTATAGTGCAGATTCTGATTCAGCAGGTCTGATGTGGGCCATTTCTAACTTGCTCCACACAGGTCACCATTTGAACAGATGTTCATTTGAACAGCAAGTTTTTATGAAAGCATATATACTGCTATCTCTTCTTGCATGAGGAGTAGGAGACATCTTGTTGTTTTGTTTTTTAGTTTTAGTTTTGAGCGAGAGAGAGAGAAAGTAAGTGAGGGAGAGGGGCAGAGAGAAAATCCAAGCAGCCTCCATGCCGTACATGGAGCCCAGCGGGGAGTCCAATGCAGGGCTCGATCTGTGACTCTGGGATCATGACTTGAGCCAAAGTTGAGTCAGATGCTCAACCAACAGAGCCACCCAAGTGCCCCAGAACAGAGACTTCTTTTAACTTAACCAGCCATTATTGTAAAGAAGTAGATCTTTAACAAATATTTTTGAGGTCTGATGAGAAAAAGACCACATTATATATACATTTCTCCAATTTAGAATCCTTTTGAGATAGTTTCTCAGAGTGTAATCTGTTGACCACCTGTGTAAAGAAATTGGTTAGAGAATAACATTTCTGGAGGGAGGGGGCTTGTTAAAAATAGTGTTGTCTTCTCGAGGCAGCTATTAAATCAGAAAACCTGAGGATGGGATCTTGGAATCCAAGTCTTTAACCAGTTGTCCAGGTGATTGTGATGCACTGTGAATTTGAGAGCTCCTGCCTCAAGAGAAAGGAAAGGCAGGCAATTGAAACTGTAAGAGCTCTGGCCAGCAAGACTTCTAGACATACCCACTGCCTCAAAGAAATGCATGATGACTTGGTGAGAATGGGAAATAAATGCAGACTAGAGCCTGGAAGTCCCTAGGTGCTGGAGAGAATAAGCATTTCCATGGACTTATTTCCATTTCCATGGATACTAAAGCAGAACAGGTAAACCCTGAAGGAATCTTGACTAAACGTCTGTCACTGGTGTTGGGAGCTAAAACACTCACACAGAAGCCACCGTTCTGATGCTGATGTGAGAGGAGACCCACCTTGTGGGCTGCAGGTAAGTTTATTTTACTTGATATCTTGTGAACACAAAATAAATTGAAATACAAAAACAAATTTAGAATGACAAATTTCAGTTCCAAGGACCAGATCTATTTTTTTCAAAATTGTTTTGAGAGAGAGAGTGAGCTGAGGAAAGGGGCAGATGGAGAGAGAGAAAAAAAATCTTAGCACAGAGCCTAACTCGGGGCTCAATCCCACGTTCCTGGGAGCCTGACCTGAGCAGAAATCAAGAGTCGGATGTTTAACCGCTGAGCCACTCAGGTGTCCCAGGATCAGATTTCTTTTACAATTTATTGTTAGCCTTTTGCTTATTAAAATTGAAAAATTACTCCTGGAAAATGCCTAACAGATTTATATTTTGTGCAACTTAGAAAAGAGATCTTGCAGAGCAGGTTTGGGAAGAGGAAACATTTGAAGCTTTTATAAAGCATAGAATGGAAAGAGAATTTCCCCTTAAACTCTGTTACTAGGTTTTGTACCAAATGAGTGTGGAGGTGCAATTTATCTCTAATAAAACTTTGTTCAGAGACAGCCAGAACTTTGCTTCATCATTCTTGAGGATAGAGTAACTCTTCTTCACTAATGCCCGCCCTGCCCATTCCCCACTGTCACAGTTTTACCCAGTGACCCCCCAGCCCTCTGGGTCACTCCAAACCATAGAATCTGAGTTCAAAACACCTACCTTTCTGATCAACTATCCAGGATTTGAATCTGACCTACAGCCTATATAAAAGTGGCCCAGGCTAGTAATGGAGACTTTCTTTTCTCCCATGCAGTTTTCACTTTAAGGAGGAAAATCCAAATTTATCTCCTCATATATTTCACCCCTTGTATGTTGAACTTTTGAGGGCTGCTTCTACATGACACCTCTTTAAATATTTAAGGAGAACAATCCATCTACTTTCTTTCTTCAGGCTAAATATCACCAGTTTTTTTTTCCCCACTTAGGTTGTAGAGGACAGAGGAACATTTATCTCCTTTATTATAGCTACTATATGTCTATTAATACAATTCAAGGTCATATTAGTTTCTTTTTTGGAGAGAGAGTCACATGTTGACTTATATTAAGCTTGCAATTGAATAAAATATTCATGCCTTTTCCACAAATGGTTCTGGGATATCACTGTCTCTCTGCTTGTAGTTTTGCAGTTTGGTTTTTGAACTGGTTGAATTTCATTCCTTTTTGTACCATCCAGTATTCAGGGCTCCTAGCTTTTCGTCTATTTCTGCCTGTCACTGCATTTGCTTTTTCTCTCAGCATCATGATCTGCAAATATGATGACCATGAGTTTTATATTTTTACCCGTGTTGTTGCATAGGCAACATTCTGTGCTCCATCACTGGAAATCTCTTTTTAGGCTGGCAATCACCCAGTAATCAGTACTTTAGGGTCACTTTTCTAGTTACAGATTCTCCTAAATGTCCTAGTATCTGGTTCACATCTCTCTAACTTGACTGCAAGATCTGGGAGACTTTGTTTAATTCCTTTATACACTCTGGATATATTATATCTATAACATTTCCCTGAGTCAGTCCTTTAACTCTATTTAAAAAACACAATAAATAAGTAAATCCAGCTATATTTCAAAGTCTTTATCCACCTAGGGTGGGACAGTGGGCTGATGGCAGTGAGCAGATTGCAGAGGGCCTTGAAAATCTTGATAAGGGGTGATGGCTGTTTTGCAAACAGTAGGGGATTCCTGCAGGGGAGCAAAGGAGCAACATAATTACATGTAAGTGTGATGCGTCCAGATGGACGGCAGCTGCCCAGGTGCCTAGAGAGGCTGGCATCCAGAGGTCTGAGAAACTGAGGGTATGTTGGAACAGGGCTAGCATGTGCCTAATATATCAAAGAGGGATGAAGCCAAGCCCATTGGTTTTTGGTCAGGGCACATTTTTCTAACTGAAATGATGTTCTTGAGACATTGCTGAAGCTCTTTCAAAATCAGAGAGGTTGTAAGACTACTTATATTGAGCCCCAATCTTACTCCTAGCTACTGCCTCCTATATGTTCTGCTTCTCTCTTTTTTTTTTTAGTGTTTATTTTTGAGAGAGAGAGAGAGAGAGCAAGCAAGGGAATGGCAGAGAGAGGGAGACACAGAATCTGAAGCAGGCTCCAGGCTCTGAGCTGTCAGCACAGAGCCTGATGCAGGGCTTGAACCCACGAACCCTGAGATCATGACTTGAGCCGAAGTCGAATGCTTAATTGACTGAGCCACCCCTCTACGTCTCTCTTTGTGAGCAACTTTGAAAGTTTATCTATTCTTCTTTCTTTATAAGAACTTCTTAAATATTTTAAAACCATGCCCATTTTCTTTCAATCAGGCCAAACATTTCCAATTTGTTTACTAGAAATGTTACTGACTTAGCATTATCAGAAATAAGGGAGTCTCTTATGCACTATACCTTACTAGAAAAATGTAAATGTAAATTCAGTTTTCATATTTTATTTTAATCTTTTTTGATCCAGTAGTGTTCAATATGTAAAAGAAAAATTTCCCCTGAAGTAGTTTTAAGATTTTAAAAACTCCAATTTTTAAAAAGATGTGAATGATCTCTCCCTAATTTTCCTTGCTTCCAAACCAAGATTTTCATGAAAGAAAATCTCTGCTAAATAGATCTTTTGGAAAATGGAAAAATTATGATTAATTGAAATTTTTTGCCTGAAAAATGTTTTTTTAAATTGTTTTGGCTTTTAATATTGAAAACAATTTCCTGACAATATATGCTATGAAGATATACTAGAAAGAGCATAGTTAAGTTCTTTTCAGTTCATGAATTTTGTAGTAGATTCTGCTATTGTCCCACTTTTCCATGGTAGAAGCGATTAAAAAGCAGTCTGGTTTGTTTTTTTTTTTCCAGACTATTCTTCACCAAAACAGCAAGAGTCAACCAGGAGGCAAGTAGAAACAGGTGAAGGAGATAAAAGGGAGAAAGATCTCTTGATGTCTTGGCTGGAGTCAAGGAGCTAAGGGGATTTAAAGTAAGATTACAAAAGGGAAGAATTAGCATCCATTGATGGATAAAGAGTCTAGTGTCAGGATGAGGACTTTAACTTTGACATCATAGACAAAATAGAAGCCACTGCAACTCTTAAGGTGAGATGGGAATTAATTACCATGTCAGGAATAACAATCAGGCAGTTCTGTGCCCATGAACCAAAGCGAGCCAGATCACTTGGGAGCCTGCAGTAAACTGGAAATGAGATGTTAAAGCATGCATTTTGATTGCGGCAAAAGTAAAGACAGGAAAGAGTTGTAGAGAACAAATTTGTTGGACAAAGGAGAGAGGTCATTCTGAATATGTTAATGGTGCATTATGGGCTGGTGCTTCAGAGCTGTTCTTCATCTATAGCCACCAGATCAGTGGTTCTCAGCCTGGATTTCTTGGCATTTGGGGTTAGGTAACTCATTATTGTAGAGGGCTGTCCTGTGCATTGTAGGATGTTTAGCAGCAGCCTTGGCCTCTACCCACTAGAAAACAATAGTATTCTCCCCCCGCAGGTGCAACAAACAAAAAGTCTGCAGATATTGCCAAATGCCCCCTGGGGTGGGCTGATAATCAACATTTTTTTCTGCTACCTCTGACTGTCAAAAGAAAAAAAAGTTTGGAAAATGGGGAAAGAGGACAGCACATGCTTTACAGTTTTATTATTTTGTAAAAATAGTAAATGTCTTAGGAACTGAAGTAGGATTTACTTTATTGCAGTTATAAGGCTTTTCTTGCCCTCGTTTTCTGTTTAATTCCTTCCTTTAGCCCATATTTTCTGCTTAATTATTCTCATTTCTTGAATTTTGCCTTTTTACTCTGCTTTGATGTTTTTCCAATCTTATGAGATCTATATTTTATTTTGTTGCTACAAATCAGTTGCAGAAGTAGACGAGGTATTAATGAACAATATCAAGCAATCTTATTAGTACTATATCACTTCTTTTAGTAGCTTAACTCAACATTAAAAAAAGATCAAAATTTCAAATTCAATACCAATCATTTCAAGTATTTATAACCTAATTTAGAAAACTAAGTGTAGATTAAAAACAAAATTGATTACAAAGAAGTGGTGAGTTGAAGCCATTATCTTTTATATGTTCTTATTTTAATCAATAGGTATCCTTTGCCAGGGAACTATAATTGTCTGGTGTTTTGCCATCTTTATTAATCTCTTGCTCATGGCTGATTTCTCAAAAATAAATTCCTCTGTAACAGAATTAGCATTAATTCCATGCACTTTATGACTCAGTTTTCAACGATCCTCATTTCTTTGTGGTATACGTTTCCCCCAGAGATCTAAATCCTTACTATATTTTTTGCTCCTTGAGGGACAAAGGTTTGCTAGAGTGTAACCTGACTTCCCTGCTACAGCATTTCCAGGTGTGGTTATTGACCATCATCATGGGGGTGGGGGGCGGGGGGCAGCGGCGCACAATTTGGAGAGATCATCCACAGCCTGGTTGGGGCCTATTAGCATGAGAGCTCCAACCTGTACTACCATTTCCTTGACTGCCCATCCTCCACATTTCTAGAACCCCAATTTTTTTTCCCCCAAGAGTACCTGGTCCTGCTTAGGAGAAATACCAACAAATTGCAGTGTTTTGGACTTACCTGGATCTCAAGTCAAATAAACTTTTTAAACACACACACATATCCATGAGATGATTGGAGATACTGAATACTGCCAGGATGTTTGTTGATGTTAGAGGTTGTTTTTGTTTTGTTTTAAAGGAGATAGAATTTTATTGAAAACACTGTAAGGGAGCAGCGGTCAGGACCGCAGAGACTGCCAGGAGGCATTGGTGGAGGGCAGTAGTTAAGGGGGGAAATGTGGAGGTATGGGAACTCCTTTTTTGGTACCTATGGTGGGCTGTAAGTAGCCCATTGGTCAGCTAGGGCCTATGGATATTTTGAGGTGGGCCACCTAATAAGCCTGTTGGCATTTAGTCTGGTTGTCACTGTGGGCCCTTTTACTCTACACAGATTTTTGTTGCTCAAGCCTGTTGCCTAGAAGCAGCCTCTGCATTCCCCCCTGGCAGATCAACAATGACAAATCTTTGGCATTTGGGCAGAGGTCCCATCTTCAAGAGCTGCTTCATGCTGGACAGGACTGGCTGGGACGGTGTGATGTGCTGTCTCTACCTAACCTTGTTTGTACATCAGGGGTTCTGTGCAGCTACAGACTGGAGCATGGTATTATACCACTGTGCAGATAGGCAATTTGAAATTCCCTGGTAGCCAGGTCCAGGGATTAAGGGGCAGAGGGTCCTCCAATGGTATGGGCTGGACCCCTTATAGAATCATCATTCATGTCTGGAATTGTTGGATTCGCTCAGATGCATAGCAACTTATTTTGCCGGTAGATGAGAATGGCAGCTAAATCCATGGGAACAAAGGGAAAAAATGGGAGGCTTGAAAGAAGCCAGGAAAGGATCTCAACCAAGTCCGTAGTTAGTGTGTGTAGATTTGCCCTGGACAGGCTGCTGCTGCCAATTGAACTATATACTGGGAACAGAGGCCTTGGGGAGATAGAGTGGGAGAGGAGAGGAAAGGGGTCCTTCGCCCTCACAGCGTGCATAGTCCAACCTGTTCCTCTCAGACCTTCAGACCACACCGGGGAGCCGTCCTGGCCAGAGACCTTCAGTTGTCTGAGGAATGTTAGGGTTAGACTGCAGAAGGCTGAAAAGAAATGAGAGGGAGGGAAGGATCCATTTGAAGGGCAAGCGGGGGAAATCCCTCACTCTTTAGGGCAAGAGCCATCCAGTCAGTTCCCTCTGGGACTGTGGATCCTCTTTGAGGAGTAACCTCCGCAGGAAGTCGTCAGTTACCCCAAGAAGGAGTCGGTCCACCAAGGGGAAGTCCCGAGAAATTCCTGGAGAATCCGGGGAGAGTGCTGTCCAGTGCAGGCAACAGCTCCCCATGCGGGGTTCATCGGAAGTGGGGCGACCCCGTCAGGTGGAGGCCGGCAGCACAGGCAGTGAAAGAATTCACCAAAGCAGAACAAAGGAGATGGAAGTGGATTGAATACACTGCTAGGGAGGAGCAGGCAGGACAGCAAAGTAGAGACTGATTGTGAGACTGTTGTTTTCTGAGATGTGACCATTGCATTGCGGTTTTAGTTTTCAGGAATCCTTATCTTTTAAAGATATGTTACTGGGGCGCCTGGGTGGCTCAGTTGGTTAAGCATCCGACTTCGGCTCAGGTCATCAACTTGCAGTTCGTCGATTCGAGGCCCCTTGTCGGGCTCTGTGCTGACAGCTAGCTCAGAGCCTGGAGCCTGTTTCAGATCCTGTGCCTCCCTCTCTGACCCTCTCCTGCTCACGTTGTCTCTCTCTCTTTCTCAGAAATACATAAAATGTTTAAAAACAATTTTTTTAAAAAGGTACGTTACTGATAAATTTATATATGAAGTAGCATGACAGCTGGATGTACTTCAGAACCATCCAGGGGAGGGGAGGGAGAGATGAATGGATTTAGATGAAAGGAGATGGGCCATGAGTTAATTGTGGAGCTGGTAGGCGGGTACATGGGATACGGTTTCTTGTTCTATTAATTATACTTTTCTCTTTTCTTATGTCTATGCATAAGCTTTCATTTTCCACAAAAAAATACACACCGTTATATTTAATGATAGCAAAAGTTAAGGGAAAGAAATACAGGATGCACCCACCTCCTGGTGGTTAGGTACTTAAGGAAGTGACTTCCTTCCTGCCTCTGGGGATTATCTAGATTGGTTTAAGACAAGTTTTATTTCCCTTTCCAGTGATTGGCTTAGATACAGTATGTGATGCAATTGTTAACTGTGAGAGAACTCTGGGGTGAGGGAAAGTTTGCTGGAAGCTCTAGGAAAGATTTTCTTACACCTAGGAAGAAACATGAGATGAGATCCCTCTTCATCCTCTGGATATGGTTGTCTGGAGCTTTTTAAGGCTGTTTTGTGACTTTGAGGGGTCTGCCTGAGAACAAAGTGAGAGACACACTGAGGATGGCAGAGCAGAAGATGGAAATTTCCCAGATTCTTGATGACTTTGTTGAGCCACTGAAACAAACAATACTGGATTGTCCTTCCATCTAGATTTTTTATGTAAAATAGTTAATGTTCACATTGTTTAAACCACTTTAATTTAGAGTTTGATTCCTGCTGAAAGCACTCTAAGTAGACTATGTGCATACTCTATAACACAGAAATTTTACTCTGTACAGGTAAAGAAACTCTTGTACATATAAGCCTCCTGAAGACATGTTCAAGAATGTTTATAACATTATAAAAATGTATATAACATTACTCTGTACAGGTAAAGAAACTCTTGTACATATAAGCCTCCTGAAGACATGTTCAAGAATGTTTATAACAGTATTCTTGATAACAACAAATGGATACATCCAGTTGTCAATTGGCAGTTGAATGAATTAATGAAATCTGATATATTCATATAGTGGAATATGATACAGAAATAGAGTGAACAAACTAAAGCTCTACACATCAACCTAGCTGAATCTCACAAATGTATATTGATTTTTTTTAATGTTTATTTTTGAGAGAGAGAGAGAAACAGCATGAGTTGGGGAGGGGCAGAGAGAGAGGGAGACACAGAATCCAAAGCAGGCTGCAGGCTATGGGCTGTCAGAACAGAGCCCGACACAGGGCTCCAACTCACAAGCCATGAGCTCATGATCTAATCTTAGGAATTTGGACACTTAACCAACTGAGCCACCCAGATGCCCATCACAAATGTATATTGAATGAAAAATGTCAGACATAAAAGTTTATGTATAATTCTGTGATGACATTAAGTGAACAAAACTAAAAATACGTTGTTTGGAAGTACATAACTAAGTAGTATGGGTACAAAGTAAAGTAAGTGAGCAGTTATCACCCTAGAGAGTGTTTTCCTTTAGAGAGAAGGCTGGTCGTGCAGTCTGGAGGAGTGTGTAGGGTGTTTGCAAGGGACTGGCACAATAGTGTTGTTCTTTACTTGCATGGTGGTTTCATAAGTATTAACTTAATTATCTTAAAAAATGCACATCTGTTGAATTTGCTCTTGTATATGCACTGATGATACTTCAATAGATTTTTTTTTTTCAAGTCTTAGCCAATACAAGTAGTGTTGTGTATTAGAATTGAACTGGATATGAAGCTAAAAATATGTAAACCAAGATTGCTACTTCTATTAGTCTTGCTTTAAGCATTTCATTAACAGGGACTGAGCTTGTGTTTCTGTACATGGGAAAGTTGAGCTAAAGGAATCACTTGTGGACATTTTCTGTTTTTCCCATCAGATATCACCTCTTTCTGCCTTTCCTTCTCTTTTTCAAGCTTACTGGCTATTGGCCTTGAGTACAAACCATGTGAAACTTGTGAATTTGAGCCGGCTGTCATAGAAACTTCTGTAGTAAATATAGCTATGAAAACAGCAGGGCCTATTTGAAAGCCCTGAAATATATCACTAGGCAGGGCCTCAGGCAAGAAGTTCAGTCTCCTTGAGTTGACTGCCTTCAGTTCTCAAATTGCCCTCTCATTCTGAACTAGGTTTTGATGGTCGATTTTAAAATCTCTTGTTCTTTCTTGATGGAATGATATTTTGGTCCCAGGCTTGTAGCTTACGCTTCAGGGAGTTTCTCTGAGACACTGTTACTCTGAGAAATTCATTGACTATTTAGAGAAACATCTATTCAAGAACAAAGGAAAAAGTACTTGACCATTTCTTCTGTGATACTGTCCTCCCCCCCCCCTTGTAGATTAGATTGGTGGAGCTTAGGGTTGGAGAATATCAGAAATGTTCTGATTACGTCAGTATTATTACACGGATTACTTTTCTTTGGCGCATCCCCTTAAACATATCAGTGACTGTTTTTTTTTTTAATTATAGAATTTAGAATGGTCTCTTAGATAAAGATAGTGAATAAAGGGGTTTTCTCAGGCAAAATAATTGGAAAAGAATTCTTTCCTCAGGAAAAGAATTGTAAGTGGTTTAAAAACAAACTTGGGCCATCACTGGTCAACACTGCAGCAAGAGAGTCATGGTTTGGGGATAAAAGCGCTGAGCTGCTGAGGCAATCTGGGCTTTGTTCTTATGGAGACACTGTGGCGTGAATCATGCCACCTCAGTGAGGATTTGACTCTACGCTTGACACAAGCCCTGAATCAAAGAAGCAGGGCCTTCCATTTCTAGAGGACTGTCTCCGTTTCCCTCCCCTTTTTCCTTAAGAGTTCAGCTAATTGCAAACAGAAACTCACACTCCTGTTAGAATTCTACATGCTTTCAAAGTCCATGTAGAACAAACATAAAGACATGAGCTCTCCTATTCATCAATTCCTCACCACTTTATTTTATTTAAAAAAACTATTTTGAGGAAGAGAAAGAGCTTGCATGTGTGTGAAGAGAGGAGAAGGAGAGAGAGAATCCCAAGCAGGCTCCGTGCTGTCAGCACAGGACCTGATGAGGGTCTTGATCCCACGAACTACAGTATCATGACCTGAGCCAAAACCAAGAATCAGATGCTTAACTGACTGAGCCACCCAGCCACCCCAGTTCCTTACCACTTTAAATCATCATTTGGCACATTTACGATTTTGCTTAGTCCCTAAAAAGCATTACATTTGGGACTTGTAGTTGATAGAATCAGGAGAGATAAGGGAATTAGCAGTACCTGATGATTCCTGAAGTGCAGAATTTGCAACCAGAAGAAATTATACACAGGAAATATAGGACTACTTGAAAATGATAAATATAGACTGAATAAAACAAGTACTTGTTACCGTAGAAATAAGATAGAACTTGTAATCTTCAAATCCCATATAAACCCTTTACATTAAGTGAACAGAAAATGTTATAGATAAATTTAGAGTACTTTGAGCATGGTTTGCCACATAAAACAAACTTGAGATGTATTTCAAATGTTGCTTCATTCTACTCTTAGGTTAAGAAAGCTTTTCAATGTGGAACATAGTATTTCTTGCTTTCTTATGGATAAAAATACAGCATTTAGTTGCTGATTATTAATGTTTGTGGTCCTTTTCAAACTTAGATTCAGTGGGCCCTGATTGCTGACTGGTGAAGTGCACTCTTCTTGAGTGGGAACAATTTCTGTCCTCTATGGATAATTTCTGTCCTCCTAGATAACCTATGAGAAGCAAAATGGTTTAGGTAGTGCAGTGCTGGGCTGAGAGCCAGGCAGCCTTGTTTCTGGCCCAACTAACTGTGTGACTGTAGAATAGTAACATACCCTTTTGGGTCTGTTCTTCACCTGCAGAATGAGAAAGATTGAGATAAATTACCTCAAAGTTTATAATTGGAAGTTCACAGCAACTGGTCAATGGGCAGAAATCTAAAATATGACCAAGCCAGGACTTGTGCCATACAAATGCTTATTGTCACCATGTTAGGACTCCATGAACTTAAAAAAAAAAAATATATATATATATATATATATGTCATTATAGATTATTTTGACTTATCAGATATAAAATCATTTTATATTCTTTACATAACCGAAGGACCAGTTTTTCACCTTCTATAGTTGCTTCACGTGTGTGTGTGTGTGAGTGTGTGTGTGTGTGTGAGAGAGAGAGAGAGAACGCGCACAAGTGAGAGAGGGGAAGAGAGAGAGAATTCCACAAGGGGCATTGGAGGGGTAGGGTGGGAAGCAGAGCTCATGTATTACCTGAAGTGGGCCTCGAGCTCACCAGATATGGGACTTGAACTCACAAACCATGAGATCGTGACTGAGCTGATATCAGATGCTTAATGACTGAGCCACCCTGGTACCCAACATTTTTTTATATATAACTTAAAAAGCATTTAAACTTTTAAATAATACACAGACATCTACCTCTAAACTGTAAACTTAAATACAATGAGAGTGAGTCAGAGTTAAGTGGAAATTCCATTTTAGAAATCAAGCTCATTCCATTCCTATTTGTCACAGCCACTTTGTAAGCTACTTGAAGTGGGCTCTAGAACTTTACTGATCTTCGTCTAATCTTCCACATTCTTGGCGACACAGATCACGTCGTACTGTACTCAGATCCTATCATACTCTAAATAAAGATGAGGTTTTAACCCATCCCCTGAGTTGTTTTTCATGGCAATGATGGATTTATGATAATCCATCTACCTCTATTGCCATGCCCTTGTGAACAATGGTACACATTTTTAAAAGAACTTACTGTGGAATTAAATCAAGCTAACTGTCTTCTATGCCTCAAACCAACCCCCTACCCCAGCATTCATCTATTGAATGTGTTAAAAAAAATATGAATGTGTGATTAGTTCAGTAGTTACAGCGTGAAAAGTTCAGTCTGTAGCTGTGATCTGCTCGGAACAGCTAAGGTACAGAGTAGATTCTCAGATTTTGGGATGTCCGTGATGAATGAAATTTCATAAAAACAAAAATTGGGGATGCACACAGGTTGGCTGAGTTGATTTTGCTAGGTGCAGATATTAAAAAACCCATAGCTACCATTAACAATAAGAAAAGTCACAATTTATAATAGAATAAACTTTGTACTAAAAAGGTTGTAAGGATAATCTTGGAATGTTAGTATTAAATTAACAAATTTAATTTTTTTAAATGTTTATTTGAGAGAGAGAGAGAGAGAGAGAGTGTGTGTGTGTGTGTGTGTGTGTGAGAGAGAGAGAGAGAGAGAGAGAGAGAGAGAGAGAGAGAGAGAGAGAGAGAGAGAGAGAGAGAGAGAGAGAGAGAGAGAGAGAGAGAGAGAGAGGGCGAGCAGGGAAGGGGCAAAGAAAGGGAGAGAGAGAATTCTAAGCAGGCTTACACTGTCCACTCAGACCCTGACATGGGGGCTTGATCCCATTAACCCGTGAGATCATGACCTGAGCAGAAACAAAGACTTGGCTGCTTAACCAACTGAGCCACCCAGGTGCCCCCAACAAATTTAGCTTTATGAAAACTTGACTCAATCTTGTATTCATCTAGCTTTCCAAAGCAAATCTTATAATCAATATGCATGTTCCTGTAGGGATTTTGATTGGAATTGTATTAAACTTATAAACTATTTAAGGAGAGAAAGAACTTAGTTGAATCTCATCTATGAACATGGTTGGTTTTTTTCTAATAACTTAATTCTCCTTGAAGCTTTCAGTATAATAAGTGCATTTTTAAAGAAGCTTAAAAATCCCTTGTGTATTTTAGGCAGTTTTAATTCCATACTTTCGAGTTTTTGTTGTTTTTTTAAACACGAAGAACAAAGTTTAATGACATATATACTTCCTGTGTACATGAGAAAGACCCAGGAAAACTGAATTACTTCTTTTTGTTAGTATTTTGAATGGGATTTTCCCCCCATTAACTTCTAATGAGTTATAAAGTGTAAAAATAAATATTAGTGTTTGAATATCACTTTGAATCCAGCAGCTTTGCTGAATCGGCTTCTTTACTTTAAATCATTGCGTTTTGTTTTTCATGGATTTTTTTATGTAGTAAACTATATCATCTATAAATAATGACACTTGTATTTTTTCTTTTCTAATCTTTAGATCTTATTTGCTTTTTTTTTTGCATCAGATAGGATGGCTGTTTCACTTCTTATTGATGAAGAAAATTAACCTTATATATATAAAGGAAAAAAAATGGTAGCATTAGAATTTGTCGAATATTTTAATTCTAAACAATTTGTAAGAGTATATAAAACTTAGAGTATATCACATTACTATTGCTTGAGACAAGATGTCTTCTCAATTCTGCACATAAATTTTACTACATAATGAAAATTATCTCTTATTCTTGCTTTCATGAGACTACTTTTGGGGAGCCTGGAAAGCTCAGTCAGTTAAGCATCTGACTTTGACTCAGGTCATGATCTCACAACTCCTGGGTTCAAGCCCCACATTGGGCTTTGTGTTGACAGCTCAGAGCCTGGAGCCTGCTTCACTTACTGTGTCTCCCTCTCTCTCTGTTCCTCACCCATTCATGCTCGCTTGCTCTCAAAAAATAAGTAAACATTAAAAAAATTGTTTTTAAAGACAAAAAACTGCTTCTAAAGTTTGTCATTACATAAGATGTTTGCTAATTTTTTAAAGCTCCTCTTATGGAAGGTTTCTTCAATCCCTCCTTGATGGGGCTTTTTTCTTTCTTTGAATCATTAATGAGTATTGTTGCATGTTTATGAAGTTTTTAAAAAATCTATTGAGATGATCATTTTATATGGTCAAATGTATATATCTTCTCCTTTATGCTTTTCTTGTGACTTTTTAAAATCTCTATTTTTTCCCTAGAGTCTAATGATGAACTATACTTAGAAGACTGTTTGGTCATGTTGTATTTTGTTATATAAGGCTATATATATTTAGATAATGAAGTTAGACTTGCTTAGCTAATACTTTTTTCTAAGTGCTGCATTCATGTTCATAGTGAGATTTGATTATTTTTCTTGAACTGTCTTGGTTTCACATAAATATACTAACGTCATAAAAATTAGCTTTTTTTTTCTCTTGTTATTTGGAAGAATTTATTTAAGATAGGGATTATCTGTGCTTTTAAGTTTAATAAAGTTACATAGTTCTGGCTTTGAGGGAAAAGATATACTAATGTTCTTCTATTTCTTTAATATCTACTGACCCATTGTTGGGTCACTTATTGTTCAATTCTGGTAGTTTAACATTTCCTAGAAAAATTTCTACTGTATCAAATTTTAATATTTGGTGACATTAAATTTTCTAACATACCTGTATTATTTTGTCAAATCAAAATTATATATGATGTTACCCCTGTTCATTCTTGGTATATTTAATTTGTGTGCTTCCCCTGCCCCACTCCCCACTGTTACGCAATGGAAGCAATCTCTTTTTCCTCTCTGGGAAATGGAAAATTTCTTTCTAACTTTGATATTCTGCAATATCACTATATTATACCTCAGTGTACTTAAATGCAGTTTAAAAGTGAAGACTCACATCTTTCTTCACTTCCGGAAAATTCCCAACTATTGTCTTTGTAAATATTGACAAGAGCCTCAATTTTATTCTCTTTATCTAGAATGCCTCTTGCATGTGTTTTGGACCTTCTCATACTCCCTTTCATTTTTCTTGATTAAATAAAAATTTATTTTCCTATTCAATTATTTTTTCTCTTTCATTCTGGAAAAAAAAATGTCCTTAGGCTTCTCTTCATATTCTATTTTCAGTTGCTTTAATATTTCTTCTATTGAGCTTTTATAAACTTTATTTTTATATTGAGAGTGAGGGAGAGAGTGCTCTTGCATGCACGAGTGGGGGAGGGGCAGAGGAAGAAAGGGAGAGAATCTGAAGTAGGCTCTACACCTAGTGCAGAGCCCTACCTGGGGCTTTCCCAGACTGTGAGATCATGACCTGAGCCGAAATCAAAAGTCAGATACTTAACGGACTGAGCCACCTAGGTGTCCCATCTACTGAATTTTTAAATATTAGTGTACCATCTTATAACTTTTTGTTTCACAAAAAAGATGTCTTTTTCTCTTGGAAGACTTTAAATGTACTCATTTAAGCATCCCTTACTCTTTCTCTTATTTCTTTGCTGCTAGTTACGTCTGTTGTCTATTATCTTGATGCAGACATTCTGATTGATAAGTTTCAGCATTCTTGTCTGTGAGCTCATTTTCCTAGGCATTATTTCCTCTTTGAGCTCACTCATGTATATACCCTGGATTGTGGAGATTGCCCTTTTTAGCTTTCTCTAAGGGTTTTGAATGTCCCTGAGCAAGTTCTTAAGTTTGTGTTTGACTCTGGATTTTTTGGAGTCGGATAGTGTTAAGTAGGCCTCTGCAATCATGTGACACAGATCCAAGATTCTGGAATCACATGGCTTGAATAGATGATTGACTTACCAGTTCCTGTTCTCTTACTGGAAGACTAACTGGTTTTTCACCACAAGGGTAATAACAGGCAATTATAACTCTTATCCTCAGGCTGGTGTTAATGTACAGACCCTATGGCTCTGTTCACTCCCAGGATCTGCCTCTTTTACCATGAGTTTCCAGACTTCAGTTCAAAATCACTACATTTCTGGCATCTGGGTAATTCTCAGTATTCTCCTCATCCAGACTATGTAAATAAAGATAAATGTAGTTTAATATATTTTATTTAGTATTTCTAGTTTCTTGAGTGCAAGTGAGGATTTCAGGTATGTACTTATGATGTCCTCTTGACTTAGAAATCTCCACAGTGTTCTGGTCATATAAACACAGAAAGAAATTACTTATGGGTAATAAGTAACTCATACCTCATAAGGATGAGTTACATTTCTTACCGCAAATCTTAAAACTGAATTTTTTTAGCTACTAGGTAGTTTTGGTACAATTTGTTGCTCACTTCTGGCAGCTATAGCTACAGAGTTCTGACTGGGCTGCATTTATGTGAGATTTTCCTTTTCTCTGACTCTCTCAACTTTTAATTTTATATTTTAGCACTTTATGAATTTTTGTAAAATTTCTCACTTCTTTTTGTAGAATGAGGTGGCATATAAATAAAATTCTCAAGTATTATAATTCTGTTTATTTATATCTGTTAACCATATAGATTATGACCTCAAGAAGTACAAGAACTGGATTCCTCTTTGAATCTGTATGGACAGTTAAGTTCCTGGATTGTAGCTGGTGCTCCATAAATGCTGGCTGAGTGAAGGAATGAAACACTGGCAGTATAACTCTTACCACAACCCTTTACTTATTCTTCCCTTTTCCTTTTATGTGTCAGCCAGACAAAGTGCAGGTCTGGTTGTTGAGAGTATCAATGCATGTGAACATATATTCTTCTTTCTAAAACAAACAAAAATCCCAGACTAACTGTCAAACATTTAGCCTTCTTCCTCATGTATTTTCATTGGAAAATTGATTTGTTCTTTGTCATGTATTCAAAAGGCATTTTTCAGAAAATTGCTATGTGCTCAAAAACTATTGTAGGCCTCAAGTAATTTAATATGAACAAGACACAGTCCCTGACTCAAGACCTTCCCGTTTGGTGGGTGGAGGAACGCTTGCAAGGCAAGAAACCAGTCCTGTCGACAAATTGATCTTCTACTTCTAGCCTTCAGAATTGTGAGAAAATAAGTTTCTGTTTATCAAGTTATTCAATTAGGGGTATTTTGTTAGGACAGCATTAGCAGACTAATAGACATACTCTCTCTTTTTCTTCTTAAAATAATTCTAATCTGCTTTGGACAGTAGGTTAGGCTTTATATCATCTGCAACATTTTACACTTACTCAGTCTTTCTCTTATTAGTCACCAGTATCCCTCAAAATGTGTTTTTCCAAAAGGTATTGTACATCTTATTCTTGCTCTCTCTCTATTCCTAGCAGGAGATGGGCACAGCACGATCTGAGGGCAAGGCCCCAGACAATATGGGGACCCAGCTTCTAGCTCTGTGCAAATACCGGAAGCATTGAATTGCTTATGGCCTCCCTGGACTCATTGTAACATGAGTGGAACCTGTTACTTTCCATTTTGCATATTTATTATTTATTATTTCTTGCTTTGCACTCCTGTTCCCTACCTTTATTTCTCTTTCAATTTTGTTTCTCCTCTTGACTCTTTAATATATATTTGTGAGCTAAGGAGAAGATGTTATTCTCCAGTCTAACAGTGCTTTGAAGCATAGAGAAACTGTCATTTATTCAAACAAGTCATTTAAATGATACTAAAATGCATTTATTTGAGGTTCTTAAAAAAATGTCATTCTTGGAAGTTGTGTGAGGTGGAAAAAAAAAAAATGAAACCAAAATGTATCACTACTCAAGACATAAAACTGAAAACTTGTGCCAAACCAAGAACATTTGCATAATGAAACAGTTCCTTTTCCCATTAAATAATTACTTTGGATTAATAGATTTGTTAGTAATGAATTAAACACTGAATAGACCTTTATTTTTCTTTTTTTTATGACCCAGAGCAATAGTATGCCTTCCTGTAACTTTCATTTTTTGGTTCTAGCCCTTCACCTGGATCTGGACATAATATGTGAAATCCCACTTATACCTGACAGTTCTTCCAGTATCTGAAGACGATCACATGATATATCAAATGTGCCATCGAAGAACTCCTATTTTTTTTTCACTTTGGCCAAAAACTGTCATGAGAGACTAAATCATGTGATTAGCTCAAAGTTAGATGTCAATTCATTTTAATTAAATTCAAGTTAGTGAGATGTGCAGGGCTCTAGAGAATAATGTCACAGTTCCTTAGCTGGCTCATACCTCATTCTCTGGCCCTAATCCATCCTCAACTTGCTGACATTTCCACAGATACTTGTGCTTAGACTTCAAGGACATGAGGCTGGGACTTCTTATCCCTTAGGAGTGATTATTTAAAAATATTTCCCCTAAACATGCCATGTGTTTCCACACTGGTGTGCCTTTGCATATGTTGGTTCTTCTACCTAGACCATCCTTCTTCTCCTTGACCATTCTTCAAAATCCAACTCAAATCTTGTGAAAATATTCCTTAACTCCCCCAGGAAGAGTTCATTGCCCCCTATTTCTGCTCTGGACACTTGGTTCATGTCCTCCTTCTCTACATTATGGGTCTTAAGTGTTTGTAAGGTTTTTGAGGGCAGGGACTGTGTCTCTTTAAAATTTTATATTCTCAGAGTGCCTAGGTGACTCAGTTGAGTGTCTGACTCTTAATTTTAGTGTAGGTCATGACCCGAAGGTCTTGGGATCGAGCCCCATCTTTTGGCTCTGCACTGAGCATGGAGACTGCTTAAGATTCTCTCTCTCTCTCTCTCTCTTCCCCCCCTCCCTCCCTCTCAAAAAAAAATTGAATTCTCAGTAATTCATTTATTGAGTTGACCCTCAAATATTTGTGAGCCACATGATGCCTGGAGAATGAATGCAGGCTCATATAAAGCTTAAAAACCACAAATCTTTGGAAGAAAATTAGTCTGATTGAAAAGAAAGATAGTAATGGTGGAGGTTGCCAGTAATGAAGGACAAAATCTTTGGGAACAAAGCTAATGGCCTCAGATGATTTTGTACCCATGCACAGAGTGTTCAGAAGGAAACTCATTGAATTAGTCCTAAGGTATATCATGGCTGTGGCTATGTCTGCAATAGAGTGGCCTCACAGCACACCAGCAACTGCTTGTGTCTTGGCTTTCTGGGAAGTTCATAACTGACAAAGTTTTGAGTTACACTGCTCTGAATTAGTTACCCCCAGGACAGGGAGTCCCTGCTTCCTATCCTCTCAGTATCAGTGCATGTACTTGTATTATGACAGCCCAACTTGTAGTTTACTGTGGCTAGAATTGGGCTAATCATTTATCCTATCTGTTATTAAATGGCCCTCTTCTTCAACCTTTCTTAATGCTGGTTTTCTCTTCCTTCATCATGATTTCTTCTCTTCCTTCCTCAAATGACTTTTCCCTTTTTTCCTGCACTTGCCCTTTCCCCTCCTTAAAATCACTTAGATCAACAGCCTTGGGATTTCAATCTTCTGGGTTTGTTCCAATTATGATCATCCCATGCTGCTTCCTTGTCTCATATATCCATGGAAATTAGAGAAATATCCACAAGGAAGAGTGTTTCCATTACCATAGCCAACTAAATAAATGAAATAAAGTCTATACTCTTATAAATCAACACTTGTGTTCCAGAACAATATCAGGAGCCCTGGGAAGATAAAAAATAAAAAGCTAATATTTTTTCATCAAAGAACATGATCAAAATCAGATAATCCCAGAGGTGCCTAAACAAGGAGTATCACCCTTGGAGCAAACAGAGGCACAGATGAATCTTTCCTTTTTTTTCCTTTAATCATATTCTTGCTCCTGCCTAGCTGGCAGGCTGCCCTTAGATTGTGCAATGTGGATACCAGGCATCTCACACTGAAAACAGTAGGGCTTCTTTCCTTTCTTCTTTCCACTCAAGAGAAACCTCTGGGACTATGATGAGCAGTGCAATTTGTCTGTGAAGAGAAAGAGTAGGAAATTGTATTCAGCAGATAGTAAATTAGGAGCTATTGAAGAACATGGTATACATGATCCAGACCAATAGGTCTCTAGAGAGGTGTGACTGGGGTAGAAGTGTCATGAAAGAGAATGGGATGTACAGTTTGGGGCGGAAGAACTCTTTGGAAGCAAATGGGAGGTGTTCTTTGGCACTTTTGTGTCTCAGCCTGGTCTTGGGATGAAATTATATCATTGGTCTATCATTTCAATTATTACTCTGAAACATGTGTTGTACACAAATATGGGTGTGAACCATTCTAACAATTCCAGGATGTTCGATATGGAACCACAAAATAAATGGACACAATTTGGAAATTTTTGAGATTTTAAGTACTGGTGAGGATGAGAAGCAATGAGAATGGGGATGTTTTTATATTATTAAGCAGAGTGTAAATTGGTACATTGCTTTGGAGCACCTTTAGCAACATTTGGTAAAATTGCATACGCATGTAGCCTTTGACCCAAGCTTGTCACTACTAAGTTTATATCCTAAAGTGGGGGTAGGCAGAGTTTTTCTGTAAAAGACCAGATAATAAATATTTTCAGATTTGCAAACTATACATTCTGTCACAACTACTCAACTGTACCACTGTAGCGTGAAGGCACCTATAGATAAACAGCTGAGCATGGCTGTATTCCAATAAAACTTTATTGACAAAAACAGATGGAAGGCCAGATTTGGCTCATAGGCATGGTTTCTGATCCTGCCCTAAAGAAACTCTCAATCATACACACAGAGGAAAATGTACAAGAATGTTCATAATGGTAATGTTGGTAATATAAAAAATTAGAAACAACCTAAAGTCCATCACTAGAGAAATGGACAAATGAATTGTTACATATATATGCAATGAAACGCTATACCACAATAAACAAGAACACTCTATATCATCATGGATAAATCTCACATAATGTTCAAACAGGAAGGATGCAGACATAATTATACAATTTAAAGCTTTAAATATACAAAACGATTATATTGTTTTGAGATACATGTAGTAAAAATATAAAGACATTTTTGAGAAAGACAAACACCAAATTTAGGATAATGATAAGTTATGTGGAGAATAAGGTACTGCTGCCAGGGAGGGACATTTGGTAGACTCAAATTGAGGTGTAATGCTTTATTTCTTAAGCATGTAGAGGATGGACATAATTGTAAATGAGTGCTCATTATACTATACCCTAGACTTTTTTGTGTGTCTCAAATACTTTGAAAAAATTTCTAGGGTTTTTAATTTCAAAAGTCTTTGCATTGAGCTGTAGCTTTTGACCTGATAGGCAGCTGCAATTACCTTGTCTCATTCAATGGTGTGACCCACACAGTCAGTCCATGGGTGTTTGATAGCAAATTTAACATAAAAACATTTGTGCTGGACAATGAAAATGCTTTCAATAGCTCTGGTCTTTCAGCAACACTCTGATTTGTAATTGGAATAGGTTGCTATGGAAAATTGCTGGTTGAGGGGAGAAAGGGTTTTTAGGATTTTGTTTTTTTATTTATTCATCTTTATACTTTACCATGACTTCAGTTTTCTTGCCTGGATTCCATGGTTTCATTGTTGTTCTCTGTTTGTTTTCTTTCTCTTTGAACATTCTAGTAAGAGACTCACCAACAATCTTTGTCCTTTATTTCACATCTTAGCTGGATGAGTTTAGGTCACCAAGTCTTCCAAGTTAGGTGACTTTCTTATTCTCCAGAGAGGATGAGACATATTGGAAGTGTCTTCTACATGGGGAATTGATTAAGTTCAGATTTTTCCCACTCTGGGAAGATGCTGATTTGGATTCATAGCCATGATATGAGTCAGCTGCAGCTGGGAACATATCGTCCACTTACAGTGAGCTGTTCCATACTTGGGGAAGGTGACAGATGGACAGGGCAGGAGAGAGAAGTACTGGATTTGTTCTAGTATTTAGGAATTTTTTCCATAAAGACATGCCTTGGACTACCACTCACTTTTGCATGGCCCTTAGGCACAGCTGTCTGGGAAGGACTCTTGTTTTTGTCTGTACTGGGCACAGAAGACAAATGGTCTTTGAACTTGATAGAATTGAAATATCCAGGAGAGATTCTGCCAACTGATTGTTGACATAGAAGCAAATGCCATCAGCGCATTGCCAATATAGTCTATACAGGCAGGGTTGAGTTACAACTAAGACTAGAAGCATATAGTTTGTATGGTTGTTGTGCTAAAACAGTGAGAATTAATCTCAGTGCGAATTGGCTGTGTTTATCCAGCACACTGCATTCTATTTTCTCCACAGCTGTTCACTGCCATACATTTCTGATCCAAAACACAAAGTTGTCCAAAAATTGTGGAACACATTGACCTGATCTTCCCACTAGGGAAATAGCATTACAGGAAAGATGAAACTATTAGAATAAGGCTTTTGTGGGAAATTCAATATTTCTGGATTTGTAGGAAAGATTAGTTTCCTACCTCTATGTAATTTATCTTCATTATTAAAGTCTGGGACTAACAAATGTGTTTTCCAACAAATGTAACTTTGATATTCAAAGAATTTAATAGGGCTCTTGAAAACTGAAATGGCAGCAAATATTGAATTAGAAATTATGAGTAATGAGAATGAGGGTCATGGGTAGGGAATATAGAATATAAACATACTAACTGGTAATAAATTGAGTACAGGGGTCTAGGAAAGTCAGCAACTCATAAGAAGACATATTTAAAAGACCTTAAGAAAGAAATGTGTTGAATTACTTTTAGATGTACATGATAAATAAAATATGCTGTCAAAATATTGCTTACTAAGATGCTTTACTTGAAGATATGTATAAAAAATAAAAGTTGGCACATTAATGTACTCTTACAAGAAGTGATCACCACTGAGAAGGAGAAAGTATAGTGTGTTGATTAAGAGCCTGGTGTTTGTAGCTGGGTTCTAAACTCTATAGATACCACCTTGCTAGTTGCTCTTTGCAATTTTGTTTTTGCACCTGTAAGGAACAGATTAAAGTAATTACTTACATTCATTATAAAGATTTAACAAGATAATATTAAACAGTGTAATTCCTGGCACTGCCAATCAACACTCAATTCATATCTATTATGATTACATTATATAATTGTCACGTCACATTTCTTATTAATAGAACTAAGGTAGACAATTTAGTTCAGTTCTTAATTGTAAAGAGCAAAGAATCTGAATTAATGAGATCTGAATTAAAGAAGTTTTTCTCTATCAAGTTTGGCATTTTGGATCTCCGAAGACAATGCTTTAATTAATTTTAAGAAAGCATTTTTTTATTGATTTATTTTTGAGAGAGAGAGAGAGAGAGAGAGAGAGAAGCCAAGTGGGGGAGGGGCAGATAGAGAAGGGGGAGGGGCAGATAGAGAAGGGGCAGGCGTGAGGCTCTGAGCTATCAGCACAGAGCCTGAAGTGGGACTCAAACCTACGAACTGTAAGATCATGACCTGAGCTGAAGTCGGACACTCAGCTGACTGAGCCACCCAGGTGCCCCAAGAAAACATTTTAAAGTAGCTACTGTGTGGAGTCAACAATGGCATATATAGAAGAAGAATTACAAAAAGAGGGACTTCCATAGTTTTATATTATTTCTTTGAATTTACACCTTTAAAATGTCAAGGTTATGCTTGTTGAAAACATTATAGCTATAGAATGTACTTCTGAATATTCCAAATGGCCAATGCCATAGGAGAATTAAAGTTTATTAGCTAAATTATGTTTTAGAAAAATATTTGGAATAATAGTGCACAGATTAGCATTTTCTTATTCTTCATTACAAGAAATTTTATGTTTCTCGGTTGGTTGGGTTTGATTTTGGCTTCCCAGTGGGTTGACTATAAAACTCTGAAGGACATATGATTGGAAGGAGAAGCAGAAATAATTTTGGAAGAAGTTGGGCTATTCTTTGGGTGGAGGTGGGATCAGTGGGAATTTGTTTTCTCATTGGAAAGGAGAGCAAATAGGAATCACAGCGCTCTCTGACCAATTGTCAACCCCTTAAAAAAATAAGCTCTGGCAGAGGCAGTACTGAGGCACCTCCATTTGCCTTCTTCATGAGGAACTTTACTGGAAAGAATGAGAATACTAGTGGGAGGAAATGTCCAATTCTATATAATATCTACAAGTTTTCAGAGGGCTATCTTTTACTATCATCTGAGAAATGAATGCATTGTGCGTAAAACGAAAAATTGTGTTTTATGGTGGTGTTATTCAGATCACATAAGACTTAATATGATTTGGCTATTGTTGATAATGCTGCTATAAACATCAGGGTGCATGTGTCCCTTCCAAACAGTATTTTTGTATGCTTTGGGTAAATCCCTAGTAATGCAATTGTTGGATTGTAGAGTAGTTCTATTTTTAGCTTTTTGCAGAAACTCCATACTGTTTTCCAGAGTGGCTGCACCATTTTGCATTCCCACCAGCAGTGTAAGAGTTCCCCTTTCTCCACATCCCTGCCATCATCTATTGTTTCCTGTGTTACTAATTTTAGCCTTACTGACAGGTGTGAAGTGATATCAGTATCGTTTTGATTTGTATTTACCTGATGATAAGTAATGTTGGACATCTTTTCACATGTCTCTTAGCCATCTGGATGTTTTCTTTGAAAAAATTGATGTCTTCTGCCCATTTAAAAACTGGCTAATGTGTGATTTGGGTGTTGAGTTTAATAAATTCTTTATATTTTTTGGATATTAACCCTTCATCAGATATGTTATTTGCAAATATCTTCTCCCATTCTAAAGGTTGCCTTTTAGCTTTGTTGATTATTCCCTTCATTGTGCAGAAGCTTTTAATCTTGATGAAGTTCAAATAGTTCGTTTGTGCTTTTGTTTCCCTTGCCTCTGGAGACCTACTAGAAAGAAGTTGCTAAGGCCGATGTGAAAGAGTTTACTGCCTGTGCTCTACTCTAGGATTTTAATGATTTTCTGTCTTACATTTAGATCTTTCATACTTCTCAAATTTACTTTTCTGTATGGTATAAGAAAGTGGTCCAGCTCTATTGTTTTGTGTGTTGCTGTCCAGTTTTCCCAACACCATTTGCTGAAGAGACTGTCTTTTTTCCTTTAGATATTCCTTCCTGCTTTGTCAAATATTAGTTGTACATATAGTTGTGGGTCCATTTCTGAGTTTTCTATTTATCTATGTGTCTGTTTTTGTGCTGGTACCATACTACCTTGATTACCAGAGTTTTGTAATATAGCTTGAAGTCTGGAATTGGGATTCCTCCAACATTGCTTTTCTTTTTCAAGATTGCTTTGGCTATTTGGGATCTTTTGTGGTGATACATAAATTTTAGGGTTGTTTATTCTAGCTCTGTATAAACCTTCTGTCCAAAAAAGGAGAAAGAAAAAGAAACTGATAAGTACAAGCAATTGAAAAAGCCATATAGTTTTCTCCTGGAAACTTCTTTGTGCTTATAGCAACTTACAACTAACATCTTCCTTTCATTAAGATGTAAGTTTAATAGGCGAATAAATAGCAATAAAGAAAAAGGGAAAGAAAAAAGAAAGCTTTAACATGAAAATTCTTTAAAATCCATAGCTCTATACATATATACATATAACATTGTGAGGGACTTCGTTGTAAGGACCATACTTGACTCCATAAGCATTTGTCATTTGTAATGTTGGAAGTACTTTGTCAAGGTTCATTTGAGGATTTGGGGTTTTTTTCTTGTTTTTTTTTTTGGAATAGGTGGTGGTATAAATTCTATGCCTATTTTTTTTTGTGAAAGAAAGTATAGTATAAAGGAAATTGAATTAATTTGACAAGATCCCACCAATGGATGATTAGTTCCAGATTGGTAAGTATTCTGCTCACCAACTTTTACAAATTTAGTTCTTACATACGTGTGTTATGTCACATCACAATCTCTTTGGAGAGGTTCCTCTCCCCAACTCTCCATCCATTTAGTTTGGGTGAGGCTTACACTGGGTAACTCCAGGGAAGAGGATATATTTCAAGTCAGATTTACGACCATACCATTTGTCCTTGGTCACCATGATTGGTTCAGAGTTTGGGACAAGACATAAGCCAATGCTACCTAAATGGGCTTGCTAAACTTGTTTGGATCATTTCCATCTTTTTACTGAAAACTTGACTGAGAATAAAGCAGATATTGAGGAAAACAGGGCTGTGAATTAGAAACAGAGTGTACTAATGATATCATGTGAGACCCTGGATCCAACTATTCTAAAGCCAAATTCAGCTCTTACATTCCTAGTTATATGTGTCAACAATTTCACTTTTGTGGTTAATTTATTTTGAAGTCTGTGGCTGTCATATCCAACAAAGATTTTCTTTTTCATTTTCCTGTCTTCTTCCATCTTTCCTTTTTCATTTGCCTTCCCTTTCCTTTTTATCCTTTCTTCTCTTCCTTTCCCTCTTACTTAAAAAGTCCTCAAAAGAAACTACAGCAAATAGGATCAGGTCATACAAGGCATTGAAAGCTAGGATAAATGTTGGACTTGATCATGTATACCCCAAAGGTATTTTACTTTGGAAATACATAGCATGAGAAGAGTTGTACATTAGGATGATTATTGTGGTAGAAGTGTATAATGAGCACTGATGAATGAAGGGAATCCATACATGAAGAGTGATCAGGGTGTTGTCTAAACTTGGAAGAGTTCTTGCCTTGGTGTGTTAATCTATTGGGATAGAGATGTAGGAATAGATACAAAGAATAAAAATCTTTAAGATGAACATGGGTGGAAATTGCTAACTAATCAAATAAGAGAAGAGTAGAAGATGATTGTGGGGGTTTGAGTATATAATGACTGGGATTTTGATGCAACAAAGGATTATTGTAAATAGAGGAATGGTAGGGAAGGTGAATTCATTGAAAGCTGAGTTTTGTTCTTGCTGAATTTGAGTAAGGGCTTGAAGAAACAGGTTTGGAACCCAGAGACATCATTGTTGAATTGACAGCTTGGAAGTCCTAATCAAAGTGATCCTTGATGTTGGGGGCTAAAAAGGAATGTTTTAGGAAAGAGAAAGTGTTTCACAAAAAGAAACATAACTGAAACTTAGTATATCCTGACAGATGTTAGCTATTGTTATTGTTGAAGAGTGAGCAATAGTAGGGTGCCTGGTATTGAATTCACCAGGGGACAGAAAGGAGATGCAAAAAGGGAACCAATTGTCAAAGCTGCATAGAAATTGGAATGTGCACACTTGCTGCTCTTACTTGATGGCACAGACTGCTCTGCAATGAATGAAAAACACCTGCAATGTTCCAGATGTAGTACAATGCAGCCAAGACATCAGGAAAAGCAACAGAGCCTATTTTAGAGACTGTTTTTAACCAGCATCAGGGGTCTGAGTAATGACTCCATCACATGTGATCATGACTCTTACTTATCAGATGGGAATGCAAATCTCATGAGACTTTTTTAGGTGAGAAAATTCAGAATACTCACAATTGAAGCAAATGTGAGTAATTTTTATTTTAGTGTAATCTGATGTCATTCCAATAAAAATTAAATTTATTAAACATTTTATGGTAAGCATCAGAATTAAATTTTTATGGGGCGCCTGGGTGGCTTAGTCCGTTAAGCGTCCGACGTTCACTTAGGTCATGATCTCGCGGTTCGTGGGTTCAAGCCCCGCGTCGGGCTCTGTGCTGACTGCCAGCTCAGAGCCTGGAGCCTGTTTCAGAGTCTGTCACTCCCTCTCTCTCTGACCCTCCCCTGCTCATGCTGTCTCTCTCTCTCTCTCTCCTAGAAATAAATAAAACACTTAAAAAAAAGAATTAAACTTTTATTAACAAATAGCTATCAAATACTGGCAAACACTTTTTCCCAAGATGGTTATGATAAGAAAATAAAGAAAATGTCTGTTGTGAGGCTAGATTAATAAAATGATTTTCATGAGAAAAAGATAATGCCTATGGAATTGATTCCTGAGACAGGTACTCTTCATACAAAAGGAAAAAAAAAAGTAGTTTTGTTACTCTGCAAAATGTTGGACCAAACATACCAAGAGTCAAATCCTGAGTCCATACATGGTGCAGATTAATCAGTAGTAAGTGTATTATCGTTTCCATATAATAAAAGTAAAATATGTTTAGGAAGGAAAATACAACTAAGTAGGACACAGTCTATGTAGATGATAACAGAACTGAAAGATTTACTTTTCATTGGTTGGATTCTTTTAGGTCAACCTCTTAAATTACTTTTAAGACGTGTATGCCATGCTCCAGGCCAGAATCATTAAGGCTTTTAGCTATTAATCCCGTTTTTAGATGTTTTGTCATAAAATTCTAATACCAGCTTTATATTCATTAATTGTAAAAAGTATCAAGCACTAAATTGACCCTCACTTCCACCACCAAATTCATAAGTTGAAATCCTAACACCCAGTAACTCAGAGGGTGACTGCATTTGGAGATTAGGTCTTTGAAGAGGTAATTAAGTTAAAATGAGGTCATTAGAATGGGCCTAAATTCAATGTGACTGGTGTCCTTATGAGAAAAAGGTGGGGACACAGACACCCATAGAGGGAAGACCCTGTGAGGACATAGAGAGAAGACAGCCATCTACAAACCAGAGAGAGAGGTCTCAGAAGAAACCAGTCCTGCTGACACTTTGATCGTGGACTTTTAGCCTCTGAATTGTGAGAAATAAATTGGTTGTTTCAACCACCCACTCTGTGGGACTGTGTTAGATATAAAAGTCCTAGCAAACTAGTACAAAAAGGTATGATTTTGAGCTTTTACGCCAGGTGTTAAACTCCTGATGGTAACAAGATAATTAAACAATCAGACAATAAGCCTGATAAGCCAGATAACTTTTGTTGATTTCCTCTTCCATAATTCTCAGTTGCTTTGGGAAAGGGAAGTTTGATGTCCATTTATTTTCTTGTAAACCAAAGATGGTTGGGATCCCATAGTCATTCTGGTTTTTCCCAGGAACAACGTTGAGGCAGGAATCGCTTTTTCCCCATATCCAAAAAAAAGAAATTCATTTCATAAAACACAAATGTACACTGTGGTTTGCACTGAGAGAGCTTCCCTGGGTAGGCAATTCTCTGTGTTCGCTCTATTGTCAGAGATGATTGCTGGGAGAAATAGGCACTGTCTGCATGATTCCACTGGGAGAGGACAACTGGAGGTTCATGCCTGGAACTCTTGATCGCTGCCCTGTGTGCCTCTTTCCTTGGCTACTTTTTGACCTATAGCCTTTCACTGTAATAAATAACCATGGGTATAATGGAGTTGCTAAATTCCCTGAGTCTTCTAGTAAAGTATTGAACCTGAGGATGGTCTTGGGGAAATTCAAACTTGAGATTGGTGCCAGAGAGGGTCTTAAGGACCCTCTGACCTTGCATTAAGTGTCAAAAGTGAAGGTGATCTTAGGGACTCCCAATCTTTGCACTAGGTCACTCACCTTGTCTCTCTATCCTGGAGCCAGGGCCCCTGCTGAGGTGCACTAGCTGGTGGTGGGTGGTAGAGAAAACCACACCTGTTTTTGTTCTATAAGATGAAAGAGAAGGGAGGTATATGTCTACTGTGCTCTTCTCTTGTGGACCTGGAAGATAAGGAGATAAATAAAGAGACTCTGGTCTCCTTGTCAGTAGAATCTCATGCCTGGTGATAGCAGAGAGATGATAGGCAACTACCTGGTGGGCTGATGGGATAGAGGGCTTGGCATTTTTTTAAAAGTTTATTTATTTATTTATTTATTTTTGAGAGAACTAGCATGGGAGTGGCAGGGAGAGAGAAAGAGAGAATCCCAAGCAGGCTCTGTGCTGTCAGTGCAGAGCCCGACATGGGGCTCAAACTCACGAATTGTGTGATCATGACCTGATCTGAAACCCAGTCTGAACTTTGACTGAGCCACCCAGGCACCCTAAGAGGGCGTGACATTTAAATCAGGAAGTGGAAAAGGGAGTGAATAGTATTTCAATAATGGTTTTTGTTTTTTATCTCCATTCTTAAACTAAATTTAGTTTTTGCTATCTCACCGTTCTCTTTCAGGTGAGGTATATTCAATATCTTTATCACAAAAGGGTGGATTCCTTAAATCAATTTTTCAATTTATGAAACAAGTTAATTTACTTTGGAGGAGTAATTGTGTTAGGAAAACCTACTATACTTTGCTTGGAGAGTGGCTAACAATGGGAATTCTTGGAATGAATTAATGCAGATTTGGATATACAGTTGATTTTCATTGTTGCAGTTATATTCTATACTGTACTCATGTTGTAGCTACATTTTATAAAGCTGCCACATACACCAAATTAGTGAATACTGAACCATTGCCCCCAGGGGAAAATGCATGGTTAGTTTCCTGCAAATGTCTGGTCATAGCATTATGTAAACTGATCAATAAATAACCTTGTTTTATGTACACTTCTCTATAAAGACACCTTATTTAGTATATTGTTGATTCAGTAAATTCAAACTCATGGCCAATAACATTACAACTTATGCCTGAGAGAAGCTTATCTCCCTTAAGCATATCATAGCCTTCTTGCACTCAGGAGCACTAGGTAGCACTTTGTCACTACTCTTGGGCCCTTTTAAACAGTAGAATTGCTGACAAAAGGCACAAAACTGGGGCGGGGGGGGAAGTACACTAAATAGATCATGAAAAGGATACTTCTTACAGTATGAAAGCTGAAACAAGAAGGCAGAACATTGCCTTGTTTGACCTCATCTGGGAACTTGCACATGGGGCAACTCAAATTTTTTTTGCACTCTATGCATGCCCACTAATGACCACAAAAATGCTGCAAGTATTGATTTGGGTCTTACAAATACATTTTAGCAAGTAGGCAAATCCACAAATAATGAGGAATGACTATCATCTGAGGAAAATGCTGATGACTCTAAAATATCTTTAAAAGGAAACGGGCACTTTGGTTACCATATTCATGTCTCTGTAAGAAATGAGAGCTTCTTACATATTTTTCCCATCATTCCAAAAGGGATAAGGCCAGAATCCCTGTCCTTATGACCTACCTAATGTGTAAAATGTGTGCTACGAGAAGTCATCAGTATTGGTAAGGAATTTGGTTTGTTTGATAGGTGGTATTCCAAGCTCGAGACTGTGGGGATCCATGGACTCTCTACCAGGAATAAAAGTAATTGTGAGGAGAGAGGTAGAAAAGGAAAGAAGAGGATGGTTTCTAGGGACTATTGATTGAAAAACAATCTGTGAGTCTACTTAGATAGATTACGACTAAGGTAGTAAGATCGGAACCTCTCCAGTGATGGACTGATCCAGACTGCTTTTCCAGCTATTACAAGGCATGGCAGTAGGGTGCCACTCTTTTTCTGCCCAGTAAAAACTTTACTTTTTCATATTTATAATACAGACACCATCATCTTTCTTAGTTGCTTCGTCAAAAGTTTCTGAGAGTATTGTCAGGGTTCATGGATGATCTCTGAGCTGCTGACTGCAGTAGATGGAGTCTTCAATCAGGAACAATAATAATGGTAGTGAGTACTCATGGAAAGCTTTTTATGCTCTAAGTTCTGTTGTAAGCCCTTTACACGTTTGAAGGCATCTCATCCTTATAATAGGCCTTTGAGTTTAGAAATAGTATCATTCCCAGTTTGTGCATGAAAAAAAATGAGGCATAGTTTAGGTAATTTGCTCCAGAAGACATACATATAGTAAATGACAGATTTGAGACTCAAACAAGGCCATCTGCTTACAGAGCTCATACTCTTATACTGTTCTTTCTCAAGAAAGAAGCAAACTTAGAAAATTTTTAAGTTCAAATTTCACTTGTCTAGATGCTAAGATTAATTTTTTTAAATTGAACTAAAAGCTGCATAATCTATTATGAAATAAAATAAAAATGGAATAGAGTTACTGACAATATCTCACAGTGTAGATATGGGTAGTTTGGGTTTATAAAATGTTTATTCAATAGTCTTCAGTAATCTGATGACCCATGTGATAATCCTCATGTGCAGCAGTAGAAGAACTGGAAGGAGATGTAAAGATCCATTTGTGAAGGCCTTCATATTACAGGCAAGGAATATGGACAAAGGAGTGGAGCATCTGATGAGGTGGATAGTGAGGGACAGAAGTCTGGTGCCCTTGAGGAGGATGGCCAGAGAGGAGTGTGTTACTACAAGAACTCAGGCTATGGTCAGGGTGACTGGTAATCTAAGAAGAGCTAGATAGATACAAGGCCAGAGGAAATGCTGAAGGAAAGCTGAGCCAGAGAGGAGTAAGAAGGCAGGGGGGCAGGTAGATGTTGAGGTTAGATTACATGAGTAAGACAGGGCAGCCAGAAATGGCAGAAGTCAGCATAAGGAGCACTTCAAAAGGAAGGAGTAAGAAGTCAATAGCAGGTCAAAAGTGAGAGGTCAACCTTGGACAACCTAAATCTGAAATAGGGCAGGTGAATTGGAGCCCCAGAATGGGGGCCCAGTGAACCTGTGAGGGGGGTGGATAAGAGTCTGATGTCAATCCAGATGGAGAGCTACCTCCGGGACAGGAGGAGGGGCAGATGGGGCACAAGGGTGGAAGTAGAGAAGCCAGAAAAATGTTCTTTGCACTTGTCTAGATAGAATAGGAGACCTAGAAAGAGAGTATTCCTTTGTTGGGGGAAAATAGATGGGTCCTTCAGTTACCCAGGAGTTCTATTTTATAGTTTACTTGGTTGCCTTATCTTTAACCAGAGCTATGTCTCCTAAAACTTAGTTGCTTTTTTGGCGAGGAAGGATGTTTCATGTTTCTTTTCTCTGTGTACAGTTAGATAGCTATGCCTTATGCTGACACTTTTTTCCGGGTAATATATGATTTTGCGGGGAGAAGGGAGTAAGTATTGAGAGTTTTGTGTAAGAACTTTGTATTTAAAAAGGAGAGTAGGGATGGTCATTACTTTATGCTGGGGAAGAGATAATAAAAAGCATTTAAAAGGCTTGAACAATTCAACTTTGATTCATTCGTTCAGTGAATCGTGGTTGAACACACTTATCACTTGCAGGATTCTGCTGTGGGAATTACTCTAGTGAGAAAGACAGATATGACCCCTGGACTCCTGGAAGCTAGATTGATTTGCTAAGTTAACTGAATAAAACTGTCCCCTTAATTTTTGGTGTCCTTTAAAATTGAAAACTTCAGAATATACTCAAGTGAAACTTCTAAGCTCTGCTGTAATTATGTCATGGATGATAGTAAGACTTTCTTTCTTTCTTAATTAATTAATTAATTACATAAGACCACTCTCTTCTGAAGGTGGAAGGTACTACTCTCCTGAAGGGACATTACTATTACCAGTTATCTTGGAAAAAATGTTGTCCAATAGTAGGAAATGAAAGGGAATTAGACCTTGGAGCGTAGGGAAGGAGAAACAGGTCTCTGGGGGCCTCAAGTAAGTCTAGTTTCCAAGGGCAAAGAGTCAAGAATACTTCCATTGGTGGGAATGAGTTGATTTCCATCCATGGAAACTTGTCTTGGATTAATCAAGGAGATACCTTGATCGGCCTAGAACTGCTGACTTTGAAAGGAACCATGGCTAGTAGGATTGTAATTAACTTTCTTTGCTATATTTCAATTACTTTTATGTGCACATTGAGTAGAAAAATTGTCAAAAGTTACCCTCTCTAGAGAATTAAGGGGATTTTAATTGTACATTTGGGATGCAGCTGTGAAGGCAGCATGGCAATGGGTACTGTACTGGATTGAACAGTGCCCTCTTCCCCCAAATTCATGCCTTCCCCAGATTCTCAGAATGTGACTTTATTTGGAAATAGGGTTATTGTACATGTAATTAGTTAATATGATCATACCCCTTAATTCAGTATGACTGGTGTGCTTCATAGAAGAGGCACAGCAACAGACATGGAAGAGAATAGTGTGGAAGACAAAGATGAAGCAGAGATTGGAGTGATGTGTTTATGAGCCATGGGGTACCAGGGATTGCCAACAACCACATCAGAAACTAGGAAGAGGCAAGGAAGGATTCTCTCCTAGAGCTTCAGAAAAAGAATGGTCCTGGTGCGCCTGGGTGGCTCAGTCAGTTAAGCATCCCACTCCAGCTCAGGTCATGATCTCATGGTTCGTGGGTTCGAGCCCCGCGTTGGGCTCTGTGCTGACAGCTAGCTCAGAGCCTGGAGCCTGCTTTGGATTCTATGTCTCCCTCTCTCTCTGACCCTCCCCTACTCATGCTGCCTCTCTCTCTCTCAGAAATAAATTTTAAAAACATTAAAAAGAAAAAAGCATGGTCCTGCTGACCCCTTGATTTCTGACTTCTAGTTTCTAGAACTAGGAGAGAATGAATTTCTGTTGTTGAAGCCACCCAGTTTGTGATCCTTTGTTGTGGCAGCTGCAGGAAACTAATACAGACTCCTTTTAATATGTGCCTGGAATATACCATTAAAATGATAGAGGATTAAACTGCCTTCTTCTAAGATGTACATTTTACATTTCTGAAAAAGGGGTGGACATTACAATTATAGTCTACTTTTTTAATGTAATTGTTATAGGAATAATCTTACCTCAAACCAGACAGGACCTTATTCCCCCCCCCCACAGTTCAATTAATTTTTATTTATTTTATTGAGGTGGCATAAACTTAAGCTGCCCCCATTCCCTCACCACCACCCTCCCACCCCCGAGATTCACAGCTACATTTCAAAGTACATGTATAGTAAGTACTACTGTGTGGAAGGGGGTAAAGCTGCATTTGTCTGGGCAGCATCTTTCCCTGCTGGGAATGTCCATCCTCCTCTCTAGGTCTCATCCTTGGTCTCTAAGGGTCAATGTTGAAATTCTCTTGCCCTTTGTTCCTAGCCTTCCTGATCCACTGGTATTCTTTGCTAAGTTCAAACAATGCTAGGGTATAGATATCTCTAGGGTATTGTCTAAGATCCTATTTTCTATATTAAGTAAACAGCTTCTCTCTTTTTGTGTTTGGGGATTGGCTAGAATATTTTTTTAAATCTCTATTTTCTGCCACCTCTCTCCCATGTGAACACCGCCTGGTGGCTTGGAGTGTAAGGTAGGGAAGGGAAAAGTGGGGAAATATTGGTAGAAAGTTATCAGTTAGCTTTCAAAAATGCTGTACATCTACATTTCTCTTCTAGAAAAATAATCACTAAAACTACCCAGAAAAATCCTATAAAAGTACTCTTTCTTTTCTAGGTGGCCTTCTCAATCTCCTCCTACTCACCCATATCACCATACTTTGGGTCTCCATCCAGAATGTGTTCTTCGAGGACAGTAACTCCCACAGACAAAGCAGCATCTGGCCGTGTGGGTGATCTATTCTCCAGCCTCTCAAAGTTGTGTAGGTAAGTCTCGCTGAAGTTATAGCCTCCTTCATCTCGGGTTTGCTGCTTGTTCCCCCAGGATGTTCTCTGTCCTTCCAGAACAGTCCTAATGTCTTCAAGTTGCTCAGCCACCTGTACTGGCACAATGTTTCACCTGGAATTAATCTCTACTGGGTCTTGCATAAATCAAATACGAAGCAGCTATTGCTTAAGGCAATAGGCAATGTAGGCTAGTTCCCATTCTGGAACTGTAGGCACAGCCTCTTTCACCCGAGAGTTAAGAAAAGTCTCAGAGACACTCATGTCTGGCTCAAGGGAGAAGATAGGTTAAGGCAGCTGAGGTCTTTTCAGGTCCTGTGTGATGCCATTCATGGGCCATCTCTGGTTTTCGAGATCATCTAAGTCCTCCCTAGCTTCTAGATTAGTAACTGTGGATTCTCTTTGTGAGTGCAGGCTACCATGCAATATCTGTTTTTCCCTCAAGCAAAGAGAAATGAATAGTACAGGTGCCTTGAAGCTCTTAGGGATTCTGGAACTGTGCAATACCCTTCATGGATTTGCTGACCATTGGATATGGGAAATTAGGAAAGCTGTAGATGACAGAGAAAATATGGAGCTTGGACAATTTGGGGTAATTGAAGTGAGTGAAAAAGAAGATAGCCATTTTGTCCTTGACTCAGATGGTAATATGCTCTCTCAGTAAAGGATTACTTAAGGGGTTAACTAATGGAAGAAACCAGGAAGGAGTCCAAACAGATTTACCAGCCATTAGGGCAATGAGTAGCTGTAGCTTGAGAATCCCATCCTTTTGAAACTTGACCACTCAAAGATTACTTCATAATTAATCAATTTATTTTCTTTGAGGGATCCCTTTTTAGATATCAGATACTTTCTCAAATGACAGCATATCTCCATTTGTACTAAGGGGACTAAGAAAAAGTATTCATGTCCTTGCTTGAATCAGAGTAAAAAAAAAAAAAAAGTAGTCTCCTTTTATGGGTGGTGGGCATAGTGAAACAGCAGGAATCAAAGATAGGGAGCTATGAGGATTGGGGTGGGGGAAGTAAGGCTCCTCACATACCTGTTTGCATATATTTCTTTTCATAAATCCCATTTTTGCTGAAGTATTAAGTAACTGCTGGTTTGATTTTAAGAGGCAAAAAGATTATAGTACTAAGAAGTTAGAGGTATTCTGGGAATGTCAGATTTGGCCCAGCTCCACAGCAGGACCATCTACCTTATGTGACAATGTCTGGTTGGGGAAAGTCCTAATGAACTGCTATGTGAGTGTGGGGCTTCCTTCACTTGACTTTTGGGCTTAACAGAAGGATACATTCTAGGGACTGGCACTACCAGTCAAGAGGGCTTGGCTTCCTCGGCTCTATTGCTTGCATCATCAGTGAATTTGACTTTTAGCTAGCATTGGTATGCTCATTTGGGGTCTTATATACCAGATCTCAATATTTCAAAATTCCCTTTTTAAGAGGCTTTTTTCCTTATACCAAACATTTGAGAGGAACATTCACCTGAAATAGTAAAACAAGCATTTTAAAAGGAGGAACACGTTTCTTTTGTTGTTGTTGAATGGGAATGAAGAAACTAATCCTTTTGGAGAAAAGCACTTATCTTTTTGAGTAAATGTGCATGAGTCCTATTTTGCTACTGATCGCACATTGGTAATTCTTGACTTGTACCATTTCTGACTTGTAATCTAAGTCTAAACTTAGATACTTTGGATTACTCAGATAGTGGATGTGACTGTGTCTCCGTAGGATGGCTGTGATATTTTGAGTATAGTGCTGGATTATTTTGATCATTCATGATAATACATTCATTCAATGTATTGTGATGAGCTTTTCTCATCCACACTCATGTTTCCCTATGTTCTGAAGAACATTTATGTCCCAAGCAATGTTTATAGGTATTTTTGTTGAGAGGGAGGGAGCATGGAGGGAACAGTCTATAGTCGTCTTAAACTTGAGAAATTCTAGGTTACACAAAAGTTAAGCAGATTTCTTGGTTGAAAAACTTCTCTGAACTCTTCAATAGGCTGTGTGTAAATTTTGAATCTCTACTTCTCCTCTCCCTTTTTGGTAGAATATCTGTTAATATTATTCAGGGTACCTTTTATGTAAGAGAGTTTAGGAAACACTAGTCGATTCTAAGGATACAATGAGATGCAATTGTTTAATCATAACCAGAGGGATTTTAGCCTCTCACCAGATGGTTGTGAAAGTAAAGCCCTAGAGCAACTGTTACCTCCTTTGTTGGGAAGGAGATGATGAGAAAGATGTCTCTTTATCTCAGATAGCATTATATACACTTTTAGAGAAGGAAAATGAACCAGAGGATCCTGTAATTCTCTGGTTTTATAATGCCATATTTTAGAACATTTTATCAATTAATATACCTTTGACAGAAAATGTTAGACCAAATCTTAAAAAGTATATTAGCTATCTACTGTTGTACAACAATTTCCCCAACATATTGTTTGGTAAAACAACAAAGATCTCAGAGTCTCTGTGAGTTGGGGATTCAGGAGTGACTTAGCTGGATTGTTTTGGCTAAGAGTCTCTTAGGAAGTTGTAGTCAGGATGTAGGCAGAGACTGCAGTCATCTTAAGGCCTGACTGGGACTGGAAGGTATGCTTCCAAGATGGCTCACTTACATGTCTCTTGGCAGGTGACCTCAGATCCTACCACATGTATGTCTCCTTAGGCTGCTTGTGCGTGTTCATGACATGATAACTAGCTTCACCCACCATGAGTGATAGGGCAGAGAGAGCGTGAGAAGGAAGCCATAATGCCTTTCAAGATCTTGTCTCTGAGGTTGTATACTGTCACTTGTGCTTTATTCACTTAGAAGTGAGTCACTAAGTCAAGCTCATACTCAAGGGAGGAGATTTAGGCTTCACCTCCTAGAAGGAAAATGAAAGCTACCACAGGCGGTTTAAATAACAAGGGCATGAGAAGAGGCAAAATAGGGCACTGCCTAGACTATTTAGTTCAATACATCAATGCCATCATCAAGAATCCAAGTTGTTTCCATCTTCTGTTCTACCATGCTTAATGACTTGGCTTTGGGTTCAGGTTAGTTCCCCATATAGTTGCCAAATGACTGCACAAATATCAGCTGTCCTGTCCAGTCACAATATCCAGAAGAACAAATGGATTGCATCTTCTTTGTGTCATGATTTTTGCATAAGGAAACCTTTGCTGGAATTTCTCAGTGGCTTTTTGTCTTGCTAGTGGGTCAGAACTACATCATATGCTCAAGACTAAACCAATCACAGGCAAGAGGAGCAGGATTGCCACAGTGTCTTAGGTAGACTTTTGTAGACTCAGTCAGGGTCAGGACATGTGACCTGAGGTGGTGGGCCCTGAAACAGATTAGAGTTCCCTTTACAAGGAAGGGCAGGAAGTGACTACTAGATTGACAATAAATAGGTAGCTTGCTGTGGATTCTTCACCTCCTTCCATAATAGTCTTTCAGTCACCATGCCATGCGTAGTGGGCAACATCACCTCTTTTGTAGAATACGAAGGCTTACACTTACAGAAGATCCAATCTAGGGAACCACTCAGTAGTTGTTTATATAAAACTCATTGCAGTTAAAAGGTATACAAAATTGAGAAAATGTAATCTCAAAACACATCTTTAATAATAATCAGTGTTGGAGCACCTGGGTGGCTCAGTTGGTTAAGCGTCCGACTTTGGCTCAGGTCATGATCTCATGGTTCATGGGTTCAAGCCCTGCCTTGGGCTCTGTGCTCACAGCTCAGAGCCTGGAGCCTGCTTTGGATTCTGTGTCTCAGTCTCTCTGTGCCCCTCCCCGACTTGTGCTCTGCCTCTCTCTGTCTCTCAAAAATAAATAAATGTTAAAAAAATTTTAAATAATAATCAGTGTTGTTAGAAAAAGGGGTTAGAGATGAAACTAAATCCACCACTCACAAGAGAACTATTATACCAGTGGGGGTGGGGGTAGGGCTATATTTCTTCTCATTAGATGTTATTAACAGAGTAAAATTTGCCATTTGTCCTCATGGAAACCTAACATTGAAAGAAAAGTCTTGAGCTATGTATTAAATGGTTTAGTATTGAATTGGCCGCCTTCTATATTATTTCCCCTCCGTTTGATACTCCTCAATGCTCTTGCTAATTTAGACTCATAAGGCATTGCTCTTGACTCTCTGTGCTCCGGAGACCTGCAGAGCTATTCAGGTTTTCAGCGTTGCTCACCCCAAGTGTATCTCTCCAGCAGTTTGTCATGTCTCGGCTTTAATCCATTTTAGTCATTTCATGGAGTTTTAACAATGGCTGGACAAGTGCTTGAGATGAATTCAAAGGAACTGAAGGGAAAGGAAAAAGCGAAAATAATCTTCCCTTCTTGGGAGGAAGGCTAAACTCGCTTACTGCAGAGAATTTTGGTTAGGTGCTTTGCATTTAGTAAGTTTTTCTCCCTACTTCCCTTCCTTCCTTTCTTCATTCATTCATTCATTCATTCATTCACTTATTTAGCTTTGAGTCTACCTAAGGACTTGAGTTTCCAATCACTCAAGGAGCAAGTGAATGACTGGAAGTAGAAAACATTGTTTGCCATACAGGAATTACCATGACAAACTGAGTAACATAGGAATTCCAGTACACAGAATTAATTCCCTAAGGATTTTGCCAGCCCTGAAAATGTGTAAAAGTTGCTGTACAGATTTCTTATTTCCTATAGAATTCTGTGTCAGTCATGCACATTTTAAGAGAAATATTTTTAGAAAACAATTTGACAAAATCAAGGAATCTAGCTTAAAAGTGTCTAAATATTTGTGGCCAGCACAAGCTCCTTAGAGCATGTAGTAAGGAAAGGCCCTTGCCCAGACCTCTGTAGACATGGTTTGCTGTCATTGGCTTCCAAGGCCCAGAGGGTGACCACCAGGGTAGGTGAAGAACTAAGGATTCCTTGATCCTTCAACCCATTGGCTCTCCCCTTTAAAGGGCTTTAGCAAAATTCCTTACTATCTTAAAGTTTGTCTCGTTTGGATTATGTATTTGCTCAAAAAGACATAGTACTTTACAAAATATTCATATCATTTCAAAAGATTATTTTGCCAAGATTAATTTGAAACTAAAGGTATTGCAGGACCCCATAAAAAGTTAAGCTTTGACAGCTAGCTACCTATTCATTGTCAATCCAGTAGCCATTTTTCTCACTTCCTTGCAAAGGGAACTCTAATCTGTTTCAGTGTCTACCTCACAGTGGATATGCTGACCCCTTGCTCAAGAATACATCTCAATCTATATAAGTCATTGATGGTATTCTACTCCTCTTGCCTCTGATCGGCTCCTCTTGAGCATGTGATGCAGTTATTTCTACTTGCAAATACAATAGAAATAAATGTATCATCTAAAATATTACCATTTGCTCAATGATCCATTTCCTTTTGGGGGGGGGAATTAGGGAGAAGAATGTACCCATTCTACCATATTGACCCTGATTGTCTCTAATTCTAGATAGAAAACATACACATATCAAGTCTCTCCTAATGGAAAACAAATGTGTAATGATGTAAAGAGTGCCATGTTAGATATTGGGACACACATACTGCAGGGGGTACACGAACATTTTCCAGAGAGTATTTAAGCTGGGATTGTTTTAAGGAACAAACTTCCATTCTTTAACTTCTAAATGTATTCTTTCTTAAATTGGCCACCTAAGAATATGTCTGTAGTCTGTAGGTTCTCTCTTCCCATCTCCCCTTCTATAGTTACCTCCCTCCCACTTTACTCATTCTAAATTTGACTCTGATGCATTGTTCAGGACTAACCATCAAGGTGCCAAAGGGACAATTTGAGACTTCATAGCTCATAGGGAGTGCTGTATCTGTGTGTGTGTGTGTGTGTGTGTGTGTGTGTGTGTGAGAGAGAGAGAGAGAGAGAGAGAGAGAGGCGCAGAAAGAGAGCGAGCCAGCTTCTAATAGAAAAATATTAAGGGAGAAACATCTTATTTCATCAGGTTTCAAACTTAAGGCTCCTTGCTTCCATTATCTCTTTTAGAATTGGAATTCAGAAGTCAAATGATTAACCAGGAACACAGATTAATACGTGCATTTCAATTAAAATACAATGTCAGATTTTTTTTTCTGACAAAAATTAAGTCTGTTTTGTCCAAGTGATTTGAAAGTGAGCACTTCGGGGCGCCTGGGTGGCTTAGTCGGTTAAGCGTCCGACTTTCGCTTAGGTCATGACCTCGCAGTTCGTGGTTCGAGCCCCGTGTCGGGCTCTGTGCTGACTGCCAGCTCAGAGCCTGGAGCCTGTTTCAGTCTGTGACTCCCTCTCTCTCTGACCCTCCCCTGCTCACGCTGTCTCTCTCTCTCTCTCCTAGAAATAAAAAAAAAAAAAGAAAGTGAGCACTTAAATTGCTATTTTCCCCCTAAGAACAGACAATTTCTATAAATTAAAAAAGCTAAGTCTGAGAATTCAAGATTTTGAGGAAAATATATTTAAAGCATGTATATTATATTCCAGAAATCACAACCTTTTCAACTATTTAAATTTATGATAAAAGTCTCAATGTTAAAAATCTGCGGTGTAAATAGTTTGCAAAATTCTTTTAGGGGATGTATGACTAACAGTATTTGAAGACTTCTACTCCAAAATGCCATATTCTGTCAGATGGAGAGGAACAGGAGTAGCCCACGGCAAAATTGTCAACTAGCCTCTGGCATTTATCCCTCCCTCTTTCTCCACTCTATCTTTCCCCTGGAGTTTTTCCTCTCAAGATTTCTGGCAGCAAGGCTTCCCAAGTCCAGAACCTGCAAAGCTGCAGACATTTCCATGGTCTTTGCTCTTCATTCCTTTCTGGATTTCATTCCCTAAGGGCCCTGACCTCCAAAGGCATCACTTGACTCATCTTTTACACTAGTCTACCAGGTTATAAAATGGACATTGGGCATTCTTCTATGATTGCCATCATGTGGCTTGGAAATTTCCCCATCAGTTGAGTCTTGATTGCATACTAAGCCTGTCCCCCATGATAAAATCTGAAAGCTCCAGAGAGTCCCTTTTCCAACTCCTCATAGTAATAGACATCATCACTTCTAAGCACTTGACATATACTAACTCATTTGCTCCTCAACAATCTTGTGAAGTAGGTAGTATTAACAAATGGATGCAGTTCAGAAACCTGAAGCACAGAAAGTGAAAGTAACTTGCTCATGGTCACACAGCAAGTAATTAGAAGAGCCAAGATTTCAACTCAAGGAATTTGATTCCAGAACCTAAGCTCTAAGCCACCATCCAAACATACATGGCCCATGTTCAAACAGATATAATCACTGCAGAGTTTGATTCAAGGGCTGGTATTTAAGAAAAACAGTGATAAGATAGTCCACTTAGGACTGGGAAGAGCCACTCTATGCTACCTGGACTCTCCCAGGACAGCAATGACTGTGAGTCCAGGGCTGGCTCAGAGTGCTGGCCATATACAGTGCAGCTTGGAAAGCCAGCAGGCTAGTTGTGGGCCACTTCTAGAATGTGCCTATGATTGTGGCTTTGGCCATGCAACTCTCTACCCAGTTCTCTTTCTTCTGATCGTCCTGGGAAAGCTCTTTTTTTCTGTCTTTCTATCATTTATCTATCTATCTATCTATCTATCTATCTATCTATCTATCTATCTATCTATCTATCTATCATCTATCTATCTGTGTAACTATAAAACTCTTTATAATTACATTTAGAACTATATACTATATAGAATATATGGTTTCCATGTAATTATATCAGCCAGAATAGGCTCCTGTTGCTATACTAAGGACCCTGATGATGAGCTTTTAAAGTTGAGGGTGGGTTCTTCTCTTATATCCTTTTTGGCTTTCAGCAGCATGGATCAGGTGGTGGATCAGGTGCTCAGAACACATTTGTTACCTGAATAATGGGCTGATGCACAACAAGGTGTTTGTGGGTGATAATAACCTACTGGGACAACTTTTCTAGGAATATTAGCATTTGGATGTAAGCTCTTAATGTCCCAAGGCACTGGTTGTAACCTACTAATGGGCCCTGAAATCAATTTAGTTGGTTACTGTTAGCATTTTAAAAATGAAATAGATTCATTTATAACAGAAAACATTGGAAAATAGAGTGTATCACAGGTAGGAAGAACAAATATTATTTCACCAAATGTTTGTGTTGATTGTTTTTATGTGTTCAGTATGTATGAGCCTGTGTGCAGGAGTATGTTGGGTTGTGGAGTTACTATGGGCTAAAACTGATTGAAAACCATGGCCATAGAGTTCATGTGACTAGTAGTGTGTTACATCTCCTGACAGAAGAGCAGAGGGAAGGATTGGGAGACGGTGCTCTGAATTGCCTCAATGATTGCTGTTACTGCAAAATATAAGGCAGTTCCAAGAAACATGTAACTATTCTCTCACACTGTAGTAAAGTGGAAAGAAAAGTCCACAACTCACTTCACCCTTCTCACTCACTCCCCTGACACACAAATACTTTGTTTAGGCAAGATGAGTTATATCTTAATCATCCATTCTAGAATACAAAGTACTTACCCCTGTGTGAAAGCTACTAAAACTTGTAAATTGGGTACCTAAATAGTTCTTTTCTCATACAATTTTTTGTATATAATTACTAGTGTATTTTCAAGTATAAAATATTCACAGTAACATACCAGTATACCTGGATTTCATGAACTACCTTCATCTACTCCCTCAGCTTCATCCACGTGTGTACCTCACAACTTAACAGGGTATGTGTGTGTGTGTACCTCTACTGAAAGGGTACACTTAGGTGATCAGTCTTCAATTCCTAACCTGAGAGTCCTTGGACATGGCTTCCTAAAATTTGGGAAGGCCATCTGTAGTGAGGGGCATGGGGCAGAAAGACACAAAAAAGACATTAAGCCACTTTGTGTGACATGGAATTGTGCTGAGGAGAGAAGTGCTGACTGAGACCCAAATGCTCCTGAGCCAGTTCCCAAGGTAGTGCTGTGCCCTTTTTCTATGTCTGTTGTTGCATTCTTCGCAGGCTTACCCAACCCACTCCAGCCAGTTTTTATTTGGCTGGTGTCTTAGGTCAGGTTCCCTAGAGGCTGACTCTGAGATGAGAAATCATGTGCAAGTAATTTATTAAGGAAGTACTCCCAGGGGAAGCAGGAAGGAAGTGGAGAGAGCACAGTAAGAGGAATGTGAGGTGTGATTTCAGGTCATGTCCATGGAGGGTAGAGCTCCCTTGACTGGAGACCAGAAAGCTGGGCTTTCACCATCCTGCACCAGTCATTGGCTTGGACTACTCTGGGGAAATGCCAACGCCCAGGCATGTCCAGTTCCTTGTGTGTGCATCTGAGCAGCCTGAGCAGGGGTCCCAAAGAAAAGTCATTGATAAGACCACAGAAAGCAACAGCACAACAAAACCAGCACAAAGACACAGGAAAAGTCAACCAAAGGCTTCAGGGTGAATTTGTAGCATTTGCTATGTCCAGTTAGAGTGGCTATCTGTGCCTATAGTTAAAAGAACTTTTTTTCATATAGAATGATTTGATATTTGTTTAATATTTGTATACATTGTGAAATGATCACCACAGGAAGTCTAACTAACATCCATCACCATATATGGATTTTTATTAATGCAGATGCATAGTTTAAGAGAATCCGTGAAGGAGAAAAGCAAGATTTCTACAAAAATTGGAAGGCGACTCCCTGAGAGTGATGTCAGGGACATTTCTAAGTTCATATTAGAGAAGGCTGCAGATTTAAGCTTCTCAAATTTATCTAACTACCTAAGATAGAAATGCTCTGCTTTAAAGATGTATTCTGTAAGCAGAAGGAGAGAGGCCGAGAACTCTATTTTTCAATAAGTATTTCAGCTGCAGACCTGCCGATGTCTTGCCTGCATGGCTCTCTGTGGTGATCCTTGGATCTGAAATAAGAATATTTCCCTTAGCCTAGTGCCTACTTTTGTACCTGACTGCTATTTCTACTTCAATTTATTTTCTAGGATGCTTGCATTCCTTTTACCCCTTAATTCAAGCTGGGAATCCTTTTAGTTTTTAAAAGTATATCTTGAATTTAAGATGCCCTCATCCATCATTTGGTAACTTTAAAAGCTGGTATAATTTCAGGGTGGCATCTGTTCTCCTTCCCTTATCCTGTTAATCTTGTGTAGTAATAATATCATCCCTACTATCAGAGCCAGAGATGCAGAAAAGAGAGAACTGGGAAATTGGCCCTTTTCTTTTGTGAAGTGGAAAACCCTGTTCTCAGTACCCATCCTTTCTCTGCTCTATTCTATTACTTCCTTCTCTTGGTTTCTGACTCTCTCCCTTCAGGTAATTTGGTGTCATCACCTTCCTCTTTGGTCCTATAGAGCCCTGAAACACAGTCTCATCTCCCTGTGATCTGGGAAGATGCCTATTTAAATCTTCTTAAACCTCTTTTTCTCCCATCAAAACGTACCTATCTGGAGTTCTATTTATAAAATAGAACTAGGAGCTAGGAGATAGTTTGGATGCTTTTGTCAACTAGTTTGTGGTAACGGATTAAAGACAACATACTAGTCCCCCATCTCCTGAAAACACATGCAAATTTAAGAGGAATATTTTTATAGGGCTCTCTCAATGAGGCAGTGTAGCGTAGAAGAAAGAATGAAGTCTTGGATTTGAAATTAAAGTGACATTGGATCAAATCCATCTCTCTTTCTTATTCCCTAAAAGATCATCCATAGTTATGTAACTTCTCTGAATCTGCCCAATCTGCCTTTATAAAACTGTAAAAAGGGGATTCTAACACTCGCCTCTCATATTTTTGGGGCTATTTGATTAAAAATTATGAAGAGTATCCAAGTTAGTGTCTGATATTTAATAGTTGTCTTCTATATTGCAACCAATACGTTAACAGTATTGTACACCAAATAATGCTGGTAATCTTTGTGTACAAATATTTCTTAGGCACTCTGTATAGAAGGAAAGAAATACAAGTGGCACCTCTAAAATTAGATTCTACTTCATGTATGCACTATACCAGGTGTTTTATAGTCTATTCATCCACCAGCCAACTCTCCATTCATTTATTTGTCACCTTATTTATAGACTTAGTAGGTACAAAGGGCTGGGCCGGACATGCTGAAGGATACAAAGATATGTGGTACGTAGTCCCGTGTTGGCTTATAATTGAGTGTAGCAAATAAAGTCTAGGTATTTTGGATATCGGAAAGGCAGGAAATTAAGACTATCTTGATCCTCTTTGAAATTTTTCCGTGAAAGTTCAGAGTTTAAGAAAAGAGACAAATCTATATCTTTCAGGAAAATTGAGGAACAGATCATTTTCAGATAGATAGAAAGAATAGATTATATCTCAAGCTCCAGTGGTAAGGTCAGTCAGTGGACACAGTAGGTAGGCAACAAGACTAGTAATCCAGGCATCAGGAGAAGAGGGGAATGTGCTGAGTGGATAAAGCAAAGAGTTTTAATAGGCAAATCATGTTCCCTTGAAATGTGGCCAGGCAGACCCTAGCCCAACTTGGGTTTAGCCACTTGTGGGAGTGACACCATACTGAATGAGGGCGCCAGAGAGGAGAGTATTATAAACGAAGAGAGGAAAGAAAAAGCTGACGAATGTCGTCATGCCAACTTATACCAATTAATGAAATGGGAAGAAAAAGTGGACAAAAAGTGCAAAGACTGTTTTAGTTTAAATATTGGATATTGTCGCATAAAATTTGTAATCTTAGAGAAGTTAAGCATACTAGATAAACACCTGTATAAGGTAGATGGTACAGTGCTTACCACCTGAACTCTAGAGGCCGAAAGACTGGAGATTACATTTGTTCTTGCCACTTATCAGCTGTGTACCTTTGGACGGTTATTTGGCCTCTTCACAACTTAATTTTGCCATCTATAAAATGGGATAAAGATGAGAATTTGCTCATGGAATGGTTCTGGATACTAAATGAAAGGCTGTGTCTCAGTACAGGGCTTGGCACATAGTAGGCAATGAGTATAGGTTATTTGGGGTTTGGATTTTACATGTCTATTCAGAGGTCTCCTCAAGCTGATGTAACCTCTAATATGGTTGTGCCTATTTTTATGTCTTTAGTTGGTCATAAAAATAACTTTCAGACACTATGAACAAAGCCAAAAGAAGTCATGTTAAGCCTGAAGAATAGTAGCACACTTATGAGTCATTTAATCTCTTTGGCATTTCTTTTTCTTTCCTATTTGTGAATTATTTATGGGATTTGTGCTTTTGGGGAAAAGTGCAAACACATCTCTAGCTCACTCAGGCTCCAGGAAGGTCCCTTCAGGGCCCAGAAGGATTTTTGCCACATAGGAGGTACTTGGTCAGGATTTGTCTTGAATGGCATTGGAAATGTGTTTGATATCAGTGCAGATATTTGGTATTTATTGGATTCAACTAGCAATAGATAACATTCCTGGGGAAAATGTACAAGTAAAAAATATAAAATAAGGAAAGTAAATAGGTCATTTGTCCATCAGTTAACTCAGAAAAACATACTGAGCAGCTGCCATGTGGCAGATACTGCTCTGTGCACTGGAGAGATCCAGAAGAGTTGGTGAAGGAGTGATTTCTAGAATACTTTTCAGCCAGTATGACTTGAATACTAATGAGAACTACTACCAGGGATGGTAGAGATGCTTTTCTCTGATAGGTGATGCTCCTCCTGAAGATCCTGAGCCAATAAGGGACTGGGGTGATTGGAGACCATTGGAGGAACACACACCAGTATGTATATATGGACGAGTCAGAAATAATAATTTAATATTTGGAAACTTGTGTTTTAAAAAGCCAGGTATACTGATGCATTCTGGCAGTAAACAAGATAGACAAGTCCCTTCTCTTGTCTTTTTGGTGAGTTACTCGAATGGCATCAGAGGGCTTATTTCCTGGGAACACCTTGAGTGTTTTGTAGTTTAAGGTGAAGTTCCTTGGCTCCACAGCTCAGGGCTGTGATAGTGACTAACAGCACCATGTCCAAACCCGTACTTGGCAAGCATTTTATCCTTGGCGCCAATCACATTGTTTGAATCTTATCTTAGAGACAGAATTTTTAAAAAATTGTTTTTTGTTTTTGTTTTATTTTTTTTTTTTAGAGAGGGTGAGTGGGGGAAGGGCAGAGAGGGAGAGAGAGAGAGAGAGAGAGAGCGAGCGAGCATCTTAAGCAGGCTCCAAGCTCAGTGTGGAGGCTGATAGGAGGCTTGATCTCGAGACCCTGAGATCATGGCCTGGGCCGAAATTAAGAGTCAGTTGTTTAACCAACTGAGCCACCCAGGCACCCCTTAAATACAATTTATAATTTACCATAAGCTTCGTCTCCTGGAGTAAGCCAATTCTGATAAGTATATGGGTCCTTCTGAGTTCATTTCTTTTAATATTTTTTGGTTGTAGGATACCCTGCTACCATTCCTTCATAATAAAGACAGCAACCAATTAATTCCGACACGTTGACTGTCTCTGATATTCCCTGTGAGAACTCTCATTACAGAAAAAAAGATGATTTAACTTATCCTTATAGAACAGTGACAAGTTCTTTATTTAACCTATATTTATAAAAATTTAAAATGCTTCCATGTCAGAGACTAAAATGAATGTTATCTTTCTTTGGTACCCAGAGTGAAAATTCAGGGAGGTATATGGACAATCAGAAGGCAGATGGTTTTACCAGGTATAATCAGGATAAATTTGGCTAGCTGAGGATAATTGAATTTAAGGAAATGGAAAATATAACATTAGTCTACAAAAAACTCAGTAATTTATATTCTTTTGTAAATGTGCATTATGTGATAATGGTAAATTATATTGTGCCTGCCTGAGACTTACTAATCAAGTCAGTCTTAGATGTGGAAAGAAGGAAATCACAAATAAAGCTGTGACCCAGACATTTAAATCCTAACTGCCTACCTAATCCACAAAAGGAGGATTTTATGGTTAGAATTGCAAGGATGATAATGCAGTGATGGCAGAGCAATCTGTATCCAATTGTGGCTCACATGTTCATCACAGAACTGTCAGATGAATTGTTACTGCTAGATCTGTTATCTATCTTTGATTGGAAAGGCTGAGAGAACACAGCTTGGTATTGAGGCTCTGGGTGGAATTTGTATCAGAAAATGACAATGACTTTAGATGGGATACATTTGATGTGTCAGCCATTAAGAAAGGATAATGGGGATTTGCAAAAAAAAAAAAAAAAAAAAAATACACTTCTCTGCTGTAACCTCTGTTCAAATATCTCTGTTCTCTTTTTGGTGCCATTAGATCATAAAGACTTAGAAGCCACTTGGGCTGGAAGTGGCTTCACATGGTAAAAGCAAATTTACTACCCAGTTCATTATCCAATGTTATAGCAAGCTGCTCAATTCAGTGATAGAGTAGCTGGTCATATTTCATTTTGTAAATGTATAAAGTAACTCTTTAACATATAATCCTTTAATTAAACAATCTTCAATATAAAAACCAATGTTGTTTGAAATACTAATAGCAAAACCAAGCCCAAATGTGCAAATTAGCACTTTATTTGTTGTTATGCTCTTAATCAGGGAAGAAACTCAGCTCTGTGTTCATCTTCTTGCACCATCTCAGTTTTTCACAAGAATTTGTCTTTCTCTGTGTGTTGGAGGGGGAGGGGGGCAGGAGCTAGGAATATAACAACAAAATCGATATTACTGAGAAAGGTAGGGCAAGCAAATATTTTACAGGTAAAAACAGACACAACCTTAGTAAGTTTTTAAGAGTAGTTTTAAGACAGATAAGATTTCTCAGTCCTTTGCTTTTAAACTATAGGCTCATATTATCTATTTCCTAAATCTTAAGAGATTATTGAGGAGGCAAATGGGGGAATGGCCTAAATGAGTGATGGGCATTAAGGAGGGCACTTGTTGGTATGAGCACTGGATGTTATTTGTGAGTGATGAATCACTGGGTTCTACTCCTGAAACCAATCCTACACTATATGTTAACTAACTTGAATTTAAATACATTTTAAAAATTAAAAAAATATTATTAGTAGATGTGTTACCCTAATTTTTTCCCTAAGCACTGTATTTCCCTAATTGTAGAAGTAGGTATGCGAAGTGATGTTAACTGTCCCCTCCCTCTCCTCTTCCCCTCTTCTTCTCACTCCCTTCATCTCTCTCCTTCCCTTTCTTCTTTTTTTAATCTAACAGGTTTTTATTGAGAACTTGTGATGTAAGATTCAGTAGTCTAGATATTATTAAACTTTAAGATCACAGGATAATAATATTTACTTAAATGTTTATTAGACTTTGCAATTAAAGGGGATAAAACATATTTCTATGAAATTACCTACAGACAGGAGGACTAAATTGCTTATTAATTTTCTTAGACTGTTTGGACTTCTGTGGCATTTTAACTTTGCAGTTTAATTGATCCTTTAAGCTAAACGATGCCACTACTCTGCCTGAAGTTCTCCTATACCCTCTCTTTCACTCCAGTAAAAGGTTAAGTTTTCACAATGGCCAACAAGGCCCTACATGCTCTGTCATGTTGCCTCTCTGAATTCATGTTCATCCTTTCTCTCCCAAGATTACGGAACGCAGCCAAAGTTGTGGTTGGAGCAAAACTGATAGACTTGAATCTCTTCACATTAACAAGAAAGAATTTTAAATTGTTAATTACGCATTTAATTGAAGAAACAACAGAAGTAACCAAGCAATTGTATTTCACTGATTTTTGGTTAGGGGGAATGTGGGTAATTTAATTTTCTTCATTGTACTTGTATGTCAATTGCTACATTTCCACAATAACATATATTAGTCTTGAAATCAGTAAAAAAAAATGTTATTGTCAGCATAGAATAAAAAATTCAGAAAAGGCAGTCAGTCTATTAATAATGGAGAGCAAAAGTTAGAGTAAACCCACTAAGCATGGAAAAAGAGAATATAACTCAAGTTTCATAGTCTGTTCCACTGTCTGAGTCATAATAGGACTGAAGTAATCATGGAAAAGTTAGGATGCCAACAAAGAAGTCTCAGAAAGATATCAGCGAGGACAGAGATGAACCAAGAAAGCATAAGGAAAAACAGCATGTTTAACACAGAAGGCAGCCACATTAATTTTTGTCAAGCATGGGAAAATTAGATTACAGAGAAGGAACATAGGAAAATATGCCCGAGTTGAGAACCAGCTCAGATTCTCTTCAGAAAAAAGTCAAGCAAGAGTTCACTTTTGGTGTCATGTGGTGTGAGTTAGACTATAGAATTCACTGGCAGAGTAGTTACTTTCAGTATTGGATTAGTTGTCAAAACACTTGTGTTCCAATTATGTCTTTAATATTTATCAACATAGGACCATGGCAGATCATTGACTCTAGCTGGACAACAGTTTCCTTACTTAAAAATATATACACAAGTATCTGCCTTTCCCATGTCACAAATTGTGGTGAAAATAAAACTTCATCAGCACAGGAAGTGCTTTGAAAAAATCATAGTGTGTCATTGGAATGTAAGATTCCATTTATTATCAATAGTGGTGTATGCTGACCTCTGTTAGATCCAGGTTTGAATCTAATGAAATGACATCTTTCCTTCAAAACCAATAGCATATTCAAGAATTCGATAATACTAAATGACATGTATGATGATAAAATGTACTGAATATTGACAACATAGATGGTATTTAATGGTGGGTTCCTGGACTCTCTGGGAGTAAGAATAAGGAATTATATTGTGACCCAAACATCTTCTGTGAGTTCCTATCCCTGCCCTTTGCCTCACCCCAGTATCTAATAGATTTGCATTGAATTTTGCATTATCAGGAAAATTTTGAAAAGTACACAGGGGTATTTGCTCAAGACTTTTTGGTAGAAAACAAAGTACAAAGGTCAGTCTATTTGTTAATTGATGTTAAGTGAGGCTAATCTTAGTCAAATGTAATGGGGAAATCAGAAGCTAGGGGAGGCAGGACATGAAATATGTAAGTTATTTCTCAGAAAATGAGCAGATACTCTGGTTTAAGTGGTTGGTGGCCTTTCCTGTGTTGATGACCTAAATATACGCATAGATTTCCGGATATTTGTTGTTACTATGTTTGTATATGCTGGTTGATGATCAAATTTACACAAACTTTGTAGACTCAGGTATCCAAATGGCACTGGTACCTATTACACAATTTCATTTGGATGTTCCAGAGGCATCTGAAACTTAACATACCTCAAATAAAATCCTTGATTTTTCCCCTCAAAAATCTGTTCTTCCCCTAGTCTTCTCCATCTTCGTAAAGGACTACCATTTAGTCAGTTGTGAAGACAAAACCTATTTACGATCCTTGATTCTTTGGTTGCTGTCCATCTCTAGGATGGATTGTGATCACTTCAATTGATCTCCATTGCTGTGACTCCCCCAGGGTCATGCACACAGACTTTTCCAACAGCCTCCCACTAGTCTCCCTGCTTCTTCTCATGCCGCCCTGCGCTGAAATTTAGTCTCTGCTTAGCAGTGAAGGTGGTCTTTTTGAAAACATAAAAAGAAAACAAAATGTTGCCCTCTTTCTTAAAATACTATGATAGCTTTCAGTCACAATTATGATAAGATCCAAAGAACTTACCATGAGCTATAGCAGGGTTGATACTCCTTCAGGATACATTGGTGCAGCAATATGGATTATTTACAGACAGCGCCCATCCTGATTGGCTGGTGTTCATGCCACATGAAGTGTTCTATAGTTTATTACTCCTGCTTTTAAGGCCTTACATGAGCTAGTAGTTCTCAGCTGGAGAATTTCAAATGTCCTATGGGACATTTGGCAAAATCTGGAGACATTTTGGTTGTCACAATTGTTACCGGGACAAAGGGGAGGCCAGGAACAATGCTAAACACCCTGCAGGACTCACACCCCCCCCCCCCCCCCCCCCCCCACCCCCCCCAGCAACTCAGAAGCATCTGGCCTTAAATGTCAATAATTCCCAGAATGAGCCACACTGAGATCACTCTTATCCCTGATGGCCTCATCTGTGCCACTCTCTCTCACTTATCATGCTCCAATGCCTTCTTGGTCTGCCTGGCAAATGAATATTCCCCCAGGGGTTCTCTATCATATTATATGTTGAATTTTTTTCATAACACTGAAGCTATCTGGTATTACCTTGTTAAGTTATTTGTTGTTTCTTCTCAACCACTCTGACCTAGAGTGTAAGTTACATGATAGAAAAAAGTGTTTCTCTGCCCCAGCATGGAGAGCGGTGCCTTGATATTTGCTGTGTGTCTATCTGTCCCTTTCAGATCCGTCCTGCTCCCCCAGCCTCACTTATTTTTCACCATTGCCAATTCCTAAGTCTGCTCAATCCCCGGTGTAGTGAGGTTTTAGGATAAGATAAGTATATCAGCTTCACACCTCATTGGGTAATAAAAACAGTCAAAAGTGTATTGATTTTGTTTTTAGTCTCCATCAGATTGTCTCTGAATTAAAATGACTGCTTTGTCAACATCCCCAGCATCAGCAGCATAAAGCAGCTTCAAAAGCCATTCCCTTGAGCCTTCCACTTGGATGATATTCTAAGAGCTGTTCACCAAGATTGTTTGCCTAAGCATCCTGTGCTTAACTTGAGTCATAACTTTTCTGGTGATTAAACATCTTACAATGCTGTTGCAGAAGATCTGATTTCAATTTACCCTGATAACTGTGTAAATACTGTGATGACTTCTAACTTCATGTGAACAGCTTCCCCATCCTGACCTTGAGATAACTCCACTCTTGTCATAACCTTAAGGCACATACCCACAGGGGAGTCTGCTGTTGTCCATCAACAATTACAATCTCAGTGCCTGAAAATAAAAGACATTCAGGCAGCCTGGATCATCAGTACAGTAAAGAGCTGGGCCAACATTTGAGTGGCTTTGAATCAGTAGGTTGGTTTGTCTTTGAAATTAGGGAACCAGGTTTAAACACAAAAGTACTTTTGGGGCACCTGGGTGGCTCAGTCAGTTAAGCTTCTGACTTTGGCTCGGGTAATGATCTCATGGTTCAAGAGTTCGAGCCTCTCATTGGGTTCTGTGCTGATAGGTCAGAGCCTGAAGCTTGTTTTGGATTCTGTGTCTCCTCCTTTCTCTCTCTGCCCTTCCCTTGCTTATGTTCTCTCTCTCTCAAAAATAAATAAATATACATTTTTTTAAAAAAGTAATTTTGCTTTTGAAAAACTGTTTATTTTCCATTTGGTTTGACTCTAAAAGATCAAATTTCAAGGAAAACCACAACTGAACCCCCACATTTCACCATGATCTCAAATAAATGTATCAAAAAAATCCAAAGCAGAATGAAACAGGTAAATGGAAAAAAATCCCCAAAGTGTGCTGACAGAAAACGTGAATTGATTTTAAGCCTTAATCACAGAAATGTCCACTTTTCTTGAAGCAATAAAATTGCTCACCATAAGCATAGCTATTTATATTGATAATATTCAATATGCTTTACTTGAAGTAAGATAAGCCAAGAATTTTTATTGGTTTTATTGGCTTTTATTGGTCAACAACTTATTATTCTATTATTTACAAAAACTAGAGTTACTGTATTTTTTTTAGACCTCCTTATAAAAATTCTGTTCTTAACCTTTTCTGTCTCATACTTACAAGATTGTAAAAAGAATTGTGAATGCTTGGGCACTTCCAAAATTAAATGGTAAATCAGCTACTCAAATTTAACCCTTAAGATAGATGTATTTTTACACACCATTTCATGTGGCCTTGATTTTCCGTTTTATTATTTTTTTTAGTGTTTTTTTTTTTTGAGAGAAAGAAAGTGTGAGCAGGGGAGATTCAGAGAAAGAGCGAAACAGAGGATCCAAAGCAGGCTCTGCTCTGACAGTAGAGAACCTGATGGGCGCCTTGAACTCAGGACCCGAGCCAAGCCGTGAGATCACAACCTGAGATGAAGTCAGACACTCATCCGATTAAGGCCACCCAGACGGCCCCTTAATTTTCCACTTTAATGCTCTAAAATGACTGAATAGTTTCCTTGTAAGTTTTTGTTTTGGAAATAAGGAATAAAGTTTCACTAGAAACATTTTAAAATGATACTTGACCATCCCCTGAGATAGTGACCAGTGATAACCTATAAAGGAGAAAGAAGGTGTTCTAAGAGCTTATCCATTTTGTCTTTGATCACTGAAGCACCTGTATTGCTGCTTTTCTTAAAAGCCTTAATTCTTTTCTTTCTTCAACTTGCAGTATACACAATCTCCCAACTGTCCGAGTATCGTCCAAGCTCATGTTTTTGTGTTATTTCTCTATTGAGTTTTGAACTTTTATATGGTAATTGCAGCAAAAGCAAAAAGCCATTTTGATGACTGGACAGAAATTCTTTGCAGCTGCTGGGCTTTTTAGCCTGTGTTTTGTTTTCCTGGGATTTGGATGATCTCTTCACCTGGACGGGAAGATCTGGTGCAACTGCCATGTAACAAAGCAAACCCACTGACTGAGCTGGACTTGCTGGGTCAGATCATGAGACTTGCTGCTGCTCTGTCTGCGGCAAACATGGGGAATAAATAAAGTTGTTTTTCCATTGGAGTTCTAGATTTTCTCGAACTTAATGCTTGGTTCAGTTCATCAGTATTTTCCTTTCACTTAATAGAAGATGGGCTTGACTTTTATTACTAAAAGATTCACTAACCTTCACATCCTAAGAAACCCAAGTCCTCATAGGGTTGATGAAAGCCCAAACCAGGGTTTTGGGTGATTGCCCTGGGGTGGCCACTCTCCAGAGCCTCGAGTCTGTCTTCTGTGTGGTTTTCTTCATACACACAGAGGAGAAATCAAGTTTTTGAATAAATAAGATTGTAGGCACTCTGCATGTTAAAGTCTTAACCTACATTTCCTTCAGGAATTCTCACTGTTTGTGTTCTTAGCAAAAAAGGAAGTTAGTTTTTTTCAACGTATCACAATCCTCTTATTTAATTTTTATTTTTTATTTTTTTAACTTTATTCATTTTTTTTGAGAGACAGTGTGAGTAGGGGAGGGGCAGAGATAGAGACACACACACAGAATCTGAAGCAGGCTTCAGGCTCTGAGCTGCTAGCACAGAGCCTGATATGGGGTTCAAACCCACGAGCCGTGAGATCGTGACCTGAGCTGAAGTTGGACACTTAACTGATTAGGCCACCCAGGCACCTCTTAATTTTTTAATCTAAATAACACATTTACCATAGTGAAAAATAAAATTGTTTAGACTTGCTTACAATAAAGATTAGAATGCATCTTCAAGGAACTTCTCAGTATAAATGGTGCAGGATCCTATTCATGTTAGAGTCTACAGATTAGTTCCCTTCTAGTACCTTCTGAAATGTGGCTTCCCCCTCCCTTTTACATCCGATCCACTCTATTCAATATATTTTGCAATAGGACCCCAGGAACCATGTGCAGAGCACATTGTTATTAGTAATTTAAATGAGTTCCCTCCGTTATTGTATTTGTTTCCCTTCTTCCCTAATCCCCGTCCCATTCCTTCCCACCTGCGTCTCTCCTATTGGAACCCACAGTAATGTATTGACATGTCCTTTAAATATACAATATGTAATTTTTTTATTTAAAAAAATTTTTAATGTTTATTTTATTTTTGAGATAGAGCTTGAGCAGGGGAGGGGCAGAGAAAGAGGGAATCACAGAATCTGAAACAGGCTCCAGGCTCTGAGCTAGCTGTCAGCACAGAGCCCGACGCAGGGCTCAAACCCACAGACCATGAAATCATGACCTGAGCCAAAGTCAGTCGCCCAACCGACTGAGACACCCAGATGCCCCTACAGTATGTAATTTTTATAATATGTACCGTAATATTTTACAGTCTTTCATTTATGTAAGTGGTCTAATGCTTTTTCATTGTTTCTACTTTTTTCACTAAATTTTCACTTACTTTATCACTTTTCTACTGCTACCCAGTGTATCATAGAATGCTTTTGCTCCTCCTTAATTATCGATTTCCCTAAGTTTTTTCTAGCTCCCCACTACCATAACGACCACTGTGTACACATACAAAGACTATTCATATACATGTACCCAACAGACCTACGTGAGAAGGAATCTGTCAGGTACTCCCGGAGTGCAATTTCTGTATCACAGGCCATGCACATCTTGCCGTTTTCTGTCTTTGATGTATTTACTGAAATCCATTAATTCAGTGATAAACACCACCCTGCTCTCCTTCTCTTTGGTGTTACACATTTATTCATTTTGTACTCTTAAATATTTCAGTGGAATCTTGAGAAGGAGTGGAGGCAAATGTGTGTACTCGGTCTAACATTTGCACTGGAGGTCAACCAATCTTTTTTCCCGTGCATTATAGACAGCTGGAGTGTGACACAAGGAGGGGGACAAAGAGAGGGGGTGGAAAAGGCATTACTGTTGAGCTGTGTGCAATTGGCCCTAAACTTGTCATTGAAATGCATTACCTAAGAAGTGGGACATAGACTAAAATTTCTGATTGCATCTGACTAAAGGTACGTTGGCAGTCATCATTGTTTCATAGTTTAGGGGCCAGTAGACTGACTTTCACCCAAAGTCATGACAGTATTTCTGGACAAAGGCCTATTGTCTTAGCTGACCCTCACCGATAGGCATAGGGATTCTATTCCAGGGTTACCGTTTTTCTTCAGTACTACAACAAATCATGCCATGTTAAGTCCTGCAGAGTAAAACTGTTTCAGCAGTTCATTTGACAGGACTTCCCTTTGATTTCAGATGGGTTTGTCATTGTTCTAACAAGATACCTCTGGGAAAACTGCCGTGAAGTATTCAGAACCAGTCAACTAGGTGGCTGTGAAAGGGTTAAATCCAATTTGTACTTCACAAAAGTAGGACCTCACAAAAAGGTGAATGTGTTGCTATCAGCTCTGCCTACATCTCCAGAGCAATGCCCATGGTCATGTCAGTGCTTTTTAAAATTAGAGTTTTCCGGGTGTAACCTGTCAGGGATGTCTTTGGTTGGATTTGAACAGTCTTAGTGAAAAATAGCCAAGCAAACCCCATATGACAAGATATTCAGCTACATTTCAAGGCACTTAACTTCCTTTTTTCCATTCTTTAAACCCATTAAATTGTCCAAAGTACAGGTAACTATTCCACATTGTTCAGAGTGTTGTCTCACTGCAGTCCTACTCTACTTTCCCAAATTGGACTTCTGCAGCCCATAAGTGTATCTCATGGGATGAGTGGGAGTGACAGTTTGTAGGAATTGTGATCTTGGGGACTGAGCCCTTGATTTGGAGTCATGATTCTGTTACCCACAATTAGCTGTGTACTGGAGATGATAGCTATACAGGTCTCCTTACTATGTTAAAAGCTGCTGTAAAGACCAAATAAAATAATGTAATTAAAGGTCTGAAAGTTTTGCATTCCTGGTGTTAGGGGCTGAATTGGGTCCACAGTGCCCATCTCCCCGATTCTTATGTTGAAGTTGCAAATCCCAGGACCTCAGAATGTGACTATAGTTAGAAATAAAGTTTTTTAAAGAGTTGATTAAGTTAAAATGAGGTCTTTAGAGTGGGCCCTAATCCAAGATGACTGGTATCCTTATAAGAAGAGGAAATTTGGACCCATGATACACCAGAAACACACACAGACAGAGGCCTGATCATGTCAGGGCACAGCAAGAAGGTGGCCATCTGCGAGCCACTTAGTCTACAGTATTTTGTTACGGTAGCCTGGGAAGACTAATACAAGTACTTGCTAGTACATTGGAATTAGTCGCTTTCATGTTACTCTCTTTATTCTTCACAACTCCAGCAAATACTCATTTAGCATCTAACACTGGCTATACAGAGGGAACAGAGACATCATATTTGCCTTCTGGTATACAGACAGATATTTTCTAATAATGGTCCAGTCTGTGCTTTGAATTCATCCTTATTATTGCTTACTTTTCAACATATTATGACTTCACGTACTTATTTTGTTTGTTAACTGTTTTCTCCTCTAGAACGTAAGCTCCATAGAGAAGAGAGATTTATTGCCTTCAATGCTGTATCCAAAGTTACTAGAACAGTGTCTGGCATATAGCGAGGAATCAAGGATATTTGCTGAATGAGTAATTACAACTTAGGCCAAATAACATACAACATATGAATAAAGTGTCATGATCAAGAAGAACATACGGAGTATCTAAGGCTCAGAGACAGTCAGAACCTTCTCCACAGTCACAGAGCCTGCGCATGATAGAAGCACTCAAGTGGAAAGCCTGTGGGATTCTAAGTCTCTTACTGTTTTCCACATCTGTTTGTTCTCTTCTAAAAGGTTTCTCTACTTAGGTCTTTACAAAGATTAGCTAAAGCTAAAACTATAAAACAGACTTCTTATTTGGCATATTAATATTTAACATGAGCAGGCATAGCAGCAAATGATAAAGAATATACAGATAACCTTGGGCTTAATAGTAAGTTATTCACTGTGGCCTTTACTAGGGGAGATTTTGGCACGGTCTCTAGCTAAGTCTTGGCCTGGGTCTTCTTGTTCATTTGTCCCCATTCTGTATCTCCAGCCAGAGTTACCCATGATTTAAACTACCCTCTTTGCTTCCAATATCATTGAAGTTACTCCCTGTGGGAGAGACCTAAGGGATCACCCCACTTCTCTCTCCCTTTCACATAGCCATAGCTAGGCCACCATATTCCCGTGTGGCTCTGCCTGTGCCCCTGGTCACACTGGATTGGCCAGGGCGAGTTTGGTCATTGACTCAACTTGGTTTTGAGACCATAAATCCTTTCTCAGATTTATTCAGTATCTCTTTAGAGTCTACAGCTATGAGATCTAAAACTCAGGAGTTCTGTCAGCCATGCTTTCCATCACGTGGAGCACGAATTATGAATGGAGCCAAGCTGAGGAGTGGGGAGGTTCCCAACAGTGTGCAAGTCCCTGCTTCCACTTATCCGTCATCTTCAGTCCCTCTGCGTTCTTAAGCCTGAGTTTTATAAAATTCTCTGGTATCATTACAAATAAGATTTTTCTTTTCACTGCGCTAGTTCCATTAGTTTCTGCCGTGCATTTACAAAAACAGCCTAATTCAAATACAAAAGCTTCCAGCCTCCTCGCCTTCAGTGGCGCCCAGTGTGTTTCCAAAGAGCAGGCTTTCTATGCTAACTGCACAGACTTATATTTCTAATATTATTTCAATTTCATCTACAGTTTCTACTGCACAGAAAAAAAAAAAACTATGGTAAACAATTTTGCCAAGAATTTCACCTTGATGGACCCTGAGTGCGGCCATGCGGAAGGTTTTATAGACCTTTATTGGCTTTAGACAGGAAAAGGATGACCTGAATGTGGTCTGTGAGGATACTTCATTTCTCGACACAAGTGTCACCTCTAAAGATACCCACTCCTGCTGCTTTTGTCCTGATGTGGAGTTCGCTGTTTGTGGAACTTTGCAAACTCGAGAGCATTCAGCAAAGATTGGTCAGTATCTCTGTGTTCCAGGCTCTCTGGGAGGAAGTAGAGGTAAAATCTGAAGAAGACAGGTTTTGCCCCCAAGGAGTTCACAGTGCAGCAGAAGAGGCAGACAGGTAAACAAACGGCTACAGTGCCATCTGCAAGGTGTGCTGGGGTGAACAGAGAAAGGAGGAAATGATTAATTTCCTTATGGGGTGTATTCAAGGAAGGCCTGACAGAGTAGGCGATGCAGGAGACATGCCTCAGAAGATGGCCAGAGCTCACAAGATAGAGCACACAGGCAGCTGTGTGCACAGAGACCACGCAGAGGCATAGCAGAACTGCCACACAGCTGTGGGCTTCTGGAGAGCACAGTGAGTGAGACAGCAGAGGAGAGGAGAGAACCGTCAAGGACTCAGTCATAGGAGACCTTTGTGTCCTAATTAATGTGGTAGATCCCTAACTTCAGTGCATATAAAAGTCTTCTGAAAAGTTTATTACAATTCAGACTCCTGGGCCCTATCTCCAGAAATTCTGACTCAATCGGGCTGGAGCAGCAGCTACAAATCCTAAATTTTAAAAGATGTTTTGAATGACTAATATCTTTGTGGGTCCCAGAGAAACACTTAGAGTTACTGGTTCAGAGGATGGGAAGTCATGACAGGGTTTCTATGAGCCAGGGGGCACCATTAGGTTTTGTTTTACAGTGACTGGAGAGAAAGACTGAGATGTGAAAGACATGGTAGTGTGGCCATGAAGCCTCCTCAGGGCTCCGGGGAGAGCTGACAAGGCCCTAGCAGAAGCAACAGAGAAAAAAGGAAAGACTGAGAGATCTGCAAGAAACAGTATAGATAGGGGCACCTGGGTGGCTCAGGTGGTTAAGCTCAGTCAGTTAACCTCTTGATTTCTGCTCAGGTTATGATCTATGGTTCATGAGTTCAAACCCATCATCAGGCTCTGTGCTAACAGTTGGGACCCTGCTTGGGATTCTCTTTCCTTCCCTCTCTTTCTGCCCCTCCCACCTGCTCATGCTCTCTCAAAATAAAATAAATAAACTTCAAAAAAAAAAACAAACAAACCCAGAATTGATAGATGATAGTATCAGAGTAGGTTTAGGTAATTAAGAGGGTATCTGGCTTAGGTTAAAATGGTTAAATGGATTATACCAGTAACCAGAATTGGCAACATGGTAGTGCAAGCAAGTTCTGAGAAAAGATGGTGAATTCAGTAATTTGTGTTGTACAAAATATGTCACTATTTTATTATTAAAGAATAAAAAACAACTTAGTATAACGGTTAAGAGCACAGCCTGCTTGGGTTTATATCCTGGTTCTATCACTTACCAGCTGTGTGATTTTTGGATAAGGTATTTAACTTTTCTGTGTGGTAGCTTCTTCATCTGTAAAATGAATTGAATGATATTTCCTTCCTCACAGGTTTCTCCTAAGGATTAACTAAGTTAATATTCGTATAACACTTAGAATAGTGTCTGGCTGATAGTAAGTACTATATGATGAATACATAAATAATGAAATCTGGTTAATATAATAAAACTGAACAGTCACGCAGGAAGGTCTCTCTTGTTCCTCACTCCTTACTATCATAAGCCTTGTTAACCTCACAAGTTTTATAGCTGGAGGTATATTTTAAATGAAAGAATGATATTGATTAGTTTCTCTTCATGTTGGTGGATTGTGTTTCCTTTTGTTTTACTTGGGGAAGAGGACAGGTTTGGTACTTACAGCCCAATAGCACCAGCCCCCCTCTGAGGACCATGTGTGGAAATTATATGTCATTGGAAACCAAACACCTGCGATTCTAATGTGCCTTGGGATTCCTGGTCAAGGGAAGAGTTGATAAACAGGTACCCAGGCCTCACTCTCAGCTCTGAGACCCATCATTTCTAAAGACCGCTGAAGGTATATCTGGAAGAAGAAGGAACCAAGTGGAAATAACCTCTTCCAAACAGAAGTATAATCGGAGTTAAGCTGATGATAATGTGATTTTTTTCTGAATCATAATATTTTATCTATAATGTAAGGAGATACACTGAAGGAAAAAAGACTGGAAGTAAACTTACAGTCTACAGAATTTTAGCTGGCAGAGCTTGGTGTCTGAAAGCCATTTGGTAAGTTATTGTGGACATTCTGAGTGGTGGAATCCACAAGCTTTCCTGCTTATCTAAATTTTCTTTTTCAGATACATTTCTGAAAAGTGATTCTCTCAGCAAAAATGTAATGGGGGCAATTTTTGTTTTAAATGACAGCTCCCAATCTAGTAGAAAGCATTTTTCATCTATTTCTATTTGTCTTATAAGGCCTATTATTAAAGGATGCTTTTAGGAAAAGCATTACTTTAAAATTGAATAGTTAAGGGAAGTTTAGGAAGAGAAAATTTTGAGGATTTTTATAGTGAAGAAAGTCACAACATGAGGGGAAAATTATCCTTTGGCAAAATTCTGAAGTAGGTGAAACTTGTCTTAGGTACTTCTGATTTTTCTGGTAAGGAAAGTGCTTCTCACCTTTACTTTTGCTTATTCTCCATGATTCTCCTTAAAAACATAGACTCTTTGGGGAGCCTGGGTGGCTTAGTTGGTTAAGCGTCCGACTTTCACTTAGGTCATGATCTCGCGGTTCATGGGTTCGAGCCCCGCGTCGGGCTCTGTGCTGACTGCCAGTCTGTTTCAGAGCCTGTTTCAGAGCCTGTGTCTCCCTCTCTCTCTGACCTTCCCCTGCTCACACTATCTCTCTCTCTCCTAGAAATAAATAAAAATATTAAAAAAAAAAACATAGACTCTTTGAAAAAGTTCTGGTATAATCATTGTCTTGTTCAAGAGATGAGTGCCTGGTAAAGGTTCCCTTTAACCTGTGGTATTTGCATTTAACAGAGTTGCTAGATCAAAGTACATCTCATTCCTTCTTCCTTCCTTCCTTTCTTCCTTCCTTCCTAATTAAAAATAACTTTAAAAATGTTTAATTCCAGTGTAGTTAACGTACAAGGCTATATTAGTTTCAGGTGTACAATGTAGTGATTCAACACTTCTATACATTAATCGGTGCTCACCATGATAAGTGAACTCTTTTATTTTAAAAAATGTTTTTTTATGTTTTATTTATTTCTGAGAGAGTTCTAATATTTCGTCCTTTCAGATGCTTCAACCACACCTTGTACAAAAGGTTCACTTAGGTAGAAATGACTATATTTCAGAGACAAGATTCCATGAACTTTACAGGTGTCCCAGGTAACCATCAATCCCCCTAAACTAATGGTGGGACACCAGACTTCTTGAGAGATCAAACTTCAATGCTGTGAAAGTTAATTTTATGTGTCAACTTGAATGGGCTCCAAGGTGCCCAGGTATTTGGTCAGATATTATTCTGAGTGTTTCTGTGAGGGTGTTTTCATATGAGAGTAACAAATTAACATAAATTGGTAGACTGATTAGAGAAGATTACTCCATAATGTGGGTAGACCTCATCAAATCATTTGAAGGACTGAATGAAAGAAAAAGATTAACTCTCCCCTAAGTAAGAGAGAATTCTTCGTGCTTACCTGCCTTTCAGATTTAAACATCAATTTTTTCCTGCCTTTGGACTAGAATGGAAACATTGACTCTTTCTGTGTTTTGAGTCTGTTAGCCTTCAGACTGGAACTACACTATGGGTCTCCAACTTCCTGACTCAACTTACAGATCTGGGGACCTACCAAACTTCACAATTGCATGAGCCAATTCCTTATCATAAAATTTTGTAATCCACACATTGAAAGACACACACACACACACACACACACACACACACACACACACCCTATTAGTTTTGTTTCTCTGAAGAACCTTAACTAATATAGATTCCATCCCTAAGGGTGCAGGGTCTGGTCGTCTCCAGAATCCTATATCTTGTATATTAGTTTCAAAGTAATAAAGTACCACAAATTAGATGTCTGAAATCAACAGAAATATATTCTCTCATAGTTCTGGAGACTAGAAGTTCAAAATCCAGATGTCGACAGGACCATGCTATCTGTGAGACTCTGGGTAGAATCTTTCTTTGCCTGCTCTGGTGGTCGGGCTTCAATGCTTGGGATTCCTTGGTTTATAGCTGTGTAACTCCAGTCTCTGCCTCCATCTTCACATGGCAGACTACCTGTGTAGGATTCTCTCTTCCTTTTAAAGGACAGCTGTCATTTTTGGCAGTGACTTTATCTTAGCTAATTACATGTGCACTAATCTTATTTCCAAATAAGGCTACTTTCTGAGGTACTGGGGGTTAAGACATCAACATGTGTTTTTAGGGGACACAGTTCAACCGATAATACCTGTTCATGCAATATCTCAGCCAATTCACATAAAATGAAGACCTTTTAATTTCACCAATGAAATCCATTTTCAAAAATTCATCATGCTACTTAAGCCTTTAATTTCACCAAAGAAAATCCATTTTTGATGTGTTAATTACCAGTGTCATGCTAAAAGCCTCAAATGTTGATGGAGGTAAGGAGAGCTTTCAGAACGAGCTAGCTGACCACCCTGCATGGTGCATTTTTAGGTCAATAGTTTGCCTCAGAGCTGAAGTTGAATTAACTGGCGTATACACAGTATCACCGTTTCTATGCTAAAGAAGTTTAAAGTAAATCACGGACATTCTACCATGTTCTTTTTTGCCCTACATCAACTCAGCTGCACATTTTTATTTCTCCATTAAGAAATTCACTCACAGGGGCACCTGGGTGGCTCAGTTACTCAAGTGTCAGACTCTTGATTTCAGCTCAGGTTGTGATCTCATGGTTCATGGTTTGGAGCTGTCAGCACGGAGCCTGCTTGGGATTCTCTCTCACTCTCTCCCCTCCCCGCTCTGCTCCGTCCCTCCTCTGCTAATGCTCTTTCTTTTTTTCAAAATAAATAAATAAACTTAAAAAAGAAATTCACCCGGAGCACCTGGGTGGCTCAGTCGGCTAAGCGTCCGACTTCGGCTCAGGTCATGATCACGCAGTTCGTGGGTTCGAGCCCCGCATAAGCCTCTGTGTTGACAACTAGCTCAGAGCCTGGAGCCTGCTTCTGATTCTGTGTCTCCCTCTCTCTCTCTGACCCTCCTCTGCTCACACTGTCTCTCTCTCTCTCTCTCAGAAACAAATGAAACATTTAAAAAAAAAAGAAAGAAAGAAAGAAATTCACCCACAGGAAACATGTTTTTTGCATTTGGTCAACTTTAGACTCTCTTTACCTGCTCTTTCATGAAAGAAAGATTCCTCTCCTTGCCCTCTGCTTTTGTTGGTTTTTGCTCTTAGGGTCTTACTCTTTGCTTCCTAGAACTTCTTAAAGTATATTCTTCCCAAAAAAATAAATTTTTCCTCCTAAAAGTAATCCTCATGATTCAACCTGTTCTTCTCCATGTGATTATACTGAATCACTTACACTATTCAACATGAGTAACATGTTTTGTAGTCATAAACAATAAAACAAATTACAGTATGGCATGCAGCTGCTAATAAAAACTTGGGATATTCAGTAAAAACTTGATTAACAACATTAACTGAAGAATAACTATATTGCTCAGTTTTAGAAGAGAGTTGAAATGTACATAAAATAATTTTGGAAAATTGATTGCTTTTTTTATTTAAATGGAGTGGTCAGAAATTCGTATATTTGAAATAACTTTAGAATAGTTTCCAGCAGTATGTCAACAAATGGAATTTAAGGAAATTCTAGTTATTGTCCTTCTACTGAGCAGATGTGCAATTTTTATAAACCTCTATGCTTCACTTGCTTCCTCTGATGTTGGTAAATGATCTCTTCTTAACTAGTATGAGTATGTACATTCTATAACTATACCTAGATATATATCTGTACCAGTATCTATGTTTGTATCTACATGAGAGAGACATACATATGCAAATAGACTCATTTTTGTAAACTATTTACTGTTGCTCACATTTTTCCCTCCTCATGGCTCTCAGAATTTTTTTTTTTTTTTCAGATTCTAAGTGAGTTTCTGTGTACCTACGATGAGACCATTTGACACTCAGGCAAAATTTCTGTATACCTTTCAAAATAGTGAGATTTAGTCACTGGCCCACTACTCAAAAACTTTGTACTTTCCAATCTAGTCTCTAGATCCATAGGAGTAGTACCCATCATTCATGTTGAGTATTGGAAGGTTTGAGATTGTGGTAAAAAATTGGATGATGCTTCATATCTGCCTGCCATTTAGATAGAGGCGTTGTGCTTGAAGTGTGGTTAAAGGAATGTACCTCTGCTATCTGTCTGTAGAAGCTGTTCTGCAACAGAAGAAGCAAATTCAAGTGCCATCAGGGGTTAAGGAGTTAATACCTGAAAGAAGTGGACTCAATGGGGACTGTGGTAAAGTTGGATATGCATAATACTTCTGAAAACAGCAATTGTCTCTCATCTCTACCCAATTGTTGCCAATAGCGATAAAGTCCCAGAGTTGTCACTTAACCCAGTGTTTTTTTTTAATGTTTTATTTATTTTTGAGAGAGAGAGAGAGAGAGAGAGACAGCGTGAGCAGGGGAGGGTTAGAGAGAGAGGGAGACACAGAATTAGAAGCAGGCTCCAGGCTCTGAGCTAGCTGTCAGCACAGAGCCTGATGCGGGGCTCAAACCCACGAACCATGAGATCATGACCTGAGCCGAAGTCGGACACTTAACAGACTGAGCCACCCAGCACCCCTTAACCCAGTATTTTTAAGTGAAGTTAGAAATCTATACACTTTGTATGAAGTTTGCAAGTAATATATTACTGGTTCAACTTCTTTCAAAAATAAAATCCATCTCAAATTTTGGTCCATTTGTTGTGAAAAACACCAGGTTGTAACTGGTGTTCTACACTGATAATTAAAACAGAAACCAAAATCTCCCTGACCGTGCTCTATTCATCCTCTTTGCTTGGCAAAGAAATCTGTTAACAGTTTGACTTAGATTTCCTAAATGTATTTCAATATGAAATCTGCTTTGTTGAGGAGGGTGTATGAGGACATGATATCTATAACTTTTTTTTAAAGCTGTTTGGTATAACATTTGGAGATAAAGTGGAAACTGAGATTATGATCTTGGACTTCATGTTTCTGTAGAGTTGTTCTTTCCTTGATGAATTAAGACAAAGCCTCAATTTCTATGTTAAACTCTGAGTTACTGGTACCAGTAGGTTTTTCAGTAGCATCATCATTTTTTTTTCCTCAGTGGAGAGAACTAGAACTTTTTCCTAACTTTTCTGAACTTCAGAAGACCAGTCCAGGGACTAGAGGTAGGGAGAATAGAAAGTGACCACTTAACAGGTGCAGGGTTTCTTTTTTGAGTGATAAAAATGTTTTAGAATTGGATAGTAGTGATGGTTGCACAACCTTGTGAAAGTACTGGAAGTCCCTGAATTATGCACTTAGACATGGATTAAATGGTGACTTTTGTTACATGGATTTTTACCTCAATTGAAAGAAAAAAAGCCATTGGCACAGGGCCAGTATGTATATTTACTGTTAGAGGGGCATGCAGTATCAGATAAGGATGCCATGTTTTGTTTTCTGAATAGATGGCTCCGTTTTCCAAGTTCTTCTGATGTGACTCTTAACTCTGATGTGCATCCTAAAATTTCCTTGCTGATATTTATTTATCTATTTATTTATGAGTTTATTTATTTTAAGTGATCATTACACCCACCATGGGGCTCAAACTTAAAACCCCAAGATCAAGAGTCACATGCTTTTCTGATTGAGCCAACCAGGCTTCCCTTCTTGCTGATAATTAAATATTTCTTATCTATGCTTATAGGAGTTATGGCCTGAATTGTGAACCCCCCCTCCTCTCCCAAATGCACATATTGAAACCTGAGCCTCTAATGTTGACTGTAATTGGAGATAGGGCTTTTAGGTGGTTAATTAAGATTAAAAGAAGGCATAAAGGGGGGACCTGGGTGGCTCAGTCAGTTGGGCATTTGACTTCAGCTCAGGTCATGATCTCATGGTCCATGAGTTTGACCCCTGCATCACACTGACAGCTCAGAGCCTGAAACCTGCTTCAGATTCTGTGTCTCTGTTTCTACCTGCTGTTCTCCCACTCATTCTCTCTCCCTCTCTCCCTCTCTCCCTCTCTCCCTCTCTCCCTCTCTCCCTCTCTCTCTCTCTCTCTCTCTCTCA
>NW_027528977.1:7961544-8051635 GCF_008692635.1 Crocuta crocuta | reverse complement strand
CTCTCTCTCTCTCTCTCTCGCTCGCTCTCTCTCTCTCTCTCTCGCACACACACACACACACACACACACAAATAAATAAACACTATAAAATTGCTTTTAAGAGGTCATAAAGGTTAGGTTCCTAATCCAATAGGATTAGAATTGATGGCCTTACTAGAAGAAGATCTCTCGCTCCCTTGCTTCCTCCCTCCCTCTCCGTGAATGCACTGAGTAAAGGCCATGGGAACACACAGCAAGAAGGCAGCCATCTGCAAGCCAGGAAGAGGGCTCTCCCCAGAACTGGACCATGCTGGCCCTCTCATCTCAGACTTCCAGGCTCCAAACTGTGAGGAAATAAATTTCTGTTGTTTAAACCACCCCACGTATGGTATTTTGTTATGGCAGCCCGCCATTCTTTCTAACAACTCTTAGCTGAGTGTCCATAGAGATACCCACAAGAGAGCTCTATATTTCAAGGCAATGGAGTGCATCCAATGTTGGCCGTGAGTGGCTATGTATCCCCATAGTGCTTTTCAGCATTAGCTTTTATACATTGTTGAACAGAACTTACGGTTTAGGCTATACCACATGTATTCAGTCTTTTCTAAAAGACAGTTGTGATCAGAGCTGCACATAAAGTGACCTGGATGTAAGTCTGGAAAAATGATGGATGGTGTATGTGTGCTTCGTATTATCAGTGCTTTGTGTCCATGTAGTCTCTGTGGAATTTCTGTGCAATTAAGTTAGCTTCATCAGTATCAACTGGGATCTTTGGAGGAAGGTAGGGACTCTGATAACAAAATAGCCACTGTTTTTGCAAGGCCAGTATTAGGCTAAGCCGTAAGTGTTCACTACTTCCAAGTTCCTTATCATTTCAATCTGTCCTGGTGGCAACATAGCACCGTGTGGCCTGTGTCATGGGCTGCTGCTTACAACACCGGGTGTGGCTGATCCCCTCATGAGAACATCGTTCAGCTCCCAGTGTTATATGCTGCCATCTACACACCAGGGTCAAAGCTAATGTTGCTCCTACCCTGGTGACATTAGCATTTGAAGAGCTATAAGCCTACTGTGGATTTTCAATGCTAAGGAGCACAGATGACAGCAAGGGCATGTTTATTCAGCCAGTTTTCCATATCAGTGAGCCAAACAACAGGAAAATGGCCCAACATTCGCCATGGTCGCATTCTTCTGTAGTGTAAATTGTGCCATTGGTCCATGTTAATATTTTTTCCCCAAATCTATATGTTGCTAAGGACTTTTATTGTTCTATTGCATTGACCTCTCAAGATTTAAGAGCTGCTTCTTTCATCCTGGAGTGTGAAGAAGGGAACACGTTAGGGATGCCTGGAGTGCTCATTCAGCGGAGCAAGCAACTCTTGGTCTCAGGATTCTGAGTTTGAGCCCCATGTTTGGTGTACAGATTACTTAAAAAAAAATTTTTTTTTTTTAAAAAGGAAGGGAACACTTCAGCACTGAGAAAACTCCAGTGGTCCCTCACACTTCATGGATGGGAACATGCTCTCTATCCATTCACAATGAAGCAGGCACCTAACTAATCTGTCCTCAAAACTCTTTCCCTTGAATATATAATAATCACAACTGACTTTTAAAATTTTGCATAAAGTGTCACTTTACCAGTCTCCCTTTTGAACATTCATATTAAGAGAGTGAAATTATTAAACTAGACTTCTGAAGTGTAAGATTTATATATACTGTGATTTTTGCTAAAAAAAGCCCTATTCAGTAATAATTTATGATTAAATGAAATAACGTCTTTTAAAATTTTATTTTTAATTTAAATTATGGTAGATATCATCTTCCCATGGTTCCAATATCAAACAATATGAAAGAGTGCACCTTGAACATGCCCATTCTCATTTCTTTCTTTCCTCAGTGACCCATGTCTACCCTCTCAACCATTTAGACTCATTTCTTTATATTCTAGATCAATGTTTCTCAATCTTTTTTCATCATCAATCCACCAAGGAGCCTTTGAAAACATTTTTTATTCCTGATTATCTCCCTCTCACCCAAAGTTTAATATGCAGACATAGTGTATATTTGATTTTACACTATGTAACTGCTTTATGTATAAAAAGATTAAGATTTCCCCCACCCAAGAAGCAATTTTTGCTCCGTTGGTGGTGATATCATGCTTTGAGGATGCACGTTCTAGATGTGTTTTATGAATATACAAGTAAATACAAATGCATTATATTTCCCTCCTTTTACACAAATGCTAACACACTATGCAGCCTGTTCTAATATTGCTTTTTTTAACCCAATAATATCTCATACTATTATTTCCATAATGTTGTATTAAAAGTATCTGCATTGTCTTTTACTGGGTACAAAGTATTTTATTTTATGCATTTAAATAAATTTACTTAACTAGGATCCCAGTGATGATTGTTTAGGTTATATCCAAACTTTTCTGCTTATAAATCATGTTATAATGAACAGATTATACATGTCACATATTAATGTCTGTGTTAGACTAAAACTGCCATGATTTTTCTGACAGTCCTCCATCAAAAATTGTGCTCTGTGTCCCAGACCATCGAATCTTGGTGAACAATATGACTGCTTGATCAATAAGATATAGTAGACATGTTGTGCCATTTTCTAAGCTCAGACCCTAAGAGACTTCCTATATCTTAGAACACTTGCTGTTGGAGCAGGTTGCCATGGTGTGAGGAAACCCAAACAGTCCTCATGGAGTGGTCGTTATGGAGAAGAACTGAGGATTCCAGTGACAGTCCCAACTGGATTTCCAGTTGAAAGTTAGTACCAGCTTGCTGGCTGTGTGTTTGAGCCATCTTGGATAGTAATAGCAGATCATTGGTAAGGTTTTTATCTTATTCAACTGCTCATCGCCAATTGACATTAATTATGATTGCTTCTTGAAGTCACTTACGCTTGATTCAGTGGGACTGCACTCTCATAGTTTGTCACTTCTCTGGATACCATTTCTCAGACTCATTTTCTCGTCTTTCTAGACTCAAACTTTAGATGTTAGTTTGTTAAGGTTTAGTTTGAGACTTTCTTTTTGTCTTACTAACATTCTCTCTAAGCAAAATTATATATACTCAAGTCTTCAACCTTCTGGAAAAGGACAATTTCCAAATGTACACTTTCAGCAAAGACCTTTTTTCTGATTTCCAAGCCTGGGTATCCATCCACTTAACTTTCTACTTCAACCTCTCTTTTTGGATGTTTCAAGGAGATCTCATCTTCAGCACATAAAACTCGGTCTTTTTTTTTTCTTCTTGTGTGTTTACCGCCATGAATGGCACTACCACCAAAGAGAGACCAGGAGATCATTCTCTCTCATTCACTCTATATCTATTCCATCACCAAATCGCCTTGATTTTAATTCTTATTCTTGATGTTTTTCAACTTTATCTATTTCTACTACCATCATTCTCTACCTAACCACCACCATTTTCACTTGGATACCACCACAGCTTTTTCTTTAATTTTTTTTTTAATTTTTTGAGAGCAAGTGAGCGAGCTAGTAGGGGAGGGACAAAGAGAACGCTAAACAATATGACTCTGAGCTAAACAGGCTCTGTGCTGACAGCATACAGTTCCATAAAGGGCTCAAACTCACCATGCCATGAGAGCATGACCTGAGCTGAAGTCAGACGCTTAACCACCTGGGCCACCCAGGCACTCCACTACCACAGCTTTTTAACTGGTCTGCTGGAGTTCATTCTTCCTTCTCTTAACTCTCTTTCTACCCAGAACCCAATGTCATCTTTCATAATTGAAAATAAGATTATATCAACCCCTTATTGAAAACTTTCAAGGGTCATGCTATTAGAATCAAATCAAGATATTTAATCTGTCTTCTAATGCCTCAATCTAGCCTCCTGATTACCTTAGGAAACCTACTCTGTGTTGGGATTAGATGAGCTATACTTGGTCTCTTGATTTTTGCCCTCTTCCCTGTTTACTTGTCGCAATTATAAGCAAATAATTATGCAATGGGTAGTTTTCTATCTTATTTAATAGATTATAAACCCTGTCCTTTTAGACTAGAGTCTAAGAAAACCCAAGGAAAAGCATTTCAAGTGTACTCTGTAGCAATACAGCAGCTGTTGTACTCTCATAGGTCTGAAATCTAATCATAAAATGATAATTTATATTTGTTATTCTTTCTGTTATCAAATATGATTCAATATAATAATTGATAGAAGGAAGATCTGTAGAAGATACACAGTGGGCACAGAAAAGAATGGGGCCTAACTAACCCCAGGGAGATCAAAGACTTCATTGAGATTATGCTTGCCTTGAGTATTCTAGGTATGTGGCATCGATTTCTCCTTATGATTAGCACACGTATTCCCCCTTATGGATCAAGTAGCCGCCACAGTCACTGCCACATCTTTCTTACCCAGGAATCCCGTGCGTTAGCCTGGGGGCAAAGACCTTCACAGCCAACACTTAGCCCATACAGGAGTTAACAGAAGGAACATGGCATTTTTGGCTATTCCAAAAGCAGAATGCAAAGCCACTGCCATGGGGTTATAACAGGAACACTTCCTAATCCCTGTGCCTGAAGCCTCTAAGCTTCAGGTACCTTTGATATTTTCCACTCTAAGAGCAGTTCCCTTCAAAATGCATTCGAGGCTGTGGTTTTATCCATTATTCCTTTCTAGTCAGTTTTCTTCAGGGATTACTAATCATTTTGTGATTTTTCTTTGTTTTCAGGATTTTCAGATGCTTTTCTGTCACGTTTAGGGATTTAGGGCATAAGTGTGTTCTCAGAGCACCATCTTGATACAATATCTGGAGCATTCCTTGTTGACAATTTTTATAAGCAGTGAACTATAAAATTATGCATAAGCATGTTACAAATGTTTCTCAAGTGTCTCTGAAAGATCTTTTTCTTTAATTCTTTACATTGGTATAATGTTTCTGAATACATAAGGACATTTCATCTGAATTATCTCATTCCTTCCTAACACAACAAGTTTTCACTATGCTTTTTAAAAAAATGATGTCTACTGTATGTTGGATGAAGACTAAGAAATACGGTTTAAAATATAAAATATGAACCTTGTTAGATATTGCCCTGAAAAGTTGGCAAAAATATTTTTCCTCCCTATACAGATTGGAAGCTGAATTTATGACAGATTGAAGGAGGGAGAGCCTGGAATCTGGGAAGCTAGCTAGGAGATTTATGCAGTAATCTAAATACTATCTGGTGAGACCCAGGACTAAAGTGCAAATAGAATGGACAAGAAGGTATAAATGAAAGAAATATTTCAAGGAAACACATGATAGGTCCTGGAGAAATGGTGGATATAAGTGATGAGAAGAGGCAGTCGAAGGGGATACCAAGGTTTCCAGTGTAGTCTGCAGAAGACAGTGGCATTATTTGTGGAGACAGAGAACTCAAAGGGAGTGTCTCCTGCTTCCCAAGTGCACACACACTCATGCTGGTGCCTTGAAATAGTTGATGTAAGCCTTAAATTTAGTGTAAGGTGATTTCGTCTCGGACCCCATTTAAGAAAGTTTATTCCTGGAAGTCTTAGAAGGATGTCATTACAACATCACTTTGCACTTACAACATGATTATGCAACTTGCATGTAACAGGAGAAGCAAAAGTAAGGCTGCAGAGTATAGGTTTATCCTATAAATTAGCCCAAAGACCTGAAATCTGGAAGAAAACTTGGTGAGCCTATAGAGTCAAATTAATAATAAGAATACTAATACAAATGTGCAACATGTCCCTGAATTAGTGTAGGTTTACGTTCACTGCCACAAGAAACATTACCAGGCACTGTTAGTAGTCCGATGACCTGATTAAAAAATACTGGGCAGATAAAGTTGCCTGTGGGATGGTAGATATTTTTGGACTTCTCAGCAAGATTCCTGGAACCATTCTGTTTTCAGCATGGCCGGGCTTGACCTCTTCTTGCGGTCCTTGGAAAAATAAATACCAACAGGTACGGTAGGGTGGGAAAGGGGTAAGCCAGCAGGGGGAAAGGCTGTGCCTGGCTCTAGATCCTTAGCAGATCTGTGGGCTCATTAGCATTGGCCTTTTAAGACCTGTCTTCCTAGCTTCATTCCCCATGGCCTCTAAGCAGCTTCAGTTTCCTAATTTATACTAAACAGCAAGAGGAGATGCTGTGGGACACAGCTGCCTGGCATATTCTCATCTCTGACTCAAATATGCTTTTTTCCTTGGCAAAACTTTTTATTCGGAAAGCAATTTCTCCTGTCTAAACTTGTTAGCATTTCCCTTTCTATGGGTAGATCTTAAGCTGCAACATTTCAATTGTGCCTGAGATTTTCTTTGGCTAGCCAGAACTAGTGTCTACCTAGTACTGTGGAGTCCCTTTTTTTAGTCTCTAACAGCTAAAAACTAAAATCTTCGCTCAAAATGACTCCTTCTTCGATAAGGGCTTTTTGGTGGGTGAGAGATAAGGGAAACGCTTTGTAAGCTGTAATTTGAAGTATTCAAAATGACCTCTTTGACCACCTTTTTCAGCCCCAAGAATTCATATTCTCTGTCAGCGTATGTTATCAGAAGCATGTAGGCAGCAGAATCGACCCCCAGAGCTGCGGATACTTTGGATGTTCTTTCCTGAGTTGGTCATTCATTTTTTGAGACCAGTCCTTTGACTGGTCATCCATACGTGGCCTTCTACTTTGTTGAAGGTTTCTTGGTGGGAAATGGGAACGAAAATGGAGGTTTTTGTGAGAATCATTGTGACATAAAAACGTTCTTCTGTGTACTCTTGTTGGTGTTTGGTGATCTAGCAATATACATAAGTGTAAATATAAGGGTATGTGGGGAATTTTGCAGTAATGGTGGGGGAGGCTTGTCTACATGACCAGATTGAGTTCTAATCGTTTAACTGCCTTTGGTCTTGGCTAAATTATTTAGTGTCTTTGAGATTCATTTTCCTCATGTGTAAAACAAATGATTCAGAACGTAAGATTTCCAAAGTCCCTATTAGCTCCCAAATTCTAATGAACTTCGCTAAAACTTTCTTTTCTAGAGTCCTTCTATGAGTGTTATCCTGTTCCTCACAGACAAAAGCTGGACCGGGTGCTCTCAGGACATAGAGAAGGAGACTAGACTAGGCAACCTGAGCTTGACTGGAAAGACCCAGGCTGCAGAAAACCTAGAACATGTGGAGAGGAGGGATAAAGGATAAATATATAATACAATATATATAATAAAAATATATATATATAAGTATAATAAATAAATACAAAAAGGTATAAAATCTAGAGGACGCTCACTCTGTAGGGACTGGTGGAGGGTGTGGGGTTGAGGGTGGTGGGCTACAGAAACAAGGACCATGGACTTCTAGATCAGATTAGTATTTCCCAAACTTGAGCATGATTGGAATTATCTGGAGAGCCTATTAAAACACAGATTGCTGGAGTGCTTGAATGGCTCAGTCATTTGAGCATCCAACTCTTGATTTTGGCTCCTGTCATGATCCCAGGGTCATGGGATCAACCCTTAAGATTCTCTCTCTCTGTCTCTCCCTCTCTCTCCCTCTCTCTCTCTCTCTCTCTCTCTGCCTCTGCCCCTCCCCTGCTTTCTTTTCCCAAAATGATGATAATGATAATAATAATAATAGATTGTTGGCCCACCTCCAAAATTTCTGATTCAGTAGTTCTGATGTTAAAGATCACATTGTCGGGCATTACAAGTTTTCAGTGGTGGTAATACTGCCGTTTCCAAGGACTTCTCTTGAGAGCCATTGCTCTAAGTCATTTTCTCATTTTTAAGTGTTGCAGCCTGAAAGCGTTTTAAAACGTTCTAAAGTAGATTCAAATAGTAGAGGCTCACATGGATCATTTTTTATGTACTTTGCAGTTGATTTCAGGCTTGGTATTGGAAGGGGCTGCCACTTGGGGCAGTGGCTGTGGTCGCTTCCTGTTGCTTTTCTGTACTACAAGAAGGTGAGCAGCTACTCATTTCCTCTCTGCTGCCATCCATGGTACAATGAAGAACCACATGTGCTTTCATTCATTTTTCCATTCGACACATAGTTTATTGGGTTCTTACTATGTTCCATTCACTTTTCTAGTAACTGGAGATCTAGTGATGATCAAGACAGTCAAAAATGCACCTATTCATGAAGTTTATATTTTAGAGGGTAGTGAAGAGAGACCAACTCAAGGAATTCCTTTTGTCCCAAGAAAGACAATTTAGTGATCGGATATTTTTATAACTCACCTGCCCTACATCCAGCACCCTAACATCTGGCTGAGGCTAGAATAACATGCAATCCACACACTCAGGGGGCTTAAGGCTTGGGTTCATAAATCATATGAAGCTACTAGAGTTTGATTCAGGGAGTACTGAGTATATGCTCAATTTTTCACTAAATGCTAAGTTATGTGATACTAATTTTAAGGTCAAAGTTCAAAGGAGAACCATAATCCACACTGAACGACTATCCATTGTGTTATCAACTGAAATTCTCTTCTCTTGTCTGTAATGAGTGCTGGTTATGCTTTTAGTGAAGCCAGTATCACACAGCTTTGCACTCAGTGGCCCCAGTGGCCGACCTAGTTCCTCCCCAGATAAACTTCTGATGTAGTGACTCAATGTCCCACAATGTAGGGGGTGACAAGCAGTCATTTTCATCTAAAGACTCCCATGCTTACTCTTGGCGCTCTCAACCCTGCTTTCCAGGAAAATGTGCAGGCCAGCTTCCATTTGAAAATCCAGCACATGCTCTTTGAGTTCTGTGGAAATTTCCTATTACATCTGTGTTTTATCATCATGCAGCAATATTTAACTAGCATGTTTCTATAAATAGAAAAATTAGGAAGATACTAGATTGAAACACACAGAAACAAAAGCAACTTAAAACTAAGACATATCAAAGTTGGTGTCAAACTTACAAAAACAACCTAGTACACAGTTGACAACAGCTGGATGTTGGAAGTACAAATAATCAGGGAAATAATCCATATACTTATCATCTCCTTTTTCGTCACAGGGAAGCCGAAAAGAAGATAAAGACTTAAGCTTAAGTGTTCTTTCAATAACTCTGGAAAAAATCCTTCAGTCCATTTCATTTTTGTCATTTCGATTTCATAAAATGGGCAAATTTGGATGCCTTGACAATCAACATGGTGATTCTTTGGGTAACAGTAGTCACTGACAGGTGGTCAGATAGTTGAGCTAAGGATGGGCTGTACTGTGTTCCTATTAGTAAAGGCAGTGTGGAGAGCAGTTAAGAGTGTGGGTTCTGGGATTGAGTGAAGGTGGTGATAGTCCCAATCTTTGTTCTTAATCACCCACCATACTGCTTCACAGTCCTTTTTATGAAAGACCAAAGTTTAAGGTGACTGTCCAAGAATAAATTCATGCCTTAGGAGCCTCAGTATAAGGATGTGAATTTGCTTTTAGTTGTCTTTATGTATGGAAAGAGCATTGGGCTGCAAAACAAGACACATGGGGCTTATTGTGGCTTTGACACTCTCTGTGTGAACTTAAGTGTTTGGGCATTGGTATATTTTTCTGCAAAGACTGGTTAAAAATAAAAACTATGTTCACATTTTATATTCGCTTGAAAACAGGGACAGTAGAGCTAGATTCAGTGGTCTCTGGAATCATTGTCTATGTGAGCAAACAGGACCCTAAGTAGAAACACCCCAGATCCTCTACCTTGCTTCCTCCTACCTCCACAGCAAGAGGATTAGCATACAACCAGTGAGAGAGAGACAGAAAGAGACAGACAGGGAGAGAGACAGAGAGACAGAGACAGACAGACAGACGAATGAGAGGGAGGGACCTCTCCGGCTGGTGTTCAGCAAATTAACCAAAACTAGCCCACCTATAATCTGTTCTCATTCAGGTCCATTTCAAAACATAGGGTAAAGTAGATGAAACAAGACTTTCATCTATTTACAAACATCTTTACAGTTGCAAATAGTTTTCTTCCACCTTTCTTTTCCCCTTCAAGCTGCCTTGGTGTCCATTTTAGCCTGGGGTTACCTGCACAAAAGCACCACTGGGGAGGAGTGGTCCTGTACGATTTGTCCTTGTTCATACCCCTAGGGATGGCCTTGCATGTAGGGTCAGGGTGGCCTGTGTCCAAGGTGTTCTGCTTCTGCAATATTAATGAAGTCAGCCTCCTCTAAGAATGTCCTGAAATCCCCTGAAGGTTCTTAGATGTTGCAGTTTGCATTTAGCTATTTACATTAGCAAAAACTGTTGTACAAACAGGCACTGGCGGCCTGTCAGTCAGAGCCCTGCTGGCTTCACTTCAGAGAAGGAATCAGAAGTGTGAGTTAAATGAGCCCAGCAGGCATTTAACCTCTGGGTCTGGAAAAATCCTGACTCATGGAGTGATTTGGGAGGTGGGAAGGCTGACCCATTTGGTTAAGAAGCTTGAAGCATCTCAAACCAAAGCTTTAGTAAAAATGATGATGATTAAAGCTAGCATGGAGTAGTTACTAAGTGCTAGCAACTGTGCTAATAATCCTCAAACCACTGGTCATGAAGATAATATTTTATTCCTATTTTACATACGTAGAAACTGAGCTACCATGGTCCCAGAACTGTAAGTGGTGGTACAGGGGTGAATGCATGCAGTCCGCCTTCAGATCCTGTGCTGTTAGCCATAATTCCAAATGGCATCATGAAAATGGATTCCCTATAGGTATGTCATTTGATACAGACACTTTCTGAAATAATTCAGTAGTACATACTAAAATAAGGACTAATTAATGAATTCAGCAATTCCACTTACTAATATCCATCCTTGAGAAATACACTTAGAGAGATGCAGCAGCAGGCATTGGTTGTACCATTTTTTTGTATTAGTGAAACAATGCAGTGACCTATATACCCACCAGTGAGCGGATGGATGAATAAGCAACGGTCCTCATATTATAGAATGATACCTAGCTATTAAAGAAGAATGAGGCATATTATGGAGAATCCTATTATATCACTCCTATTATTGAGTGATAAAGCAAATTGCAGAATGAAACAAGGTGGTATGATTTATGTAAAAAAACCAGAAACAATCCTGCCTATTTTCTCTGCATCTGTATGGGTGTGAAAAGTTCTGGAAGGCTGCAAGCAGAGTAATAACAGTTGTTATTTCCAGGAAGGGGTGGAAGGGAAAGTAATGGAGATGGTAATCAAAAGGGTTCTGGCCGTAGGTGTCAAGTGAGGTGTGTTTTTTTCCCCCCATGTTTTCTTTTTTTTTTTCTTTCTGTTTTCATGTTTTACTTATAAAATTAAAAATGAATAGAAATTGATAGAAAGATAGATGAATTCATTAATAGTCATAAACATTTTTAATGTAGTATTCCAGATCGGGAGAAACCCCCAGTAAGAATTTGGAGTCAGAGGATGATGGGGCTGGAAGGTACCCTAGAGATTTCCTAGTCTAAACTGCGTGGCTCCCCAGTGAAGCTCACGGAGGTTATGTAGTGTGTATATGGTCCCCCAGAGAGTCCTTATCACAGTGAGCCTGGGACACAAGGCTCTGACTCCTAGGGAGCATCTAGACCTCTTCCTCCGAGCTCGTCAGCCGGGGTTCCATTGGCAGGTGACCCTGCAAGGGACTGCCCAGCAGAACCCAAGCAGGGTTGGCCCGTGCTCAGGGGAACTTGCTGTATGTGCCCTAATAGCCCTTGGCAACAGAAGCTGCTGAGCCCCTCAGATGAAACATTCTTTGGTAAGATTTTTCACAGACTTCAGGACAATTCTTCCACATGCATATTCATCATGGAGAGTGTTTCTATATTTGAAACTATTTTTTTTTGTTTGTTTTGGGTGGCTGTGTGGCTTGGATTTTTGTTTTTAATTCTTCTTTGAGAATAAAGAGAAGGAAAAATCTTACATTGCTTTCAGCTTATGCAGCCTCCCCAGAGGTGTGAGATATAAACACAGTCTGTTTCCTGTATGGCTTTCCCAAGGGCACTGAAAATGTGATGATATTTAATTGGCTGTTCCCTGTCTTCAGTGCCTTGGTAAAATAGCAGACACAATCATGAAATGAGAAAGAGCATCTGTGGCTGAATCATGGAGAACATGAGCAGCTCAGGAGAAAAGAGCAGCTTCCGTGCAGTTCAGGCCTCAGACTCTCAGAGAGGGGATATTGATGAGTTTATATTCACCTTTAAAGAAAATCAGTATTTAAGAAGTCTGTATTGGGAGGGGCTGCTCTTTGTTGCCCATCTGAGTGCTCTGCTCCCCCTAAAAGGTGTAGCCCAGGCCTAGGTGCCAGGGCATGTTTTTAAGAAAGAAAACCTGTGGTTGTTTTCAAAGGAAGGACGGTAGTAGTAACTAACTTAGTGGTTATTTCTGTGAAAGATCTTTTTAAAAACAAATAAATAGGTTTTATTTTCTGGAATAGTTTTAGGTTTACAGAAAGTTGGAGTGGAAACTAAGGAGATTTCTCATGTGCCTCTATCATTAACGTCTTACATTCATGTGGTACGTTTGTTATCATTTATGGACCCAGACTGATCCATTATTATTACCTAAAGTCCACAGCTTACATTAGGGTTGACTCTTCGTGTTGTACAGTCCGCGGGTTTTGAGAACTGTATAATGACCTGTATCTACTGTCACAGTATCATAAAGCATAGTTTCACTTCCCGAAAAATCCCGTGTGCTCCACCTATCCATCCCTGCCTCCCCATTCCCAAATCTCTGACAACAATGGATCTTTCTGCTATCTCTATAGCTTTACCTTTTCCGGAATATTCTCTCATTGGAATAATATAGTAGACCTTTATTTATAAATTGAGACCTTTTGAGGTAAATTCACCCTTTTTGGGTGTAGAGTTCTATGAATTTTAATAAATGTGTGCAGTAACATAGCCACCACCACAATCAAGATGTAGAATGCTTCCATCACCCCAGGCAGCTCCTTCATGCCCCTTTGTATCAAGTTCTTTATTTGTACTTCATTTCTTACTATAGACCTCTGAGGGGACGCACTCTGCTATGTCTACAATGAGGGATCTAGGCGCAGAGAAGTTTAGTGAGCTGCTCAGGGACATACAATGATGAAAAAAGTCGAGCCAGTATTTTGAACCTTGGTGATCTGAGTCCAGAGCACATGGTCTTGTTTCCTGGTTATGATGTCTTAATGTCCTGCTTGTGCACTGCAAAAACAATGACACTTACTGCATCACAGGACATAGTACTTTAAAGAAGACTCTCCTAATTTACTAGTAAAGTAAATATGGCCCCCCCAAATGGAAAGGGCTTTCTCAAGGTCCCAAACCGAGTGGCAGGATAGAACCAGAACCCAGGATTCCTGACTTTAACTACGTTTTTCAAGAGCATGCTTTGCTCATAATAGGCATAATAGGCTCATAACTATCTCTTTATTTCAACTGAAGTAAATTCAAATTCCCAAGAGAGGTGATTACAAGCCAGGGTGACAGTAGGTCTCACAAACTCTAAGATGCTACACATCTCTAGGCTTTGAGGTCATGCCAATATTCACAACTGCTCCCCTGGGCAGAATGTTGTAAAGAAAGCCTGAGGGTAGCTGGAAGCCTGAGGAAGCTGTAGGGCCGCTGCATAACATTATGATAAGGTGCCTTTTAGGGCTTTGGCTTGGCAACAAAAGATACAGAAAAACAGATTATACATCTGAAGGTGGAGAAATTATACAACATTGCCTCAATTCTCTCTCTCACCTTCCACCCACCACTTGGAGTAGAAAATCTGACTGTTGACAGCCCATCCCCCAGGGTATCTCTAGAGCTCCGGTCTCCGGACTGAAAGCTCATTAGCAGATTGCCTGACTTCTCTGGAAGAAGAAATCCTTAGGAAATGGATTCATGTCTTGCAGGACATTAAGTCTTTATCACAAATATTCAGTAAGGGGGGAAAAGGCTAAAAAGATAGTTCTAAAGTCTCTGACATATTTATTAGGCAGGTAATGATGACTTGTATAACCTGCTAGTATAGCTGTAACTTTATTTTTTTCAGCTAGAGCTCAGTATGCAACAAGATTTCCTTTCTAAGCCATAGACAGTAGAGTAAAATTGATTTATTAGGTAACAGTATTTGCCAATTGATTACTATTAGGGAAGAAATACCAAGCTGGAAATGGGAAGGAGTGTAATTAATAAAATCTCCAGCTCTCGACTAGCTTACAGACTATGTGAGGAAATGGCTAGAGAACAACCAGGTGCAGTAGAGTTAGGACAATAGCAGTTCAGAGAGAAGAACATTCTTTTGGGGTCACTAGCGTAACTGCAGACGCTTCATGGACCTTGACCACACCATAAAGGATTCATAGGATTTAAAGAAGTGACTGAAGCAATGCCTGGTACATAAAACATTATCAATAAATGTTTGTGGAATTAAAAAGGAAGGAAAATACTTATGGGTAGAACAGTATGAGCAGAGGCAAAGAGGTGGAACTGAGCACAATCAGCCTAGATGAGGCAGAAAAAAAGTGCATCTTAGATGTGATGGATAGAGTAGCACTAGCCTGTCACGTCCCCAAATGGAAATGATGGCAACGTCCATGGGCCAGACATTGTAACCGAACCAATGTGAATTTGCTTGCCGGTGAGTCAGTAATTGCACCAGGTTGAGTTGCCACACAAAGAAAATTTTGATTTGCAGTGAAAAAGAAGATCACAGTGAAGGGCTTGCAAAGCCATGACTCCCCAAGAGAGGGTGAATGGATTCCTTTTGTTTAGGATTAGGGTAAGTATCTAAATAGGGAAGCCCAGGCATCCTATGTAGAGGTGGCATGAGGTCTCAAGGGCTCCTTAAGGAAACATGTCTACACATACATCGTACGTTACGTAAATGAAGCTGAGGCTCCTCAGGCAGAGATTTGAATATTATAATGAGGTAAAGGTAATATAGGTCATTCATGGGTCACTCTATGGTCCATCTGTGCAGGCTTGACTCAGGCTTAGTCTGGTCTGGGTGGTCTGAGCCTCGGGAGATTTTTGCCAGGGCCGTCTCCATCACCTAGGGGGTGGCTCTAGGTTTCATTTGCCTGAGTTAAAAGGGAAGTTAGAAAGAAGATCTTAGGGAAAATGTGTGACAAAAGTAAATACAAGCACGTGGGCAGTAAAGGCCAGCTCTTGGGGTCTCAGTGGTGGCAACATCAAAATAAGGATCACTTACCTGTTTGAGTCTCCGTAATCCCCAGATATGGATTCCTACCATCTCTATTTTATACATGTGACGATTTAAGCTTCAGGTGGCAAATAAATTTGCTCAAGGTCACACACCCAGTAGTGGTTGGCTCTGGTTCTCTCAGACACTTAAAGCTCCCGTTCATTCTATTGCATTATGGCTGTTTCTCAGGACACAGGTTTGGGACTACAGTGAATAATCCTAGACACCATCTATCCTCCTTTCCTGAGGAAGGAAAGGGAAAAACAGCAATTTCAGAAATTGTTCAAGTGTGACCTATTCAGGACAGGAGAGTAAAGGAGGGGAGTGGAAGCTGGGTGCCTGGCCAAAAAGACCCAACTGAATAGTGGCAGCAATGGTGAGGAGAACAAATACAAAACTTTTCTGAGATAAACCAAACCGACAAGGCTTAGGGACAGGTTAGAGATGAGGGATGAAGGAGAGGAGAAGCAGTTCAAATTAACCATAAGACTTGAGGGCTGACAGAATAAGGGGAAAAAAGTGACAGTGCCTTGGGAAGAAATGACTGGCCTGGGAAATAGGATCATGTGGGTGAGGGGACATGTTAATTTGCAAATGATACCTGCAGACAAAAACGGAAATGTGCTGCAGGCTTCTGAAAATATTAGTCTAGCCGAAGATCAGGCTAAAATATAAAACTGGAAGTCTTTTGCACTGAATAAAATCATGAGTCCCTCGGTGGAGAAGTGTAGAACAGAGCCTTGAATCCTACACACAAGAGGAGATAGAAAGACAAAGAGAATCCAAGAAGATGACCCCACAGAGAGGAGTCAGAGAGGTGGAAGAACAGAGATGATAGATTAGATAAATAGATAAGGGGCTGCCATGAAGAAAAGGCAGTAAACAGTTTATAGGAAAAATGACTAGCTCCCAACACTGTCAAATGATATTAAGACAGTGTTATAGTGAGGTTACTGGCTGAGATTCTATAACAGAATTCGAAATGACACCATGAAATGGTTCAGGGCTGGTCTGGTGATTCCACAATCATCAGAGCCCCAGGCTCATTCTGTTTGATTGCTCTGCCTCCTAACATGGGGTGAGGTGGACTGAATGTTTGTATCTGCCCCCCTCCCACTTCAAAATCGATAAGTTGAAATCCTAACCCCTAATACGGTGGTTATTGGGAGGTGAGGCCTTTGGGAGGTGATTAGAGAATAGGTAATTCAGGATTAGAGCCCTTATTAAGGGGTCCCCAGATAGCTCTTTTGCCCCCTTTGCACCATGTGAGGCTACAACAAGAAGGCAATAGTAACATGAAAAGGGCTCTCACCAGAACCCAGCTGTGCTGGCACGCTGATCTGGGACTGTCAGACTCCAGAACTGTGAGCAGTAAATCTCTGTTGTTAATAAGCCACCTAGTCTGCGGCACTTCATCAGAGCAGACTGAACTAAGACACTAGGCTTCCTTCTCACAGTCTCAGTGAGGTTCTCCAGTTCCTGCGGTCACATCTGTATTCCAGCCTGTAGGAAGGAAGGAAAGGAGAATGGGAAAGGGTTGCCTTGGAAGCTACACACATCAGTTTAGATTCCATGGCCACACCTGGCTGTAAGGGCATGTGGGAAATGTAAATCTTCAGCTGGGCAGCCATGTGTCCAATTGAATTTCAACAACTTACTGTGTAAAAGGGGAAGCACAGATATTAGGGGACCACTAACAGTCTTCACCGTGACTGGAAAGGAGAAAAATGCAGAAGAGACCCTTAAATTTGACAAGCTATTGGCTACTACAAAAGCCTAATTTTTCTTCCTGCCTCCAGTCTTACTGTCTTCCAATCCATTGTCCATGCTGCCATTAGTAATAATTTTCTAAAGTGTCACTCCCCTCCTTGAACACTTCGTTGACTTCTCAGTACTTTCAGGATAAAGCCCAAAACTCTAAACACAGCTAGGCTCTCATGATTAGAACCTCACATACCCGTGAAGATTCACATCTCCCTACTCTCCTCCCTCCCTCAGCCTATTACAACTCACATTTTGTCTCTCAATTTCTAGCATTGAGTGGAATGCAGTGTTAATATTCTGTCTCCCAGAGGTGAAGCTCCTGTTTCCTCTTCTTGGTATGCTGTTCTCCACTTTGTTTGGAATCCTCCTACCTTCCTTCAGACTAAATATTAAGCACCAGAGTGCTTTCCTTGACTTTCCAGGACAGAGTTCTGTGCCATAGCTACGTGTTCCAGAAGCATCCTCCATGTTACATGTCCCACTTGTTCAAATCTGCCTTGGAATGCTTGGTTTCTCTGTGTTACCCACTAAACCATCAGCACCCTGAGGAAAAAGGTCGCCCCTTATCCAAATTAGTGCACCCAGCAGCCCGTGCAAGGCCTGGTACAAAGTAGGAAATTTAGAAGTATTGACTGAATGAAAGAAAGGCACAACTCTAATGAGCGAAAGATTCCAAAGCTGTTATTTAGAGAAGCAAGTGAAAACACTCTGAATTTCCTGCCCACTTACTGTTGTTTCTTAGGCTCAGTCCCCTCTGCTACATAATGAGGAACTTGTTAATATGCTGACAAATGGCAAAGAAAATGGATTACTTTGACAAGGAACATTAGAACGCAGCATTCATCTCATAACCTAAAACATCGTTGGATGTCATGATTCCATGTTTTAGAGTTAGGCAGATTGTTTTTGGCAATCCCCATTTCAAGGGAGGGAAAATTGCCTATTGTAAAGGATGCATCCACAACCCACTATTTAGCAGAGTGTAAGAGCTTATTTGCTTATTACCATGGCAACCACCAGCCCAACATGGCACATTAGTATACTTGTCTAGACAGCACCAAATCTATCAGCATTTCCTCTTTTGTATGCCCGATTTTAAACAGGCAGGTGTGGATCCAAGGTGCTACCAGGAGAGAAAAGATTTTTCTCTGCATGTGAGCAAATGAGAGTGTTGAAAGCATCTTGGGAGCATCTAAATGGCTAGCACTGAAACCTGAACTAATTTGAAAGCTCTAGCGTTACTCTGTGTTTTTCTTTTTTAATAAAACCATACTAGAAATAAAGAACTAGAAATATATCCATATGGCCTGCCAACTGAATCTAAAAATAGTTTATGTGAAACAAAGAGCTTACTAACTTTTAAATTTATGGCAAACTAAGAGTTTAAAATGTCTTTTAATTGTATTTTTCTCCTTGTGATCAGTATTTGAACTCAGATATCAAAACCATGAACCAAACATTTATCAGCTTTTAATATTTGTAATATTCTTTTGAAGGGAGGGATTTGGGCAGACCCAAGCCCTCCAGACCCAGTCTCTTGAGGCTTGCTGAATCTCAGGGCCAGGACATTCCACAGACAGAGCCCTTCCTAAGACTGGCTTGGTCTTAAATCTTCGGTAGTGTTGGAAGATCCACCAGCAGATGTCCTCCAGGAATGTTTTGGAATGGATAGGAAGGATATATGTATGTATGTATATGTCCCCTCAAAGTTGATGGAATTAGTGGTCTTGACTAGTTTATAGATAAGAATAGAAACCTTTGAATTCTATCTGCATACACTTAACTATGTGACTGGTGACTGTATGTGCAATTTATTCTAATTTGATAGTGAATAACTGGGGTTAGGCAGGAATATTTGGCCCAGGCCTCATGTTCACAAAGGGCAGCAAATTTAGAAATTGACCTTGTCTGCAAACAAGCATATACAAAGAGTCAGGGACATGGTGACAGGATTGGAACCAGATGGCATTCATTATATAACTTTAAACTTAGATCCATTACTGGACCACATTGCTTTGCAGAGCACTTTGAGATAGTATCGTATATAAATCTCATCATTATTGCATGCAGGGCATAATTATGTCCCATTGATTTGTGTGTATAAAAAGCATTGGTTTGTTACACGTAAATGTTTAACATGGAAAACAAAACATGCTTCTCATATTTTCATTTTTAAAAATATATCAGTAGCCTCGTGAAACTGGAGAGGCCATGTCTGTCTCATGGCTGAGAAGCCTCTGGGATCTGGCATCACTTTTATTAGCATTTGGTCCCCTAAGTCGTTTCGCTTGACTTTATGACATTTTGTGGATGCTTAATAAAACATTAGTTTAATTAATGCGTGAATGAATGAACCATGAATATGAATAAATAGATTTTGATTTCTAATCAGGTTCTTTTAAATTATATACAAATAGCTTTAAATAGGCCTGAGGCATGGTTAGGTAATGAAAGAAATGTCACATCCAGGGAATCAGCCCAGGCAATTTGAGTATCCTCTCATTGAACTGTAGAGCCAGAGAGCCACAGGGAAGAACACTAAAATATCAATGATCAGGAAAAATCAGGGGGAAGGTGAACTTGAGTTAGTGAAAAGTGAACTGCAGTATATCTTTAAAAAGAAACAAAGTTGTATTCTTAAGTTAATGTAACTCAGAATATGAATGTGATGTAACAGAGGTCAAGCAAACTGTTTAACCGAAACATAATAACAGGAAGAAACCCTTTGTATTAAGTTGCCTATGGCTGCTGTAATAAGCTACCAACAGTGTAGTGGCTTAAAACAACACAAACCTATTCTTAAAAGTTCTAGAGACCGGAAGTACAAAATCGGCTCCACAGGGCTAAGTCAAGGGCTGGTTCTTTGTGGAGGCTTTAAGGAAGAATCGGTTTCCTTGTGTTTTCAATCTCCTGGAGGCTGCCTGCCTTCCTTAACTCACATCACTCTACCTTCTTGCTTCCACAATCTCATCTCCTACTTCTCTTCCTCCTTTGATCTTCTTGCCTCTCTCTCATAAGGACCCTCGTGACTACCCTTAGAGCCCATATGGATAGTCCAGGATAATAACCCCTTTTCAAGATTTTTAAATATAATGACATCTGTAAATCCTACTTTATGACACGAGATAACATTCACAGATTTCAGGGATTAGGATGTGGATATCTTTTGGGCTGCCACACAGTTTACCATGCCTTTTAATCCCACAACGGTCATACCAGGCACCTCATTTTGTCTAGATTTCCTCATCTGTGCAGTCAAGTTGTACTCAAGTAGTTGTTCCCAACCTGTTCAAAAACTTTGGGATAAGAAAAATGAAGTCCTCTTTTTCTACTGCACCTCCCCCAACATACGTACACACCAGAGTCTGGTCAAGGGCACAGATTCTATAAGCAGTCTGCCTGGCACAGTACCCACTGTCCATTTACGAGGTACGCACCTGCACAGGCAAGTTACCTTACCTTTCTGCACCTCAGCTTCCCCATCTGTAGAATGAGGATAATAATAGCATTTCCCCCTTACAGTGGCTTAAATTCATTAAAAGGTGTGGTGTGCTTTGGTTGTTTAGTAAGCGTTTGCCGTTAATACTCTTTCTAAATCTAAGGAGTCACTCATACTTCCACTTAACTTATGTAAATTCAAGTAGCCCAGCAAAGAGTAATGACAACCACATAAATGATGTAAATATTTACTCTTGCTGTTCTCAGTTAGTGAATGCCGAGAGAGTGAGAACAACGGGAGGGAAGGTGTGACTCATTGTCCCTCAGCTTATCTCAGTTTCCCTGTTCTTCTGCTTGTGTCCTCCCTTGGGTAAACGTCTTGTGTCCCTCAGTGTAATTCTAGAGTTTTAATATCTGTGGTGTTTGAACAATATTGTCCTACTAATGCAAGCTAATTTGCAACTGAAAAAGAAAATGCACTTAGCTGAGGAAGAGAGAGAGGCTTTACCGTTATTGAAGACTCTCTGTGTTGTATCTACTGGGAGATGCTTAGAGTTCCACAGAACTCCTTCCCTAGGGGAATTCAAGTAACTGTGGCTATTCCCAACTTGACTTGTAAGCTCATCCCTGCATTAATATACAGCAGATAGGTGCATCTAACAGTACAGCTTGCAGTAATTCTTGGCTTGGAAAGAATGTAATATCTCCACTAGCCAACTATTTAGGACCTCAATTTCAACCATAAATATGGGGCATGGATATATTTTCCCCTAGAAAAAGGAAAAAATTCAGACATTTCAAGAACAAAGGAGCATTAAGAGTTGAGTTGAGCAGAAACTAGCCCTAATGCTATCATTGACTATTAGAGAAATCATGTAAAAATAAAACGAGATGACAAATACAAGTCTACAAATGATCAACACTTAGCAGTGATGTTTAAGAGCAACAATGTGATCACACCACAGTTTTCCATCTAGAGGTCCCTGCATGTTTCAGATACCCATCCCAGCCTGCTAACCAGAAACGCTTGGCACTAAGCACCTCTTTGACATAAGCCTTCTAAACTATACCTTCAAGAAGCATGAAACATCAGCAATTAGAAAACCATTGAAATGTGAACTCCAACTCCGTATTTTCTTACCTCTACTCTGTTTATTACTCAGCACAGGAGTTTCTAACCTATTCTGGATCACTGAGCCCTCTGAAACTCTAAGTCCTCTCACTAAGAAAAAATGCATACCCACATTCACATAAACAAGCCTCCACATACAATTCAGGGGTGTACCCTAAGGAGAATAAGGAGCTCCAGTATTAAGAACCTCCTATAAGAATTCAAGGCCTTTGGGTGCCTGGCTGGTTTGGTTGGTAGAGCATGTGACTCTTCCTCTTGGAGTTGTGAGTTCACTCCCCCTGTTGGGTATATTTTTACTTAAAAATAAAACCTTAAAAAAAAAAAAGAATTCAAGGCCTATTCTTATCAAGTCCCTTTCTACCTTTCTAGTCTCTTCTCTAAACATGATCTCTTCCATTATAACTATGTCACAGTGTATCAAACTCTCTTTTGTGCCAGGCCTCAGATCCCGTTGGTGAACCTTTTATTCCACCTGCAGAGACCAGCTTCCTGTAGGTGAACTTAACAATACTGTGTTTCAGCTGTTCCTCTTATTTCTTGCTTTCTGCCCCAGGACTTGCCTGGAAGCAAGGCAAGGATACTGTTGAGATCTTTTTTGACATTAGCACATGTGCAAACTTGAAAGCACACAATAGTTAAGTTGGGGCAACCCTTGATGCAGGATAAGAGCTAAGGCTTAACACTTGCCTTTTCCAACCCTGGGGTAGATCATTCTGTATATCCTTAGAGAGTCCCAGCAAAGTGGTGTCTCATTTGACAATTCACCCTTGTATTGGCTCCTCCCCTTTCTTTGCTTCATTCTTCCCAGATTCTACACCTATTCTCTGGATTACATCTCGAAATAAATTATATGCATGCAAGCTGTGGTCTCAGACTCCATTTTTCAGGGGAAACTCAAGTTCAAGTACACAGAAACTGTATAAAACAACGTGTCGCTCCACCCTTTCTTCTGCTGTACTTTAAGCCTAAATTACCCTTTTGTCCTTTATATTTGGCAAATCTCTTTATATTCAAAGTCTTGCCCAAGTATCTTCTACATCGGAGGTCACAAACTGGATTTGGCCTGGTTTGGTCCACAGACGTGTTCCTGTAACATGTCTGTTAACTACAGTTGTTTACATGTTTGAGACTTGACTTCAGTCAAGTAGAAGTATTGTGTCCTATTCATCTGTGTAATCGCTACTCACTGGCAATTTGTAAACACTGAGTAAAGTCTTGTCGACTCTTGGACAAACAAGTCATTTTTGGAAAGTGTAAAGAGTAATTGCCTTAAGTTAGTCTTATCTGTGCCCCTTATAGATTGTGTGACCTTGGAAATGTCACTTTTAAATTTAGTTCTCAGCTTCAGTTGGGAATCCATTTGGCTGTACGTAACATAATTCAGGTGCAGTCTTTTAATCACGTAACAGTTTATATTTTTACATAGCAAAGTTCGGAAGTAGGCTGCAGAAACAAGTATTTCTGGGTTGTTTTTTTGTTTTTTTGGCCTTTCCTTCCTGGTCACATAATGGCTATGGCAGGTCCTGTCCTCACATCCACATGCAAGGCACGAAGGAGCGTGGAGGACAGGGACAGATGTTTCGGTTCCTTCAAGCAAGAACCAACAAACATGCAAACAAAGATGTCCCAGAAACCCCAGCAGATTTCTTCTTTATGAGTCATGAGTCTGAACTGTAGCACTTACCCCCAGCAGCAGGGCTGGTGGAAACAAATCCCTAGACCGAGGCAGAGCAGTTCTCTGAAATACAGTCAGGCTTTCGTCAGCAATGAAGAGGGGACAGTGAAATGAAGGAATGTCAGGTAAGCACCCAGTCATGTCTGCCAAGTCTTTCTTCATGAAATGGACTTAACACCTAACCTTCCAACTATCCAGAGTTGCATGAAATTCAAATAGGGTCATGTTTCTAAAAAAGCTTTGCAGGAATGCCGTGCAAACTATCAAATAGATTAAGTTATGCATGTAACAGGCAGATTATTGTTCCATCCCGCACTGAACTAAGTACATAGTAGGTACACAGATATTTCTTCAGCATTTAGATTGGTTAAACAAATTTGCCTTCCACTTCTGACCTCGAGAGGACCTTTATAAAATAATGTTATACACTGGACTGGTGTGGTTTTCTTCTTTTGAAAGGTACAGAGTATTACCACAGTAATAATGGTAACTGTAACAGCAAGGCCATCAACACTTCATTAAAACTTAATGACAGGAAAGGAAGGAAACATATCTTGTCATTTTATGGGAGATATGTCATTTATGAGAGAATTTTGGTAAGAACATATTGTAACTTGGTTAGGGCATTTGCACCCTTAAGAAAACAATACAGAACGCCAAAATATTGATTTGATAGCTAATTTGAAAGAGTCATTCTGAGGCGTGGTGTCTATCCTTTGAGGTCAGTAATGTGGAGACATGGGCAAAGTGGGAAAAACTCACATTTTAAATAATCCACATGGGGTCCTATGACTCTGGTCATTGGCTTCCACACTCGGGACGTAGGGTGCCTCTTGGCCCCCCAGTTCCTGAGTTACCTGTATCATGCTTTCGATCGCACCTCACTTAATTTCTTTTAAATCAATTGATCATGCAGAAAAACTCTCTTAAATGTTAAGCTAAAACTTTGTTAACAAATATGTGTTATGCTTGAGATAATGTAGTATATGTCATTGATGATGAGGGCTATATATATTTCCTTCATTCTGCTAAAGGTTATGATTTCATGCAAATTTAGTCAACAGAGTATAATTCAGAGCCATGATCGCTGATGACATCTCATCCCGAAATACTTCAGAAGACATCTCTAAACAATATGGACATTTCCTCCATTGGTAAATTTATATTATCCCACCTAATCAAAACTGACAGTCTCTCCTTAAGGTGTATGATACACCTCAAGGAATTGATCTGTAAAATTGTGGGGGCTGGCAGATAAGAAACCTATAGAACAAGCTGGCAGGTTAGAAACTCTAAGGCAGGAGCTTTCTCCTAAAGGAAACCTCAGTTTTGCTTTTCAGGCCTTTCAACTGATTAGATGAGGCCCACCCACACTATCAAGGATAATCTCCTTTCCTTAAAGTTAAGTGATTGTAGATGTTAACCACATCTGTAAAATAACTCCACAGCGACACCTACATGAGTTTTTGGTTGACACCTAGGTACTTTGTGGCCTCGCCAAGTTGACACATAAAACTAACCATCACGGTGTTGTTTAACTTATTCCTCTAGCCCTGTGCTGTCCAGTATGGCAGCCACTAGGTATTAGGTATTTGAAATGTAGTTAGTCTAACTTGAGGTATGCTGCAGTGTAAAATCCACACTAAATTTAGAAGATCTGGAACAAATGAAAAGAATGTAAATTATCTCATTAATTTTTATTATTAATTATCATTAGTGTTATTATCAATTGCATGTTGAAATGATAGTATTTTATGTATGTTGGGTTAGAGTAAATGTATAAATTACTAAAGCTAATTTTACTGTTTCATTTTACCTTTTTAAAGTATGTTTACTAGATAAAATTAAAAAGAAATGTTTGGCAACGTTTTATTTCTTTTGGGTAGCTCTGCTTAAGGCTCTGTATTTTCTGTAATTGAGAAATTAGGCTGCAAAGATTGTATTAGACTAAAGGTGAACCCTCCCAGTAAGACTACATTGTAGAGATACTTCACATGGCAGTAGAATTATCATCCTGTACACTATTAATGATTTAGATTCTGGACACTGGATTGAGGAGATGACCCTCTGACTTTTCCATGGTAAAATTACGTGTTTTCTCTTCATAACCAGAAATAATACTCGTGGTACTGGTAAGAATGTCCACTTTCTTACCAACAGTTTACCAAATGGTTTCAACAGCAATTAATAATCCTTGCTTGAGTAAATCATTTCATCAGAAATTGCAAAATAGCTTATGTCCAGTTTTGGCATTCCTTATACATGATTGTCATTCCTCTATAAAGTTTTCCTGGTTAACTCAGGGCATTTGGTTACTATGAATTCTCATTGGAAAGGTGACCTAAATTAGCCCTTTGCTTTAATAACCAATTTTTAAAGTAAGGAATTGATTTAATAGCTATCACAAATGATGACAAATTACTTGTCTATTGGTTTCTCTTTCTTGAATATCATTATAAACTCATGGGTTGTATTTTCATATACAGAATACCTTTCAATCAGCTTTGGTCATTATTCTTTTTGATGCTTGAATTTTCACAGCGTGGACCATGGGACCCCTTCAATATGGTTCCATTGTCCTTTTGACACAATCTCATCAATCCTAGAAAGCTTTCTTGCTTTCTGACACAGTCATATATCCCAGACTCACCTTGTACCTTCTTGCTTAAGTCTTAAATCAGTCATTTCTCCAAGAAACTTTGGCTCCTTGTTTTAGGAAATGTCTTTAGACACCAAGATCTTATGCTTAGAGTAATGATTTTCTTTAAATACTTGTAATGCTAACTGAATTTCCTAGTCATAAACTTAGGGGTGAAAAAATGGAATTTGCATTGATGCGAGTAAACTAAAGCTTGCCAGTCAAATAAACTTAGTCCCTTCTGGATTCTTCTTAGTTTTGATAGGGTTAATATACAATCAAATTTGGGCCTGTTTCCTTTCTCTCAGTCTTTTCTTTTTCCAAAGATGGTGCAGACTTGGGGTTTAGGGTGGAAGGAATATTTTGTGCTATTCTAGTACCCAGAAATTGGTGTCTTATTTACTTATGGAATGCCAGAGTTTTGCAAAACACAGGATGCCTTTTTTCAGTGGAACCCACAACTAACATGTCCATGTTCTGTCTGTTCCTTTGTCACCAGGGCTTTGTAGACTACTCTGTCTCCTCTCTCTTCTAACTGCTGGGAATTGCTGGATCTAGTGACGCATTGACAAGCAATGCCAATCCCCCTTGGAACAGAAGAAAATTTAGGATGTTCTCTTCCTTAACTCGGGGGCTCTAAAAACTTCAAGGGGGTGTCTTCCCTTTCCTCACCACATGTTTCTTTTTAACATTTATTCAGTTTTGAGAGGCAGAGAAAGACATAGCATGATTGTGAGAGAGACGGGGAGACACAGAATCCCAAGCAGGCTCCAGGCTCTGAGGGGTCAGCACAGAGCCTGATGCAGGGCTCGAACCCATGAACTGTGAGATCATGATCTGAGCTGAAGTCGGATGCTCAACCTCCTAAGCCACCCAGGTGCCCCCACATGTTTCTCCTTTAATGCTATCTTCCCTTTCAGATGTTTTGTTTGGATAGGATATCCAAGGCAATAAAAACCACTAATTTCGGTGTAGATTGCTAAAGTAAATGTAAGGAAAGAAACGCTTGTGTTATTGTATCCAAATTTTATTTTGCTGCACATTCTTCAGGATACATTTGCTCTTCCCCGTGTTAGGTCCTACCTCCAGAATTTTGTTCGTGTATTCCTTTTGCATAAATGACCTTCACACCCCATAACAGTCTGTGTATATTCAGATTCACCCATCCCTCAGGGCCCATACACACCTAAAAATATCCCTTTCTTTTTCTATTCTATTTCATCTCACCCTTTTTCGTGGGATTTCTTATTGTATTCATTATTTTTTTTAAATATTTTTATTTATTTTTATTTATTTCTAGGAGAGAGAGAGAGAGAGAGAGAGAGAGAGAGAGACAGCGTGAGCAGGGGAGGGTCAGAGAGAGAGGGAGACACAGACTCTGAAATAGGCTAGGCTTCAGGCTCTGAGCTGGCAGTCAGCACAGAGCCCGACGCGGGACTCCAACCCACGAACCGCGAGATCATGACCTAAGCGAAAGTCGGACGCTTAACCGACTAAGCCACCCAGGTGCCCCTTATTTTATTCATTATTGAGTCCATAGACATACACTAAGAAGTTACTACCTACCAAGGTTTGTGTTCTTTTCTCTGAATGAGATTGTAAATTCTTGGGAAGGAGGATCAGGATCCCATCATTGTATTTCTGTATTCAGTAAATATTTTTGAATGGAGGAAGGAAGAAGGAAGGATTTGCCAATTACTGGTTGTGGGACCTTGGACAGGTTACCTCCCACTACTCTGGCCTCTGATCCTTCAACTTTAAAATTGAATTAGGGTGGGCAAAATGAAGAGACAATTTAAAAATTTTCCCTTGTTCTTATTTCTAATGAATGGTAGAAAGAATTTATAGCCAAGATGGGTAATTATGAGGGGTTTTTCTGTCTTCTTTTTGTTTGTTTTAGCAAAAGGTTCTGAGACTGGAATAAAGATTTACACAACCATCTACTTGTCTTTGCCCTTGTAAGCAAGATCTATTTTAACCCTCCTTGAATTAGGGTTTACATTCCAAGGAGGTACCTCCTGTGAAATGAAATGTAAGAGAGGAACATTCCTTGAACAGAAGGCCTTTTCATTTGCTGCCTTCACCACACACAGCCATCTTTCCTTTGGCCAGCATACTACATAAACAGGAAAGTTAGTTGATTTCCTATTCAATACATGACACAACCTTGCCAAGGTCATGTTGTCCTTGCCAGGGCTGCTACAGGAGGAGCACACCCATTGGCTTGGACTACCATAGGGTTTTTCCTGGGCATAGTGCAGTAGCTATAGATAATGAGATGGTCAGCGTCATTTGTTCATTCATTTGTCTGTTCAGTTAAAGTTTTTAGGACCTACTACAGCCAGCCACTGGGGTTACACATATTATTAATAGGATCTTGAACCTGCCCACAAGGACTCCACAATCATTTGCGGGAGACAGCTCTGCCAACAGATACAATACACCTGATACTAGATGAAATTATAGAAGGGAAGAATGACCAGCTCTTCTGTGGGTGTCTTAGAAGGCTTCCCAGAGGGAATGCTTTAGCTGAGACTGAGAGGCAAAGGATGAGGCAAAGAATGAGTGGATATTCAATCAAAAGAAAGAGCTATAAAAGCAAGTAAGAGAAGTGAACTAAAAGAGGTTCAGATATTTCAGTACAGCTGGGACATAGCTTTAGGGGTACAAATAACAGGAGGTGAAGATGGAAGGCAGGTTAGGAGTTTGCAAGCAAGAAGGGAAGGGGGGGAGGGCTTAAAGGTTTGAAACATTTGATCCTGTTTATATGCTGCGTGGAAGAGTGAATGGAATGGTTAAAGATAAAGGAAGGGAGATTATTGCTGAATTAAGATCCCAGGGAAATTAGGAGATGGTTTCAAGACAGAAGATGTGGAAAGGATAGTCTGAGATTAAAAATGGGTCTCTTCCCATTAGAAAGACACACAGAGAGAAAATAGGTAAAGATGAAAATACATTTGAAAGAAAAGAGTGGAAAGCCAAGACCATAAGCATCCTGGTCCAGAGCTGGGGAGGAGATAAGGTTCCTGCAGTCTGAGTGGTCAGCAATTCATATGCTTATTCATTCGGTCCTTCCTTCCTTCCACACAGACATCCTGGGAATTTAAATTTTTCATAATCAGTAAGGCTGCCTGCTCTTTCTCTAGAGGAAGATAGTATCTCTATCTTCCAAGGCTCTTTGCTATATAAACATACACAAATATCCTTGAAAAGATAATCTGAAGCAAAGATAGTAAATCGGTTCACAAGACATTTTGAAACAAAAGAGACCCACAGATTATTGTCTCCCGCTAGTATCTATCCTGCCATTTCCATACTGCCTTGGCTTCTGGTGAATTTTCCCATGAGTGTGCCACTCCATCACCTACTCTGATTAATCCGATTGACACCTGCTGGGACCAAATTTATTACAAATAGTTGTATAAGGCATTTAATTAAGGCTACTATCATTAGTTATTCTAGCAACAGGATGAGGATGTCCTACAGCACTAACTTCAGTTGTGTCCCCAGGGTCTCAGACTCACCTAGCTTTATAAATCCTATAAACCACTCCTGTCTGCTGTAGAAAGCCAGGTGGTTTCTCCTTAAATTGTTAAGCCTGAGGCATTAGGCCAGGTACAGAAGAATGTATTAGTGATTGGACAGATTCCATCTTGGCCTGAAGGGAGGGAGGAAGTCTAGGACAATTCTGTCATCCACACCAACTGTGGCCTGTGAATTGAGATTGACCCAAATGGCTTCCAGTGCCAAAATGGTTTCGTTGATCAGTACAGCCAAAGTCAAGTGGAACTTCTTGCACTGCTTTTTATCATTAAAAGACCTCCATTGTAGAGAAAACTGTCCCGAGGGAGCCAATAAATAGTAAATCAGTCTCCCTCTCACAGTTTTATCTGAGAAACTAAAAGTAAGCTTATTTTGGAGAAATCTTCACAGTTGTCTGAAGGCTACATAATCTAGAGGTGGTGTTTCTTTAAACACTTTCAGGTCCTTTTTCACTCTAAGGTGCAAAACATTATGGTTTAGGGAGGTAGGCAAGTTTTTGCCTGGTTTTCACAAAGAAGTACAGTCCTAGGGAAATAAATGTTGTTTACAATCATTGGGCCCACCAAGTGAGACCTACTTTTGTCAGGCACAGGTTGACACTACCTCCAGTGTGACCTCTAGCCAGCTTAGGGTTCCAAGTGTACTTACAGTAATTGGGTCTAATCCTTGCTTTTAGAAGAACTGCCTGAGGGATTTCACCCCAGCCTATTTGTCCATGGCACCACCAATGTGGCATTTGTTCAACCCACGAAATTATTAAGTAATTGGCTATGGTGATGGGAGTGGTTAAAGGATCTGAAAGTACCAGCAGGTATTTCATTGGAGTCTTCCTCAACAAAGACGTATTGAGATTTCTTAGTGAGGTGAAAGGAATGGTAACTAAATCAAGGTCAGAACCATCTGATAGGAAATGGCAGACCTAGCAGCTAGTTAAATTTAAAATACTTACAATAGTCAGGGTGAGCCGCACCAGGACATTTTCCTTCCTAAGGAAGGCTCCAGAGTGGTTCTGAAAGATAAAGATCACTAACGTACCTCTTTCTTCTGTACCTACCAAGGTCTAAGGTGTTCATTTCCCTGGAGTGAGGGTTGTAGCTATCCTTCCATTGCCAGAAAATCAGTATGCCTCATTCCAGTAGAAAAAAAATCCAGAACTTAACCTTATTTCAAATCATTCCTTCCTCACCTTTAGAACTTTCATCTAGAGGGTTTTAATGTAAGAAAGTAAAGAGCTACAAGACTTAAAGAAATGCTTTATGTCTACCACTTTGGCCTGCATGGGCCACTTGATAAGCAGTGTACTCAACCAAGTTGTCATTGTCCTTATCGTCTAGAACCATATCAAATCCACAAGAGAATCAGATGGTGGCACCAGAAAAAAGTTTTATTTTACTAGGTCTCTTTGGTCTGGCTGCCACCAGGAGGGTGTACTAACCAGGTTGCCTGAGGTTGCCATAAGGGGAAAGAAAGAAGTTGTAATGTTGAGGAATGGTCAGGATGGAGTCCCAAGTTTTCAAAATAGATCTGCATAACACTCTGCCCCTTTTTTCCAGAGTACTACCCAGGAAATGTCTGAAAGAAGATGATTCCTTTTTGGAGACAACCACATTTAGTGAACAAACTCCCTTGATAAAGTGTATGGAACGAGAGATGAGACAGGTAGCCATAAGTCTTTTTTTTAAGAAGCGGTTGTTTTTTAGGAAGGTCATTCCAACACTCCACAATACAGGATATCTTTGGTAGAAAGAGTGAAAGGCCTATCAAATACTTTGACAACTAGTCCATTGTTGAGTGTTTTGTGGTTTTTTGTTTTTGTTTTTTTTTGGGGGAGGGGGTCTTTTCAATAAAAGTCATGTATTGTCAGACGCTGAAAAACTGAAAACATGATGCGGATTTGTTTCAAGGACCACAAGGGTGTGACCAGAGTTGGCTGATGGTACTGTGAGTCCTACCAATCCTTATTGGTAGAATCCTGATGCCCCACCCCTCATAGAATTGTTAGGATGGCAAACTGGGTGCCTGTATCCAACAGAGCCATAAAAGCTTGAGTCCTTCTCCTCTTAAAATTCCCTGGAATACTTAAAGGGGTATATTTAACTATTGGAGACAAAGTGATCTTGGCCACAGCCCTATCACACTTTCTCTTAAAGTAGCTTAGGCCAGAGAGAAAAGGTGAGATTAGGGGCATGGAGGGAGAGAATGGCTCTGTGCCAGTAAATACATCTTTGCATTAACTTTCAGGTTAGAGTGCTGTGGTGGTGCCTCATGGGTCAGTCAAATGAACTTCTTATAGTTTGGGCCCGCCTAGTGCTCTGTATCAGAAGATGAGATCTACATGAGAGAAACCATCTGTTTCAGTTTTGGATACATTTTGACCCAGCAGTGACTGTCACATTGTTTTCTGGAATGGGCTGTGAGATTTCTTCCCTATGCCTGACTTGGGCTTGATTCTTTGGCACTGTTTTTTAAAGAAGTCCACCTTGACCTGGGCATTTGCTTCTCTTGATAACATCTCTCAGATTTTCACTTGATCTTGACATAAGAAAATCTAGAGTTTTCTAAGTCTGATTATATAAATTTATCTCGATTCTCATAAACTTCTCATCCTCTAGTGAGTTGCCTTCCTCAGCATTATAAATTCAACCCTGGGCAGCAAGAGCCAGTATACCTAGTACTCAAGAACTTACCTATGATTTCCCACGTGAGTTTGTCTAGCCTGTGGTATAGTATGTGGGTGAGGTAGCTGAGTTTAAAGGAGCAGGAATGGGTTGGACAAATTAAGTACTATTCAACATTCAGGTCCTTTGTCATCTAACAAAGCGGATTAGCAGGATGAATGGGGAGCCACGTTCAGGTAAGGTCTGGACTCAGGTATTTACTAGGTCTTTGCTCTCAGCTCATTCATTGTGAGGCAAGAAATTTGATGGGAGAACTAAGCTTAGAAGCCAGAAAGAACGGATGTAAAGGGACAGAATCTGGAGTCAAAGGTCAAAAACCCAAAGGGAACTTGATATACACGGGTAGAGATTGGGAAAAAGCCAGAAGTATCAAGAAACATTGTCTCTATGGGCCAGTGGGTGTCAGACTATCTTTGAGGAACAGGTTCAAGATAATCATCTCTCATCTGGTCTTCTGAAATAGAGTCTTAGCTAGTTTCCCTGACTCCAGTCTTTTCCCCTGCCAATTCCTCCTCCACGTGGCTGCCAGAGTTCCATTTATGAAATATAAATCGGATTATGTCAATACACTGCTTGAAAACTGTTCTTTGAGCTCCCTTTGCAAAAGAAAAGTCTGAACTCTTTTGCATGACATTTAACGTCCTTCACAAGCAGGACACGGTCTGCTTTGCAACCTCATCCCTGTGTCTCTCCAACATGTACCCAATGTTCTAGCCACACAGAATTTTATGTTTTTCCCAAAATACACCATCCCTTTCATGCCAGTTTGCCTTTATTTCCTTACCTTGAATGACCTTGTCTTTGCCTGGAATACTTCTTGGTTCAAGCCCAGCTGTCTTCCCCTCCATACAGAAGGCTGTGCTCCCAGAGTATCATATGCACATTAATTATGTCGCGTTAGTACAGTGTCTATGTCTGTGTTGTCCACCAGACTGTGACCTTCTTGAGGGAACTTGTCTTATTAGTTATGGTAGCCCCACTGGCTACTACAGTCTTTGGCATATAGTAGGCACTTATTCAATATTTTTTGAATGCATTAATATCTTTATGATGCACCAATTTGTTTCCTTAAAGCAACAAGTATTTCATTTTATCATGTTAAAAATTAGATGAGGGCCCAAGACTCTGGGTTATTGTGAATAATAACACTAATCCATCAAGTATAATATTAATTACTTTATATTAGATATCCATTTTTCATTTCCAAAGCAATCAGCAATAACTGCTGTTAATTAAGCACTCTAATCTTTAAGGTTATTAAGTGTGAAATTAAGCTGAAGTCATCCAAGGGACAGCAGGTGAACATTGTTTTAGGAAATTGCATGTTTGTGTAAGGTTTTTTTAAAGAGACACATAGGTCATAGTTTATTAACTGCATTTTTTTCTATAATGTTCTTACTATGTGGCCAAATACAACACATCTCCCCCTACCACACACATGTACATGCCAACTTTCCTCTTGACCTATTGCCTAAAAAACAAATACCCAAAAGAAACAGATATTTTACGTCAAGTTCTCTATAAAAACAAAATATAGTTATGGAAGCACTATTTGAAATGTTTTCTGAAAGTACCTCTTTGCAAAACATAATTCCTATGAGCTTGGTACTCTACTGAATCTCTAGAAGATGCACAGTATGTATTCAATGTGAAGGTCAACTGACATGGCCATACTCTAGAAAAGACAGTAAATGGAAAGCCTTGTCACTTTGGAGGAGTAGCTTGGTTTTTCAGTATCTTAGGCATCAAGTGGCCATCTGGTAAAACATTTTGATTCTGCCAGTGACACTTGTCTTCATGCTAAGTATTATGGAAGTAGAATTAAGAAAAATTTTAGCATCCAGTAACAACCCTTCTGGTGGTCAACACATTGACCTCCAAGGTTCATTGACATTAAACTACAAATATATATAGGAAGCAAACCAAAACTGTTCATCTCTTACATTGATAACTATGGTGTACTAGTGCCCATTCTTCCACTAGTGAAACTTTATTGCACTTAATATTGAGAGTGGTAATGATCCTTCAGTGTATAAGGAAGATAATACCAATCAATCATGACATTTTCCCACTGAGCATGGGAAAGCCAGCTACTAACAAGCAATCAAAATCAGCTTTCAAGAAACTATACATTTTCTATTTTTATTCTAGTGCTTAAGAATACATCTTCAAATAAAAATAAATCCTAATTACTGTAAAGGAAATCCAACAAATACTGATTGGGTATTGGGATGTATTTTGAAGACGGACTCATTCAGTATACATTTCAATCCTCTTCCATCTTGTCGTCTTCCCCTAAAGAGGCTGGAAAGCTAAGAGTTAGAATTCCCTACTCCCTTGCAGTCAGAATGTGCCCATGTGACCTAGGTGCCACCAGTCATTTAGCTCCGGAGGAGACCTGAATATTAAAATGAGAAACTTGAGGCTGTGCTTGGAAAGAGAATAATTTTGACTTACAGAGTGGAGTTAGAGGCTGGTTCTTATGGAATAGCTATGGTAGAACTTGTGTTCATATGTAAGCATGCTCAGTGCTAAGTTTTGGGCTGCAGTTGCATGGGTTTATTTCAAAAGTCTATAGCATGAACTGGGCATTTTTTCTACCATTGTTCTTCCTGGCTAGGTAGTTTCCAAGCCTGCTTCTCTAGCCCTTCTAGAGATTTATGAACTACCAAAAATCTCTCTGTTTCAACAAACCAGAGTGTTCTCTATTGTTTGTTATCAAAAATTCTGCATGTGTCTTTTGTGAACTGAGCACATACACATTTCCTGGTCTTTGGCATATTCTAGAAACAGATATATGTTACACACAAAAAGAATTTAAAAATATGTCATTCAGATTGTGGAGTTAAAATGGGAAAAACAGGGAGATACGGGAAAGAATGGGGTCAAAGGTTGTAGCTGTGCCCCTGTCCTAATCTCCTACCCCATATACTGATCAACTATTTGCAACTGAGAATCAGAGGGAGAAACAAATGAGCACTTCAGTGTGAGCATTGCTGACTGGGTCTCTTGTGAAAACACAGAGCAGCTCTGGGCTTTATTTTTTATCCGTTAAGTGTCAAAGGATATAACATTAATATTCATGAGCATATGTAATAGAATAATAAAGCAGTTTAAGGCAAAGAGAAATTAGATTCTGCATAATAACTGTGTAATATACATACTTCTTAGCTGTAACACAACATCATTGTCCTCAACTCTAAGATAGGAAACAGTTAATGAGGACGCTTACATCTCTTCTCTGATTACAAATTAGCTCAAGCACAACATACATGTGAAAATAAATAATATATGTAACGCATTTGTTGAACTATCCATAGCACTTTATATAAAGACTTATCTTACTCCTTATCTGTTTCATGGAATTGATTTATTTTAACTAATGTATACCCTGGGCACTCAAGGTTATATAACTGGAACACTGTGTGCTAAACTTACCTGGAGAAGACCGTAAATAGCAGGTGCAAAAATTATGTATAGAATTCTATACACCTTTGAAATATGATGTCTAGCTTCGATGAACTATCTGGCCATACTCAAATATGGAGTGTAATATACATCACATAAAAAATGTTGTTAAATTCCCTAAAAAGATTATGTATTCACCAATTTTAACATAAATCTTCCCATCCAGCTGTTTCTATACATATAAAGTACAGTATACTGGAAAGAACATAGGCTTGGAAATCAAATAGAATTGTGTTTGCATTCTAGTGCTGCCTTTTACTAGCTCTGTGGCTCTGATCATGTTACTTAATTTCTCTGCATATCATTGCATAATGGAAGAAATAATACCTAATTTACAGAGTTTAGACCTTACATATTATTTCTTTCCTTTTTTTCCTAATTGCTACTTCCACCTAGGGCCCCTCAGAATTTCTAGAAAATAAGCATTCACTCACTAATCTATTAACCAGTTTTAAAAAGTAAATATTTATATGTATGCATGCATTTATTTATATGTAAAGATACATGACACTCTAAAAATAAACTCATAAAATACTTAAAAATACATTTGTAACTAGGAAACATCTATTAAGAACATTATTGGTTTTATTCCTCTTTGTCATCTGACTTCACAGAGTAATGATTTTATTAGATTAAATAACAACCTGAGATTTTTTACTCCAGGAACATATTGAATTACTCTGGACTCATCCTAGGAAGAATTAAGTGATATATATTTTTAAATATTTTATTTACTTTTGAGAGAGAGAGAGAGACACATGAGCAGGGGAGGGTCAGAGAGGGAGGGAGACACAGAATCTGAAGCAGGCTCCAGGCTCTGAGCTAGCTGTCAGCACAGAGCCCGATGTGGGGCTCGAACCCACGAACCGTGAGATCATGACCTGAGCTGAAGACGGATACTTAACCGACTGAGCCACCCAGGCGCCCCAATTTAAGTGATATTTTGAAACTCAAAAACTTTATCTGTGACTGACAGACAAATTAGACTGCAATCTTGTAAAGAGAGCCCAGCTCAAATAAATAACATTTTTCGTTAACATTAATAACAGGAATTATAAATGATCCTGGTTAATGAATAGTTTATATATGTCTGATTATCAGTTTAAAAACATGACACATTAAACATATACGGTATATATAACATTTTTATTGAACTGTTTCTAGCATTCTATTTTGACAATTAAATGTTCTCCTTCCTTAGAGAAAAAATATATTAGAGGAAAATAAAAGATACATATACATGAGTGCTTTAATTGAAGTCAGAATTTAGGTTACTTACAATCATTAGGGGACAGAGCTAGATTGAGTAGTAGATAGAAAGATGAGGATATATGTGAACACACAGTTTTCACTTTTATAATTTTTACTTAATTCTTTTTTCTCTTTTGGTGATGTCCATCTTGTCATCTATTTTTTGTGCATCCTAATGGCAAGTATTTTAAAGCCTGCCTCATAACTATAATATCTGGGTGTCCTATGGATTGGTTTCTATCATCATTATTTCCCTATTTATTTTGATTATTTGATCTTGTCCGGCATGCCTGGCATGTTTTTTTATTATCATAATTATTATATGGTAGACAATGTCTAAGAAAGTTATAGAGAGAATTTCAGGCTCTGAATGATTTGATGTTCCCACCGAGAGTGTTTACGTTAGATTTTGGCAGGCAGTCAGAGAAAGGGCATATCACTGTAATCCAGTCTGAAAGAAAATAGAGAGGAAGCTGTGTTTCAGTCTTTGTAAGGATTAGTTCTTTCCATGGAGCCTTGCCTCTAGCATGTAGTCTTTCAGGAATCTCGACTGATAGTCGGGAAGTGTTTGCTAGGGACTTTCCTCTTTTGTAGACTTTACTCTAGTTTTTGTCTCCCTCACTTCTATGAAACTCTCAAAGCTCTACTCCACTCTTCAGTCTCAACTCCTCTCTCAGTGTCTGCTACTCCCTGCAGTTTCCCAGCCTCTCAGATGGTCCACTGTAAGTTTGTGAATATTTTAAGGGAAAAATAACATGAAATGTTGGGCTTCTATTATTCTACCCGTCCCCTCCCTCCAAGATCTTGGACTCTCGAGTCCTCGCTACATTTAGTTCTCTGTCGCCTTCAAAGAGTTCATTTCCATCTTTTCCAGATTTTCTAGTTAATTTCAGTGGGGAAGTTGGTCTGAACCAAGCTAATCCATACTAACTGGAATTTGCCTAAGCTTCTATAATGTGTATATTGATATACAGGCAACTCTTGCTAATACAAAATTTGATTAACCAATTTTCAAATTGTGGTTTAAAAATCACAAAAGGTATATTTAAAAATATATATACAGAAAATATTTCTAGTGTTTTCATAGTAGAAGAGGTTGTTGGTACCATTCGAAAGCATCATAATCTCCATAATATTGCTGCAACATGGGATCATTCTGCACCCTTAAAAAAATGATCTAAACACTCTTTCTCCTGTAAACAGTCTCTTCTGAGTCCTAAGCCATACCCATGCGAACAGTGAAGGCAAAAGAGAGCTAAAGAAGCAGCTTCCAGTACCAGAAGCTAGCACTGTGATGCCGAATAAATTAGATGAGGAGAGAAAGGGATAAAAGGAAACAGGCAGCTAGAGTTACATTTCTGCCCTACTCGCTTCCTGTTTTGATATGTTAAAAAAAAAAAAAAAAGGCTCAGCTAAGAAATACCAATAACAGACATTTAAATAGAGTAACTGTTGGCATTCGTTTTTGTCAAGAAATTTCTTTGATGTTTTCCATTCTTAAATACTTGTTCTTGATTTGTTTCACATATTTGGATTCAGATTTAGAAGTATAAGTGTATCCCTAAATATGATTACATTAGTGACTTTAACTAGGATTACATTAAATCTGTTTTAGAATATATTTGTAAGTTTTTCTTTTTTCCTATACACATGCATGATTTAAGTAACTCATTTAAGTCAAAGAAAGGAGCTGACTTTTTTAAAAGAAGGGGATGTGACAAAATGGAACTAAAAATGTCTGTATGTGAAGCTACATTTCATATTTCAGGCTTGAATGAGTCATTAGATCTCATAATTTCTCAGTGTCCTAATCAGGAATATAAAAATAATATAACAGAGAACACACACGAATGTAACAGGACTGCCACACTGCACAACTCCAGGACGTGCCAGTCATGGGCTGTGTGCATGGTGTTTTCTGAAGTGCTGCAGGGCAGAAGCCCTGTATCTAAGGCTAACATCTGATCTCTTGGTTCTCAGTCCTAACTGTGTATCAGAATCCTCTAGAGAGCTTTCAGAAACATGGACTCCAGACCTACTAATTGGGATCTGAAAGTTTGGGACCCAAATATCTGTCTATATTTTTAAAAGTTACCCAGTTGTTTTTGTAGCACGGCCAAGTTTGGAAACTTGTGGTCAAAGTCATTCCCACGTCTGTTTCTAAAATGCTGTTATAGATTTAGACTTCTCTTTCCTCAGACATCACCTTCAACTGACTGCTCTTTTCATCTTTTCTCAGTAATCCATTTTACTCCTTGACAGCTTTTATCATAAAAAGTTTTTACAGCATATCTAACAACATTCAGCTGGAAATTAAGCTTTTCAGTAGTCTCCATTTTTTTCACTAGTTTACCACATTGTTTCCGTTCCTTTCAATAATCTCCATACTCCCTATACTGACTTCAAAGCATCTCTTTCATTCCTGTATATTTTATACTCAATATTCCCAAATTCCTACCACCTACTTACCAGCGTGGTAGGGCCTACAGACCAACCCATTTCCTCTCATTAACCCCTAGAGGAATCTGCCCTTCCTATTCTTTACACGTACCACTATTTCCTTTGGTCTTTCCAAATCTCTTTGGCCATTTCTTTATTTTTTTTTTTTAATATTTTTATTCATTTCTAGGAGAGAGAGAGAGAGAGACAGCGTGAGCAGGGGAGGGTCAGAGAGAGAGGGAGACACAGACTCCGAAATAGGCTCCAGGCTCTGAGCTGGCAGTCAGCACAGAGCCCGACGCGGGGCTCGAACCCACGAACCGCGAGATCAGGACCTAAGCGAAAGTTGGACGTTTAACCGACTAAGCCACCCAGGCGCCCCATCTTTGGCCATTTCTTTAAATCTCAGTCTTTTCCAGCAGATAATGAGGTAGCTGTTGAGCACCAATACCCCCCAAAGTCCTGAAAAGTAGCTAGCACTGTCTGGTACATAGTTGCTACTCAACAAATACCTGTTCTGTGGCAAGTCAATGAACGGCAGACAGTGTAAATTTCTAGGCCCAAGGAGCACTTTAATCCCAGTGTTTCTCAAAAGATGAGCAGAAATCAATCAAAAAGAAAGTTATAGAAGGCAGTGGAGAAGAAAAATATTTTTTTGTCTTTGCCTTTTGTTTAGTATTAAGCTCTTGGAATGGTAATTATTTTTACTTTATTATATCCCATGATATATCCTGATACAGGGATGAATAAGAAATCTTATTTGAATGTTTGTCTGTTCCTTGTGTCTTGATTAAACATTTGAAAATTTGTATAAAGAGATAAGTCAGAGACTTAACTTCCTTTGAATAATTTTTCTTTTCTTCTACCGATCATTTTTGCAGGTGTTCAGTGTTCCAAGTAAACATATCAAATAGCATAAGGACATTATATTTGCATAACTGAAACTTAGGCTTTTTGATTTGCACATGACTGTCAGTCTTCCACAGAATCCTAACCAGAGAAATACCTCTCACTGTAACAAAGAAAAACTGGCTGAAGTCTTTAAGACTCCCTTCTGTATCCAACATTTACACAGTTTAGTACTATAATTGTTAATGTGTGTTCAGAACTCTTATTAAATTATTTAAGGGTATACACACAAAAGCACAGGAAAGGCAGATTTCACATCTATGGAATCTGGAACATATCAGATACCAAAAGAATTAAGAAATAGGCATATTAGTTCTCTGTTTCCTGAGAGGATGGTGAGGTAAGTCAGCCAGGAAATTGTTAACATGTTCACTCAGAACAAGACTCTGCAATACATTGTTTCAAAGTGACCTGTCTCCCTCTCTCTTTTCCTCTCTCTTTCTCCTTCTCTTTTAGTTTGTCCCTGTGGTAACCATAACAACCAGCTCCTTTCAGAGAGGTCAATTACTAAAAAGAGTATGATCCATACATCACATAATATGATCATCTATAAAGTACACTTTGGACAATGCTCATTTTTTACAGAAATTGGTTTTAAGGCTATGGAAATGTTCTAAAACTGGAGGTTAAAATAAAGGGAGAAAAATATATAGGTGTATCTAGAAAATCAAATGGAGATGACAAATGAGAACATAAATGGTCAGTTCTGATTCTGAACCTGTTATTACTAACCATCAGAGTTTGATACACAATTTATCCTCAAAACTGTGGAGATGGCTAATTTTGGGAAAAAATATTTTAAATGTTATAAAGATTATTTACTGACATTTCTAACAAGAGACTTCTTTGTGCCTGTAGCCATATGTGCTATGTGCCTCGAAAAATGTTACAGAAAAGTCTATAGGTGGAGTTGCCATCAGGAGGCCAGTCCTGCCACTTACCACCTAATACTTTGGGAAAGTCCCTTAATCTCCCTGGCCCTCAGGATTTTAATTTTGGAAATGAAGATGATAATACCTACTTCATATGTTGACTATCAAGGTCAAATGATAGGCATGTGAACACAAATAGTAAAGTCTCTATGAGATGAAATACAGTTTAGTAACTAAAAGCTCGTATTTAGGGTTAGGCTGGCCTAGGTTAAAATCTGACTCAACAGTGTACTAGCTATTAACTGCTGCCAAATTAGTTAATGGGTCAAATCTTCAGTTTCTCACCTACAAAATAAAGAGGAATCATACTCAGCTCTTAAGAAACCGTCTCACATGCAAAGTTCTAGGTAAGATATCTTATTACTAATATTATAAGTGTGATAATTATGCAACATGTAGTATACATAACTATAATATGCATATATTAATGATGACAGTGCAGTGACCGTCATTACTGTATTAGAACTACCACTTACATTACATAGAAATGGTACCTTTGAGTTATACAGTCTAGGAAAAAGGCCCTGGAGAATGTTAAGGATCCAAAGTGCTTGGCATAGATATGACTTCTTAGGGGAGGGAGGTAAAGATAAAAGATTTGTTTTAAAAAATTTTAAATATCTATCATTTTTAAGTCATTGGCTTAAATGAATTGATATATTGATCATAATGTAGAATTGGATCTTGTTTTGTGTTAACAGTAATACCAGGGAATTTTTTAAACGAAGAAATTAATGCATACCTATTATTTTAAAGCATTTTGATTTTCAGAGATAATATTTCATGGCCTTTGTTTAGGTCAAAGTAAATATTAAAAATAACTAAGCCATAGTATTTTACTTTAGGATTTTGCAGAAAATTTTCAGGGATCAAACTGAGATGAAATAAGCTGAACCCAATTTAATCTAATTGAAGAACATTAGTCTCTAATTTTTTAAAAATTATATTTACCTCTTGTGAACTGATCATTGCTTCCTTGGGACCAAGCATCAGGGAGGATACGGCTAAAATAGGATCAGATTACTGACTCTTATTCTAGTTATTCATCACTGTATACAAAACAAAACCCTTTAAGATAATCCTGGTAATTTGGAACTAATAAAAACCACAAACAGGTCTGACCCTCAGTTTAGCACTGGTTTCTCTGTATCTCTGAACAACATCTTCACTACTGTCAAGAAAAGAATAAATATCCCTATAGATACTTGCCTTACTCCAGAAAATTCCTAAAACCCTTTTGTTTGGAAGCCCTTCCCTTCTGGATGAAATTGTACTTTAACACTTCCCAGCCTTTGAGATTGAACAGAAAGCTGAGACAGGTGCATCTGTAGGTAACTTGCAGAAAGAATTGCATGCCTAAAGGTTTCTGTTTTGAATATATGTGTACGAAAAAGACAGCGAAGTCTTTGTTGAAAGAGATGAGGTCTGAGATGGAAGACTCAAAAAGAACAACTCAATCTTGACTTCTCTGTTAGGAGAGTAAGAGTGACAAGTGACCAAACCCTTAAAGATATTACTAAGCTGAAGTTATAAACAACACATGTGCCATGACACATATCTTCACAGTTGTTTTACTTTCTTAGTGGTGCTCAAAATTCTAGTAATAGGTGAGGCAAAATCTAGAAGAGTTATTTTGAGTCTGGGTCTTGCAGAATAGTAGGCAAAAGAGCAGGGAAACAGAGAGATTAGGGCTGATGGCAAGTGAGCAGTTGAAGTGAGGCATTTTGAATGCATACTGGATAGAGAGGGAAATGGTATTTAGAGGGATCTGAAGTTTGGGGAGAAAAAAAGCAAAAGTTAAGGCGCACAGGTCCAATGTTCACTCCACCCCATTGTAGTGTTTTTCTCAACAATGTATGGTTTTCTACACTACAGTTATTTCATGTTAAGCCTGCTTGGCTTTCTTTCCCCAATGAACACCAAAAATCAATTCCCTCAATTAATTTACAGAGTATTGACCAGATAAGCCAAGTAATTTTCAATAAGTATGCAGTACTTGTAATGCACTTGAAAGAATCACTTCAGTTAACACTCAATCTTACCTGTCAATGTTGAAACATAATTATAGCACTCACACAATTCAGTAACAATTTTGTACAAAAAAATAAATAAAAGACTCAGTATGCATGAAACTTGTTAAGAGGGAAACCATTTTTAGCAAAGCAAGATGCTCATTCATTCTTTGCAGTGACGGTGCAGTTTACAAAATTTCAATACAAGAAACTATACAACACAGAGGCGATACTGTAGTCTCCATGTTCAACATTATTTCTCTGATGGCATCCCTCCAAAAGAAATTGAATTTCACTGTTGTATAAAGGCAAAATGAAACTGCAAAGTTTTTCAGTAACAGAGATTCACTCAGGCTATATTAAATCAAATACATGATTGTGAGAACAGGACATGCTGGCTACAGATTGGGCATTATGGAAATGAAATGAGTTGTGCAGTTCGATTTTGTGGAGACTGGCTTATGGGTCAGGAACTGAAAGGCGATGCACAGGCCAGTACGGCACTTGTGACCTGGTTATGCTGTTGCTCTACACCAGCAGAGGGTCATTAATTCCTGATTTTCAGCTGCTACCATCCACCTCACATTCTATTCTGCATGGTTCTTTGCTTCTTTTTATTCACAGCTTCTGTTGCCTCATGGGCTCTGCACTCATGGCTTATTGTCTGCTTTCCTCCTAAGTATGTGCTATTTCCTTGCTAACTCAGTCTTTCTCTCTTAGTCTGCTTATATCTGTGTCTGGATATTTACCTGGGTAACTAATACCTCATTCAGATTTTGCTAAGAGTTTGGTCTGATTGGTTTCTAGATCACTATTGTCCATATTAATCAGAACTTGCCCACTGCTACTTCATAGATTCTTGCTCATCTAGCGGCTGACTGTTATTGTATCAGTCATGAACACACATGCATGAACACATGACCACACACACACAGTCTCTCTCTCTCTCTCTCTCACACACACACACACACACAGTCACACACACACATACAGTCACACACACAGAGTCTCTCACACACACACACACACATACACACATACACACAGTCACACACACACACAGTCTCTCTCTCTCTCTCTCTCTCACACACACACACACACAGTCACACACACAGAGTCTCTCACACGCACACACACACATACACACATACACACAGTCACACACACACACAGAGTCTCTCTCTCTTTCTCTCTCTCTCTCTCTCTCTGTCACACACACACACACACACACACACTCACACACATACGGGGGCCAGTCAGCAAGGTGGCAAAAATTATGCAATATCAACATTATGACTCTTATAAATAAGACTCCTTGGAGGAGGAACCAAGGTAAAAACACCACATAGAGTGGGAACTGTGGATGTAGGAGGCATTCTTAGGGATGGACTAAAAGTAAATCACAGAATCACAAATGAATGTACGGTTTTGTCCAGAGTCCTATAAATTGTAGATTAAGGCAATTGGCCTCACTCAAGTGGAAGATGCAAGGAGAAGTGGAGAGACCTAGGGGCACCTGGGTAGCTCACTTGGTTGAGCGTCCAACTTCAGCTCAGGTCATGATCTCACGGTTCCTGAGTTTGAGCCCTGCATCAGGCTCACTGCTGTCAGCACAGAGCCTGCTTCGGATCATCTCTCCCCGCTCCCTGCCCCTTTCCCACTCGTGCTCTCCCTCAAAAATAAATAAAACATTAAAAAACACACAAAGAAAAGAAGTGGAGGGACCTAAAGGGAGAATGGTAGGAAGAACCCATATTAAAAAGTGCTTTAACCGGGGTGCCTGGGTGGCTCAGTGGGTTAAGCACCCAACTTCGGCTCAGGTCATGATCTCACAGTTCGAGGGTTCGAGCCCCATGTCGGGCTCTGTGCTGACAGCTAGCTCAGAGCCTGGAGCCTGCTTCAGATTCTGTATCTCCCTTGTTCTCTGACCCTCCCCTGCTCATGCTGTCTCTCTCTCTCAGAAATAAATAATACATTAAGAAAAAAAAAAGAAAAAGTGCTTTAACCCTTTGAGGAAACTGCATACTGTTTTCCACAGTGGCTTAGACCAGTTTGCATTGCCACTGACAGTGTACAGCGTTCCTCTTTCTCCACATCCTTACCAACACTTGTTATTTCTTGTGTTTTTGATTTCAGCCATTCTACCAGGTGTGAGGTGATATCTCATTACATTAACTATACTGGAATTAAAACTTTAAAAAACATTGTTAAAGTACCTTAACATCTAGACACGCAAGTTCAAGTTTCATTATATAGTAAACTAAGTGGCATTAACAGATTTTGAACAGTACGTTGATGAAGGCAGAATTTAAGGAAGGCCATCCTGGCAGTGGTACAAAGCTCAGAGAAAGAGAAGCTGAAGAAAAGGAAATCATTTGTAACTCTAATTAATTATAAAATAACCATAATAATATAATACCACTTAATAAATATTAAGTGCATACTACATGTACATCTTAGAAATATAAAGATTAATAATGTGGCATGTTCCCTGCCATCATGGGGCTTATATTCCGATGGAAGACACAGAAAAACAATGTGGCAATTACAATCTGAATAGTAAGGCTATCACAGGAAGAGGGAAGCATGTTATGGTAGCACCTAAGAGGGGTATGAAACCCTGACCAAAAGTTCGAGGAAGGTTTCCTAAAGGGGAATATTATCAAAATTGAGACCTGTGGGCTAAATGGAAATTATCCAAGCCAAGGATGAGTTTGAAGGGAAAAGAGTGGGCATTCAGTTCCAGCAGGAAGACTTAACTGCTGACCAAAAAAGAACAGTGTGAATGAAGCAGCTCTGCCTGACGAACCCGTAAGATTGAGAAGACTGTTTTTGGTTTGGTTTTAAACATCCAGTCGTCTGATCTGTGCTGGGAGCTGGAGATAGGACGCTGATTGACAGACATGCCCCTCCCTAGTGGAGAATGACAGCACCCTCCAGGGCAGAGGAGCAATTAAGATAATTGCTGAATGAGAGAGAAGCTGAGATAATGGTGGCTCATTGGAGGGGAGGCTAACACAGTCTTGAGTGTCAGAGAAGTAAAACTTTAGTGGCATTCCTCTATGTAGCTAAGGTTAGCCAGGTAAAGAAAAGAGAGACGATTCTTGCTCCAGGCAGCAGGAAGGAAGACCGGATGCGCATGTCCAGAGACAAGAGTGAGTACCGAACTACTGAGAAGTTGGGAAGCAGGAGAAAAAGTCTCTCCTTGCTCCAAAAGGGAAGACCACATTTACACCTCATTTAATTGGAATCTTGGGAAGAAAGAGCTTTGTTTTGTTATAAATACGAGATTTTCCTCTTGTAAGCATCACCTCAGTAGGTTAACTTCACTCATGGAACTGCCGAGTCACTTTCTGTGGAAAAAAATTTGTTTAACTTATAAAATGTACCTGGTAAGGAAGGTTACAAATGTTTGCAAATTGTCCTTGAAATTTTTTTTTTGAGGTCTCTCATTTTATTTGGGGCTTCTAGTCATAGAAATAATTTGCACTCTGTTATTTCAATCCTCTCTAATAAAATTTATTAAAATTTATTTCCACCTTCTATTATTATTTTTCTAAAAATCATCTTTAAAAATTGTCTTACAAGTGACAATTTCCTCATTTAAAAACTCGGCAAGGAGATTTTTCAAAGAAAACACATTGCATAGAGTTTAAACCCTTATAATATGACAAAATTGGTTGAATTGTTTTAATCAATACATATTTACATAATACTTGGTAACTTCCAGGCAAGAGCCCTTCATGTTTATTAGTCATTCCTAAGAATCATCTGAAAGAAAGGTTAGGATTGTTATTCTCCAGTGATTGAATAACCTGATGGGACATAATAAAGTTAGTGATTTTTTCCCCATCTTATAAGAGAGTCTGCACTAAAACTGGGCCTGAAATAAAGAATCTCTGACTTTTCAGTTGTTAACATTGAGTCAACAACCAAGAGGTATGAGATTTTGTTTAGGATTTTATATCTTTATTTTATTTTATCTAAGCTGATGTCTATAGTCAGATACATGAAGTTATTTTTTTAAGATAAATTAGGTTTAATTGTCTTACATGCAGCCTTGTAAAGACATCAAAATTTGCCAGCCCACATTTTTTTAAAATAGACTTTCCAAGTAGCCAATTCCCCAGCACAGTCTGTTCCCTCTCCTCTAGCCAAAAGCCACATCAAATCTGGCTCTCCCTGGAGGTCTAGGCAGGCCCAAGGCAGGCAGGTCTCTGTTTCAGGAAGCATGATCTCTGGGGGTCCTGTTCCCACCCCAGACACATGTTACTAAAACACACAACCTACGCACACATTGAAGTTTGTGTCAGGTTTGTGACACAATCCAGAGTTTGGTCCATTTCTGGGGCAGGATCCAAAGGACCTATTCAAACTTAGAGAAGAACTGGTCACTTCCTTAAAAAATAAAAATAATAAAAAGGACAAACTTTTGGATTGGCACCAGAATCCAAATAGGGCTAGAAGGCCTGAGTTAGATGCTCAGTGCCCTTCCCACATTGGACCAAGAATTCAAGGCTAAATTGATCTCCGAGGATGATGGTTATAACAAATATGCTGGGTAATTCACACTCCCCTCCCCCCCCCCAAAAAAGTATTTTTTTCCTTCCTCACCCCTCACACTTTGCTATAGCAGAATATGAACATATGATTATATATCTCTTATCCCTCATTGAATAGCACTGGAGGTCTATGCCTTCTCTGCAGTAAGCTCATCACCCTTCTTAACAAAGCTTAATGCATGAAACTTCCTCTCTCTCCCTGAATGGAAATACTCTGGGACAACACAGAATAGAACTATGCCGTCAAGGTTATGTCAACAGAGGTAGGAGTACCCATGAATAGCAATCATTGGATATGTGTATTCTTTGACCCAAGGGGGGCTAGGGGTGGGATAGGAGTAGATTTACATAGCCATTCCTGTCCCTAATGAATAGGCCTATGCATGTTCTTCTTCCCCTACTCCTAGCTACTTATTTTGGAAAGTTTCAAACCTACAGAATGAAAAAAGTATAATACTGTAGTGCTCATACACCTTCTCCTAGATTCACTAATTGTTAACATTTGTCACATTGCTCATTCTCTCCTTCTCTTCTCTATCTCTCTGTAACGAATGCATTTTCCTTTTGATAATTAATTCATTTACTTACTAAAGCATTTGAGAGCTCATTATAGGCCTTGTACCACTTCATCCCAAATACATGAATGTATACCTGTTGGGAAAAAAAAAAAAAAAGGACAAATCCTAGATAAACATAATACAATTATCACAGTCAGGATATTTGGTATTTATACAATACCACTATTGAATACACAGTTCTAATTTTGATTTCATCAACTGCCCCAATAAGGACCTTTACAGTTGTTGTTGTTTTTAAAATCTGGCATCCACTTAAGAGTGTGTATTACATTTCATTGTCATGTCACTTCAGTCTCCTTTTTATCTAGAACAACTCTCTAGCCTTTTACACTTTCTGAAGATCCCAGACCAGGTGTTTTGCAATTGTGCTTCAATTTTGCTTTGTCACATTGTTTCCTCATGATTACTTTCAGGGCACACAGTTCTTCTCAGGAATCCTACAAGAATGATGCTGCGGCCTTGTCAGCGCATCATTCAGAGCCCATACTTCCGAAGTTACTTGGTTCTTTTTTATTTCCTTCTGTGTGGTTGTATTATCTATTTGATACCTAGATAATTGATACCTAGGTTCATTTGATTCTGTTTGCATTAAATTTTGGATCCCCATCATTTATTTAACCTTATTATTTAACACACAAAATGTGAACACGGTCCAAAAATTAAAATTATATAAAATGAGATTATTAATGAAATCCTATCCCACTTTCTATAGCTTCCACTCTTGCCCATATATAATAGATTTCTTTTTAGACTTGACAGATTTCATTAGATTGGTTATTATTCCCTCACAGACATACACATACACACATTCTCTCTCTCTCTCTCTCTCTCTCTCTCTCTCTCATATATATATCTTCTATTTTGCAACTTACTTTATTCAATTAACCACACATTCTAAAAATTCAAAGATCTTCCTCACTATTTTTAAACACTACATAATACTCCATCATGTGGCTGTTATCATAGTTTATCCAGCTATCTCCAGTGTATGGGCATTTAGTTTGTTTTCAGTACTTAGCTATTACAAACGTGGGATGAATAACCTTGTGCATATTTTTTTCTGTATTGTTGTAGGCATAAATTGAGGGGGAGATTCTAGATATGAGATTGCTGGTTTAAAGAATAAATTTCTATAGAGCTTTTTTCCCTCCAGGGCAGTTGTGCAATTTTGCATTCCCACGAGCAATGAGTGGGAGGGCCACTGCGTCTGTATTGTTAAGCTTCTAAAGTTTTGCCAACTTGATAGGTGAAAAATGGTTTCTCAGTTTAAACTGCATTTATCTTATTATGAGTGAGGTTGGACATTTTTCTTATGTTTACAATCTCTTTTGTGTATGCCTTTCATGTCTGTTCATTTTGTGTGCCCATTTTTCTAATAATTATATACATGTATTGACATATCCTTATATGTATATATATATATTAATTTACTGAAATTATCGGTCGGTCTGTCTATCATCTATCTATCTATCTATCTATCTATCTATCTAATCTGTCTATCTATCTTTGCTCTTTTTCTCCCCTACATTTTAGATTTCTATTCCATATTAGGGAAAGTAACTTTTGACCTGTACTATATGATGCAAATGTTGCTTGGCAATTTGTATTTATCCTTGATTTTGCTTATGGTGTTTTTCTGCCATGGAAAAGTATTTTATTGCTCTTGAGTGTAGTCCAAAAGTGTCACTTGCTTCTTTTATTGCATCTGGATTTTAAGTCATAGTTAGACAGCTTTCCCTCCATTCAGGTCATAAAAGAATTAACTGTGTTTTCTTCTAGTCCTTGTATGGTTTCATTTCATTTTACTTTGACATTTAATTTGTAGTTTATTCTTGTGTAGGTAAGGTATGATATCTTTTTCAATTAGCTATCCAGTTATTTCAAATCATTTGTTAAAAAGTCTCTCTGTTCCCCCAATGTTTTAAGATGCCACCTTCATCATATACTACATTTTCATATACCATCTCTTTCTGGATTTTTTTTTCTGATCTGTGGTTCTAACTAATCATTCACGGGCTAGTACCACACTGCTTTAATTCTGGAGATGTCTGTTAAAATGTCTAATGGACCAGTTCCCTCCTCCATTTCTCTTATTTTTCTATCTTACTGCATCTCATCTCAAATCCTTCTTCATTAAGCCTGTCCTGGCTACTCCAGAAAGTTTGGAATCAGTTTGTTAGTTTAAGGAAGGAGGGGTTACTAGTTTCATTGGGGTTGCACTGCATTATAAATTAATCCATGGAGAACTCATACCTTTATGATATTTATTATTCTTGTTCAAGAAAAAGGAAAATCTGTTTATTCAACTATACTTTTGTGTCACTGAAAAGACTTGCCCATGTCTTACTAAGTTTATTCCTATGTATTTTATGTTTTGTGTCTATGCGCAATTTTGTCTCTTCTGCCTTTCAAACTTTAGCACTAGTCTCTGTGAGGGACACAGCATAAAATGACACTGAAAAATTCTATCAGGAAATATAACTGATAATACATCAGGGGATTTTTAGATGATGGGTCTATTAATAAGCTGAATATTCTTGCTTTGTGACAATAATAAATAGCAGTAGCATTTAAAATGCAACCTTGTCTTTCACTTGCATCAACATAAATGCTCTGAACAACAGAAGATAAATTTAATATCACTTACAAAGGGAGAACCCCAAACATTAGAATATTATCAAAACGAGCATATAATTAAAAGGAAGCAGATAAGAAGATCAGGGAAGAAGATCCTGGCAAAGATGTGTACAGAATTCAGAGATTGCAGTTTCCTATTTGGTATAATGTGCATTTTGCACAAAATATTCCCTTGGTTACTGTGACTACATCAATCTAGACTTTTTTTGAAACCTCTCTGAATTAGTTTTCTCTACCTTTGATAATCACCTCTGTCAGTTTTTGTCAAGATTTGCTCTATCTAGAGCGTCTCCTCTGGAGGATTCATCCACTATCACAACTTCATTTCCTTTCCAGATAAAATAAAATCCCTATCATTAGACTTTATCCAAGTAATATTTTTTTCCTCTGACCTTGACTCTGTGGTTGCTGTCAATGGCATTTGTTCATTTCCACTGACTTGCTTCACAGCTATATTGAACTCACCTTATCCAAAAGCAGAACCAAACTGAAATCCCAGCATTTGTCTTTGGCAACACCATGCTCCTCAGTTTTGACTCCACTGTTCCTTAGTCATTTACAATCAGTCAACAAGTTCTGTAATTTTTCTCCCCTTCTTATTTCTTGCTTCTGTTATTTCAACTTCATTCTTAAGGGTCATTGCCACAGTCTGCTGAAAGGGCCATCTACAGAGCCCATAGTCCTTTGCAATCCACTAAATATTCTGCAGGAAGTTTTGCATTTTCAGAAAACAGAACAATGAAATTATGTTTTCATACACAATAAGTAAACATAAATGTAGAATTCTAATGTAAAAAAATACATGATATAGTTTTTAGTAATCTTGGTCCTTTTACATGTGCTGAAGGACGTGCCAGTTTGCTTTGGCTAATGTTCAGGTGGTGGGGTGCATTTGAGTTGACATTTTCACATCGGCAGTTTGTTATTTTGTACATTTGTTAAACTGTATTTTTGAAAGTATAATGCGGTTGTAGGCCCTGCCATCCTTCTGTAGAGAGCTCTGCAATGTCATATTCACTCTCTTTCCTGCTTCCCATCTCTTGTTTCAGTACTCTCTCCTGCATAAGGCACCAAGTCCCTTTCTTAGGAACATTCAATGCTCCCCAATGTTTCCAACAATAGGGCGTTAACAATCTTGGTGGTCACGTGCTTGATCATTCACCTATTTCTTTTGCCCAAGGCAAATTGTCTCCCTCTCCTTTCTAACACTCTATTTGACTCATCTTTAATGTTTTTTGTTCATTGTGTTACTAGCCTTAATACCATCCCACTTCAACTTACACTCAACTAAATCTTATTTTTCCTTCAAGGTTATTTTTAAATTATTCTTCATTAAGCCTTTTCTGACCACTCCAGGCAGCACCGTCTTCTCCTTAAAGCCTATAGTAGTGGTTCTTAATCAGAAATACTCACAGAATCCTCTATTTTACATTTCAAATTTAAAAAACACAAATATCTGGGCCCCCTGCCTGGAGATTTTGATTCCATAGGTCTGAATACATAATCAGAGAACTTTATTTTTTCAAGCTCCACCAGTGATCAGAGCTAACTGCATGATATGCAGGATCCCATGCAAAACAGAAATGCAGGGCCCCTTGCTCAAAAAGCAATGGGGAAAAAAACCTTTTCCCTTTCCTTCCATGATATCCCACTCAACTTGTCATGATATTTTGTACTTGGCATTCAATGTTGTTATTTTTAAAAGAATAAAATTTTGAGTTGTTAAAATGAATTTATTGTTCATCTTTATATTGTACAGTGCCAGTTTTAAATGCAAACATAAGAGTATTTAAGTGATATGTGATACCACTGAAATTATGCAATCCATACTCCATAGCTCATACATACATATGTATCTTTTCTTATCAGAACAGTGGAAAACTTCACAAGCTAACTGAGCTGTTTTTACTTCACTTCTTGATATTACCAACACTCTCTACCTTCCACTTACTTATTCAAGAGTAAAGAAAAGATGGAAGGAAAAGCACTTGTAAGAAGCCTTCTCTTTTCCCTTTCTGTCATTATTCTGAATAGTGTTTGCTGAATTCAGGGAAGTAACACAAGTAAGAGAGGAAATGATATGATTCCTTGGTCACCATGGCCGCCTTTCTGCATTAAAAGCAAGGGTGGGGATGAACACAAGAGTAGTCTCTGGGGGCTTTCAGCATCCCAGCACCCCTACCTTAGAGCATAAAGGCTAAAGGCTAATGCACATTTAAAAATAGGCTTGAATTTCCCTGTTGAAAATATGGAAAGAGAGTCCCTGCTCCCCTCTTTTCTTATGGCATTTACTTTAAAAATCTTATAATTGAGAGTTCTTTCTGTCTCAAAATGTATGTAAATCTTTAAAAACTAAGTAATTCTTTTGCTAGCTTGAGGACCCAGGAATGTCTTTCTCAAAGACCTGAGAACCATCAATTACAATATAGTCATCAGGAAAGGTAATGCCCATAATTCCCAGTTTCTATGGGAGGGTAAGAACCTGGACTTGATCAAAAACTACCTCCTGTGCTAAGGATATGAGAAGTTTATTTTTCCTTTGAATAAAGCCATTTAGCCAGCAAGATGGTCACCCCAATTTCCAGGTGCATTTAGGATGAGCTATGTGTGACAAATGATACTGTGAAGTTCTCTTACTTGAGAACTAGTTATCATTTATCTTGAGAACATGTGTGGTAATGAGTTATCTCTGCTTGGCTCTATTAAAGAGTGAAATTTCTGTCTTTACAATCTCTTTAGTGGATTGCCTGTGATACAGATCACATTATGGTTGAATCCTTATTCAATACTGAAAAAGGTGTTTTCCTCATCTACCTTTGTGGAAAGGTTGCCTGGGTTGGAAGATTTTGCTTAAATGTATGTCCCCAATAATATCTACTTTGAACCTTCTGGACCCCCATGAACTCCAGAATTCTGTGCTCTTGGGCCACTGTGAATGTTGTAGGTGAAAGCGGAGGCACAGGATGACCAGAGATATACATGTCTTGTACATGCTCTGTTGTTCCATAGAACTTCATTTACAAAATACAGGTGGAAAGATGAAATTATTAAGTATTTCAAGATGGTGGGGTGCCTGGGTGGTTCAGTCAGTTAAGTGTGCAACTCTTATTTTTAGCTCAGGTCATGATCTCACAGTTTGTGAGACTGAGCCCCATGTCAAGCTCTGCACTGACATTGTACAGTCTGCTTGGGATTTTCTCTCTCACTCTCTCTCTCCCAAAATGAATAAACTTAAAAAAATTTCAAGATGGCATCAGCAGAACATTAAACCAAGTGTGGGGCCCTTTAAAATGGCGGTGGTCTTGTGTGTTTGCAGAGGAGGTATGTCTAGGAAGCCTGCTCTGTTGGTAAGTCTCATATGGACCCCTAATCAACAATTACTGGCTTACACCAAATACTATCAAAACCATTGACCCCTAGTTCCAGTGAAATACCTTAAGTAACGACAATGCCAATGATTTTTCTGCATGCTTATTACTTTTTAAATTATATTTCATTAAATATAAAATTCTATTACCAACAAGTTCTAAGACAAAGACAAAATTCTTCCACTGAATGTCATTATATCCACCTTTACAGAAGTGGACTATTGGCTAAGTCTTAGAGACATTTTATTTAGAAATAATTTTCTAAGTAAGTAACATCTTCCTTTACCTGGTTCAGAGTTTATATAACCAGAAATACGTAATTGTAGTCTTGGACAACCTTGAGTCAGAAATAACCAGTATTAGGTCCAAGTTCCTTAGTAGGGGACATGGAACAAATCTCAGACTTTGGTGCAAACATTGGTATATACATTACAAGAGTAGATTAGGAGTATATCAGAAATGTAGGCAGTATAAACAGCAAGACTATAACAGAGACAGGAAACGAAGAAAGATTTTAAAGGGATTGTATAATAGAAACAACCATCTCAGGGCAAAAGGTCTTCTTTAACATCCATCAATCCCACAAGGAATTTAACAGTGATAATGCCAAATCTCCCAGGAAATGTTAAAATAGCTATAGAACTCTCTATTGACCAAGATAAAAAATTATGTAATCCATTTTCAAAGATTTTTATATTTCATTTGTAGAAAGTCTGCGGCTTAACCAATTTAATTGCCCATTTTTCTCTGGTCTTCTATAAACAGGAATTTACTGTAATCATGTTGGTTAAAATTAAATTTGACTTGTCACTCATACTCAAGTTTAAGTATTCCTTTGGTATACTCTACCAAAGGAAATATAATAACCTTTTACAATAGCCGTTATAGTTACAATCTTTAGGTCAAAAATTCCAGGTTAGTGGGTGATGTATGGAAGCCAATTTGACAACAAATTATATTAAAAAATATTCAGGATAGGCCACTGAATTTCAGGGCAGAAATCGTATAATTATCTAATTAATTCCCAGTAATCTGTGCTTAGTACAAAGTCTCAAATAGTAACAGTGTGTGAGGCTGAAATATGAAGGAGTTCTTGGTTCTTGCAGACTTGGTGGTCTTTCCTAACAGTTTTTACATTCTGCACTTTCTATACATTTCTGTCTTTTCCTCTTACCTAAAGTCTCCTTCTTCCATAAATGTGTTCTATTGAATTGTCTAAAACTTACCTCATGCTGGTACAATTATTTTTCTAAGAAAGCCAGTTTCTCTATAGCCTCTGCAGCTCGAAGGCTATTCTAACTCTTGGAGGCCTCTCTCAGTTCTCTCATTTCAATTATCTTATTTAGTGGACTCATTTCATTTGAAGAGAAAACTGGCACACTTTTGAACTCATTTGACATCTGAGACCCTGAAACCCAGCAATCCTGCCTGCTGGCCTTCCCAGTTTAGCTGCAGAGACTCTATGAACTCCAGCAAGATTATCAGCTTTATATTTAGTATCAGAAAGTGCATATTTAGATAACGGACTCATAAATTGAATGGAAGACAGCCCATGCAGAATATGGTACCTGTAAGGTCTGACCTGTTGTTCAAATCGTCTTTTCTTCTCTAAATTCTGGTATATCTAGGCCTGATCCTAAGAGTATTCATATTTATAGGCTAGTGATGGGGCCAGTATTCCTCTGCCTAATTTTAAGGTATAAGCAGAAAATTCAACTGCAAGAAAAGGAAACGCCACAGTGTAAATACAAGCTATAAGTTTTCAGTATATTTTCTCCCGCACTTCCATAGTGCCTGGCACATAATCAGTACTCAATATATAAATATTTGTTGTTTCGATGAATTGTTGAATCTCAATTTTCTTCTCTAATTTGTCCCACAGGCCATATGTATTTTCCACTATTAAGTTGTTTACTTTTACTTGTTTGTATTTGTGTACACTATGCTCGTGTTTTATTGTCATTCCCAAGACTCCACTACTCCTCTTAGCAGTGTGGGTACTATGAATGCTTCACATTTTCTTTCTATCATCCATTTTTACAGCAGGAGCAGCAGCCCTAAATACAATTTAGTTCTCATTTACCGGCTTGGTAGTTGTTTAATGGTTTTGTGCAAGGTAAAAGTGTCTCTGCAATGTGATTTTAAGCTTCGTGAGAGCAGGAAAAATGCAACAAGCCCCTTTGCTTTACCTATAGGTCATATACAAATATTAGGCAATTAATACGGGGTCATTATATCCTGTTTGATTGACTAAGTCAAGTGAGTCAGCTCTTAGCAGTTATTCATCCATTCACTATTTACTGAGCCAGACTGTGACACCGCTGAAGGCTTCAAGCAGACGTTTCTTTAAAAATAAATTCCCTTTGGCATGACTGTCCTTGTAATGTCTGTTTCACAATATGATGAAAAATAAGAATTATGTAAAGAAGCAGAAGACCTGAGTCTTGTCTCGGCTCTGCCTTCTTGGTTCATTGACTTGGGGATGCCAACCAATACAGCAGCTGTGGTAGACAGAATAAACGTCCCTCAGAGGGACATTCCTCATCCCCAGAACCTGTGAATACGTCATTTTACATGGCAAAAGTAGGACGTAAGGATTTTAAGATAAGGAGATGATTCTGGGTTATCGTGTGGGCTCATTATCATCATGAGTCCTAAAGAGATGAAAGAAGGAGGCAGAAGAATCCGAGAAAAGAGATGTAAAGACAAAAGTTAGAGGGGAGAGAAAAAGAGACAGAAGGAGGGAGGGAGAGAGAAAAAAAACCTTGAAGGTGATATGCTGTGGCTTTGAAGACAGAGAAAGAGACCGTGAACCAAGGAATGCAGACTTGTAAAAGCTAGAAAAGGCAGGGGCACCTGGGTGGCTCAGTTGATTAAGTGTCTGACTCTTGATTTCGCCTCAGGTCATGATCTCACAGTTCTTGATTTAGAGCCTTCCATCGGGCTCTGTGCTAACAGCTTGGAGCCTAATTAGGATTCTCTTTCTCTCCCTCTTTCTCTCTCTCTGCCCCTCCCCTCTTCACTCTCCCCCCCCCCAAAATAAATAAATAAACTAAAAAAAAAAAAAGCTAGAAATGGCAGGAAAACAGACTCCTCCTTACAGCCTCTAAAAGGAATTCAAGCCTTGATCTTAGCCCGTTGAAAGCCATGTTGGGCTTCTGACCTCCAGAACTGTGAGATCATAATATATTTGTATGGTTTTAATTTTGTGGTAATTTATTACAGCTTCAATAGAAAACTAATTTGGTGGTTAATTCATGCTTTCCTGTTTAAACACCTGGGTTTGCTTCAGTAGTTCTAGCTCCAAAATGGGAACAATGAAAGTATATTCCTCATAAGATGTTTGCTAAGCTGTGGTTGAAGATTAATAAATACCCACTTATGCCATATATTCTACATGTTTTCAAAGTTGATTTTAAAATACCTATTATGACTGTTATTTGTATATTGTTTACTTATTAATTATTCCTGGACAAATTAGCTACATTTTATTTATTTATTTATTTTTAATTATTTTTTGTTTTATTTATTTTTGAGACAGAGAGAGACAGAGCACTAGTAGGGGAGGGGCAGAGAAAGGGGGAGACACAGAATCTGAAACAGGCTCCAGGCTCTGAGCTGTCAGCACAAAACCTGATGCAGGGCTGGAACCCATGGACCGTGAGATCATGACCTCAGCCGAAATCGGATGCTTAACCAACTGAGCCACCCATGTGCCCCCAAATTAGCTAAATTTTACAAAAGCAATGTATTTTAATATTTTAATGCATGAATAGTTTCTTAAATATATAAGTGACTAGATTTCGGGGTTAAAGGACATAAATTCTCTGATTTGATTATTAATAGTTACAGAAATTTTACTTCCTATGTAATTTGGACAAATTAAATATATTTTTTAAAATTTGCAGACTATAAAAAGGAGGCAAAGTCTAATCAAAAGGGTGATTCAAGCAATTGTGGAAAAATTTTGATGTCAAGGGAAATGGTTGAGAATAATTCAGATTAATTGTCCACACAGCTTGAATTTGCGAAGAGAAGGCCAAGTTTCCACTACATTCCACCGTGCAGGGCTTCCTTGTGGAGCAGTGTCAGCAAAATCACCTTGAAGTTTCCTACAGGAATCAGCAGTCATGAATAGAATATAACCATGCAGTAGCCAGTCCACTCCCTGGTCGCTGACATCTTCATTTTATTTACTTTTGTGTATTCATTTAATAATCATCCATCTGTGCTTCCCCATCTACTCATACAAAGTAGATTTAAAAAGAGCAAAATAGAGACAAATATGGTAGAATACCAGTGTCTCCTTATAGAAGTCATTATAATACTAGTTGAATCAAAGATACTTAAGCTGGTTAATGGAAACATTAATTCTTTTCTGTTTATTAAAGAGTCTATAAATTGCACTTAGATTTTAGAAGTTTTTTACAATAGATATTCACTCATCAACTTTCCTTAGCATTCATTGAATATAAAGCATTACACAAAAGAATGAGGAGAGTTCCTAAAACTTGACGCTTCACAAAATGAAGAAAAAGAGAATTTAGTTGGGAATGGCCCATATTTTATTTGAATTCAAAACACCCCTTTGACTGAGTGGCTTGGGAAGAACTTTGTCATTCCACATGCCTGGTTATAATTGTTAATCAGTACACCACGGCTCCTTTCCTTTCCACAGACCCATTTGTATTCTTTGTATGGTAATGTTCAACTTGGAAGAGCCAGAAAAACTAGATATAACAAGAAACATTATCACAAAGGAATTTTCACATTCTGATGTGGCTTTAGTATATGCCAATTGAGCCAATTGCCAACTGCATTACAAATAACACACAGAAAACTAAGTTATGGTTGAATCACCAGTAGAACTGAATTTTGTATATTCATTACATTCAAATAATTTCTTCCTGTTTTCTCCTCTCCCTTCTTTGATCTCTTCTCCTCTCTTCTTTCTCTTATTCACATGCTGAAAGATTGCCAGAATGTGTTTTCTACCGGTTCCGTCACATCTACTCATCTCTCTTTTCAGAATACGATAGATACTATTTATATAAGCGAAGTACCTCAGAGAAAACTGCTTTGCCCTTTTCCCACGTGGGCCCTGTAAGAGTAGAATCCAATTGTTATTTGGCCTATGAAGACCATACCTTTTTGTGGGAAATCAAAAGTATTGTCAACTACTTGTTTCCAGAGAAACAAGTAGTTTCTTCACAGCTTGGTCTAAAGCAAATTATTTGTATAGTAATAATTCGTGCTCTCTCTCTCTCTCTTTGTCACACACACACACACACACACACACGCACACGCACTCTTGGGCATTGGAGCTGAAATGTATGTGTGGCCTCAGAATGTTTTTTACTAAGACCACTGAGGAATACTAATGTCACATGAGGAGTGGTCTGGGGACCTTGAGCAGAGGATACTACTGGCTGGGACTTGGGAGGAAGCCCCGTGAGGATGTATCCCGCAGGGCTGGGAATATAAGACAGAGACATTTCCTAAGCTGATAGGCCCAATGGCTGCTACTGGCTCCATGTGGTCCACTCTTATGTGCACAATTCTGATCATTTCCCCCTGCTGGGGAGATTAACATTTGTCAAATCTTAAAAGATTCTAGTTCCCTGAAAGGGCTACCTTCAGATGCAGCAGCATCTAACTGAATTAGTTCTGTATTGTACATTGATTATCTTTACTTCACACTGAATTTTAAGAAACACATTGAGTGCCTGACGTGTATGCAGAGGGAAGTGACAAGAATGAAGGTTTCTCAAATCATTGTACCTGAGAAACATGTGACAGACCTAGTGATATTTGAGAATAAGAAAACACTTAGTAAATCCATACCAAGGATCTTAAAATGTTTAAGACAATCATGTTAAAGACTTTTCTCTCTCATTTAGGAGGCCAGGAGGGGAGCAGAGCTGTAGCCAATAAATGAGAGTAAGCACAGATAGTTTAGTAAATAAGAAAGGACCCTCTAGCAATTAGAATTGTTCAAAATCAAATGAGCTGCTTTGAGAACAGTTAACATAAGTACCTTGTCGTTAGAAGTAAACAATCAGAAGCGGAATGAACATTAATGAACGATGGGGCTCTTTTAGAGGAAATTGGACAAGGTGGCCTTTAAGGCCTTTTCTGGCTCCTAGACAACTGGATGAAAAATAGTGATTTCTCTTCATTTTTCTCTCTAGCTCTTGTCTTGCCCTCACCCTCTCTCTGCATCTTCTTCCTTCTACTTCCCATCTCCTTCTATAGCTTCTATATAAACTACGAAGACTCAGGAAGACGTAGGAGTGCTTCAGACCTCACTCCTGCCCCAGAGTTGCCTCTCACACCTCCCATTCACTGCTATTGATAATTGATGTTTTCCGCTATCTAATAAAATGTGCTAGACACACACAGCTCCAAGACCTCTTTCTTCTCCCACCAACTCACTACTCCGAGCCACTTCTTATAGATCAATTCTGAAGTCACCATGGAATGCACATATTTTGACCAACAGTAGCTTCCAAAACTTGGAGTAATGATTATTCACTTTAAGTTAGAAATGAGTCATGTCTGAGATCAGCGTCTCTCCATTTAACAAGGCCATGTTTCTTGTTAATGAAGAAAATCATGATGGATACTTTGTGGTCCAAAGAATCTATACTAAAGGAAGACATGAAACAAGATCCCAGTGATGGATTACTGCTGAGAACACTTCCTCTTCTTTCTGTCCAGGAAAACGGAGTACAGATTCTGGTTGTAGTTCATACACAGATCTGATGTTCTCTCTAGGCAAGACACTCAGTGACTTTGTAACTCCAAACCCGATGATGGCACCAGAGGAGCCCTGGGAATACAAGCCTTCTCTCGGCTCAAACAGTTTCGCCCTTTCCCGGGCACACCCAGCCTGACTTTGTGGAAAGTAATTTTGTTCCAGATACCATTGGACTTTCTTTACAAAAATAAGTAGAATGAGTGACAGTTAGGAATGCTGAAAAAATATAACTTTTTATTAGATTGCTGTCATTGAGTATCCATTGCCTTAATATTTCGCAAACCAAGTCCCATTGTCTTCATTGGTAATTTACAACCAAATAAGGTTTGGAAATGCTTCACATTCTGTGCATTCTTGGAGACACAAAATGTATGTCAATATATTGAAGGTCCTGAGAAGCCTTGCAGGAAAGAAACTTGTTCAGATATGTTCCGACTTAACATTTCCTCAACTTTTTGACCATGCAAAACATTTTTTTCAAAGACCATCACTGGTGTGGAATTTTACTGCTCTGTTGGACACAGTCTGAGGAATGCTACATTATAACAAACCAAAGGTAGTGTACTGTACAGGTATGTAGCCTACTACCTGACCTTACATGGGTGCTTAATAAATACAACTTTTTTTTAATTTCTCAAGGCAGAGATGGTTAACTGCCCACCAGAAATTCATGCTCTTCTTCTTTAATTTTGCAGGGGAACAAACTACATTCTCAACCTCCCTTGCACCTATGTGAGCTCATGTACAGAGTTCTGGCCAGTGAAATATGAATAAAAATTAAACATACCACTTATAGGCCTAGCCTGTAAGCAACAAACAAACAAACAAACAAACAAAACCAATGTGACATTCTTTCCTACTTCCCCCAGTCCATTGGCTGGCTATATTGCTCAGGAGAGCATCGAGAGCCACATGATGAAGATGGCAAACCCTCTATCAGTTTGAGTTCCTGAATTTTTTGTGGAACAGAGCCCTCCCTTCTGTCATCTACTTCCTCCTCCCCACTGCATATACAAATCAATTGGATTTTACATTAGAAAAAAAATAGTGCCTTATATTTATTAAAAAAATTCTTTTTACATTTATTGATTTTTGAGAGACAGAGTGAAACAGAGCGTGAGTCGGGGAGGGGCAGAGAGAGAAGGAGATACAGAATCTGAAGCAGGCTCCAGGCTCTGAGCAAGAGCTCAGCACAGAGCCCAACACAGGACTCAAACCCACCAACCGTGAGATAACAACCTGAGCCAAAGTCAGATGTTCAACCAACTGAGCCACTCAGGCACCCTTACATTTATGATTGCCATGCAGTTTACTGAGTTCACTCCTACTTGGATAGGAAGATTTTATCATTACTAATCAGAAATATAAGCCAACACATACTTGATAGGTCTAGTGTCATCAATTCATTTATTCAGTCATTCAACAAACATTTATTGGTCATGCACAAGGTCCTAAGTTTAAGAATACACAGATGACTAAATTAGGGCCTCCATCTAAAGGTAAACAGATATGTATACAAATGAAATCACAGAATTTGGGCCTCCAAGTGGTTATATTAATAGAGTGAAGGAGAAAACCCATATATCAATTTAATAGATGTTTGTATGCTTGACAAAATTTAACACCCAGTCAACATAAAAAAAATGTTCAGCAAACGAGGAATAGTAAGGGATTTCCTCAAATGGATAAAGAACATCTGTGAAAAAACAAACCAATTACAGCTAATGTCATACTTAAATGTTGAAGAACTGATTGTTTCCCACTTGGCGTCAGAAACAAAGCAAGGGTGCCCACCTGCATCATTTCTGTAAAGCACAGTTCTGGATGTCTTACCCAGTGAATTAAGGCAAGAAAAATACATAAAATGCAGAAAGGTCAGAAAGGAAGATTTAAAATTATCCCTATTAGTAGAAATGATCACTACAAAAAAATCCTAGGGAGCCTGAAAACTGGCTGGAATTAGAACTAATTAATACATCAAGATCCCAGGATACAAGGTAAATATACAAAAAAAAAAAAATCAATTATATTCTTATGCACTATCTGCAAGCAATTGGAAAACCAAACTTTTCAGCAGAAAGTTATTTTTAGGAATAAACTGAACAAGAAAGTCTAACATTTATACACTGAAAACTAGAAAATGTCACTGAGAGAAATTAAAAGACGACCTAAATGAATGGAAAGATGTACCACGTTCATGCATCAGAAGACTCAATTTGCAATTCTAACCAAATTAATGTATAGATTTAATGTAGTCAAGTCAAAATTCCAGCAGTTTAATTTTGTAGAGATAGACAAACTGGTTTTAAAATTCATGTGGAAATGCAAAGGACCAGAATAACGAATGCAAATTTTTTGTTAAGGTAAATTTGGTGGGGCACCTGAGTGGTTCAGTTGGTTGAGCATCTGATCTTAGCTCAGGTCATGGTCTCATGGTTGGTTCATGAGCTCATACTCCGTATCAAGCTTCCTGCTGTCAGTGCAGAGCCTGCTTGGGATCCTCTGTTCCATTCTCTCTGCCCCTCCTCTTCTCTCTCTCTCTCTCTCTCTCAAAAATAAACATAAAAAAATTTAAAAACAAAGGTAAAATTGGAAGACTTATGCAACCAGATTTAAGGACTCATTCTAAAGTCACAGTAATAAAGACATTTTTATATTGGTCAAAGTACTAACAATAGAGATCAATAGAAAGGGTCCAGAATAGACCTACACATATATTGTCATTGATATTTGACAAAGAAACCAAGGCAATTTGATTAAGAAACAAATGTCCATTCAAGAAATTGTGCCTGTTAACATTAGGGTGGCGGGGGTGGGGGTGGTGAAAGGAATGAACATTGATCTTTATTTTATTCTACACACAAAAATTAAATCAAAATATATCATAGACCAATATGTAAAACCTCACACTATAAAACTTCTAAAAGAAAATCTTTGTGACTTTGGAGGAGGTGAAGTTTTCTTAGCTTGAATCCAAAAATTATAAACCATAAATGAAAAAATATATAGGACTTCAGCAAGATAAAATATTTTTGATCTTCATAAATTGAAAAGCAAAAACTGAGAGAAAATGTTTGCCACAGATACATCAGACAAGGGACTTGCTCTATGTATCTAAAAAATATTAATCCCCAAGATAAGAAAACAAACAACCTGGGAAGAAAATGGATCAAAAGATATGATCACAAAAGAAGATACAGAAATGGCAAATAAACATATGAAAAGATGCTGAACATTATTAGTCATCAGTGAAATGCAAATGCAATGGGATACCACTACACATCCTTTAGAATGGGTAAACTATTTAAAAATCTGATCATACCAAGTGTTGACAAAGATGTGGAGCAACTGGAGCTTTCCAATACTCCAGGGCAATTCTTTTTTCCTCCAAATTTTAATTTAAATGCTAGTTAACATATAGTGTAATACTGACTTCAGAAACTGAATTTAGTGATTCATCACTTACACATAACACCCAGTTCTCATCACAACAAGTATCCTCAATACCCATCACCCATTTCACCTATCCCATATCCACCTCCCTCCATCACTCCTCAGTTTGTTAAAGAGTTAAACTTCTATCTGCCCTATGACCCAGCACTACTAATCCTTGGTACTTAACCAGGAAAAACAAAACATATGTCTACACAAAAGCTTATACACAGATATGATATTCATAACAGCTCAATTTGTAATTGCCCCAAACCAGAAGCAACCTTAATGTCTACCAACAGGTAAAATCTAATTGTGCTTTATTTATATAATGGAATACCTATTACTCAGCAACAAAAAGGAAAGAACTGTTGATGTATCTAACAATATGGATGAATTTCAAAATCATGCTGAGTGAAAGAAGGCAGGGAGAAAAGAGTATGTACCCTAGGATTCCATTTAAACAGAATTCTAAACAATACAAAATAATCCATAGCGACAGAAGGAGATCTGTGGTTGTCTGTGGATTCTGTGGTTGTCTGTGGATAGGGGTGGGAGAGAAGCCTTACAAAGGGTCACGGGTTAACTTTTAGGGATGATGGAGATGATTATTATCCTGATTCTGGTGATGATTTACAAGTACATACATATGCTAAGATTGTTCAAATTGTAAACTTGAAATATGCACGCTTTAATGTACTTCAATTATACCAGGATGACTTGAAACAATTTTAAAACTGAAAAAGTTTAGTTTGACAATTTTCCACCTTATCCAACCTCATGCATTTCAAAACTCATTTGTTAGGCTTTGTGAAAAATATGTTGGAATTTGTACACACCAAGACCTCTTTTGAGCAAAATTGATTTCACCTCCAACAGACATCTTAGCTAATTCTTTTATTTGGTTGTAGCCACCTGGCTGGTAAAATTAACGTAAACAACAACAAATTGGTTTGAACATTTGAGCCAAGTAATCTCATGCTGTATATTTTCCCCAACTTGAAAACTATATAAAGTCATCTTGGGAAGATTTTTAACTTCTTAAGGAAATTGAAATTTCAAATTACAAAATAAAATAAGAATTTACACAGCGCACCTGAGTTGCCTCAGGGAGTTTGTGGATCTTCCCTGCTCCATCTCATTGGGGAACAATTAGCATGAAGATTTTAGGTGGAGAAGTTATGACCAGTTATGTAGTTGGTAAGGCTATTGAAGTGTCACCTACAGTTTGGGGGTTGTTTCCTGCTGATACTGTAGAACAATGAGGCCTTCCTACTGTGAGTTCACCCAAAGTCTGAAAAGGGTCTCTATTAAAAAAATACCATGTGGCTCTTTGTTTTCCTACACCCACTTAGCTGAATTTTCCACTTATTGTGTATATTATGGAAAATTCCTGGCTTTTCTCTGCTTTACTCATCAAAATGTTATTTATAGAGTTAATTTAGAACTATCAGATGCCCAGAGAAGCTATTTTCAGCTCTATTTTGCAGAAGAGTCAAAAGTTTCATATAGTTAAGTGTAAATGGAATTAACTACTCAAAATGTAAGATTCTAATTTGAAACACAGATTCTCCAAGTTATGAATATGTTCCAAGGTTGGCACAATATATGATCACATCTCTAAGGATTGCCATTTATACTCCAACACATGTAGAGATGACTCAATGCCTTTTTAGGCTGGTAGCTAACAAACAAATTGCTTTAGGTTAGGACACTTTGAATGAGTTCAATTTTATTATGTGCTTACTAGTCATACTGGGTAGTTCATTCAATATACTACAGAACTTCCTGTCTTCTTCATATGGAAACTCCAGGGATATAGCCATGGAAACAGGAAGGCAGAATTTAGTGATATGGAGTAGCATTAGCTCCAAATATCTGGAGCACTACAATAATTGCATCCACCATTTATTAAGCCGTAACTTAGTGTTAGGTGCTATGCTAAGCATATTATTAATAACAATAGCTAGTATTTATAGATTGCGTATTTCTGTACCAGATGCTATGTTAGACACTATATGCATATTCTCTATTAATCCTTATAATTATAAACATGGATTATCTGGATTTACAGGGGAAGAAACTGGGACAAAAACCAAAGTAGGTTCCCAGTAACACGGTTAGTAAATAGCTAAAACTGGAGGAATTAACTCTAGTATATTAAGCCACTTGTTTTCTCCTTGACCATTTTTGGAGTGTGCCTTTTTATTCCTAAAAAATGAAACAACTCCCCTTCTGTCTTAGTATGTTCAGGCTGCTATAACCAACTACCACAGGCAGGGTGGCTTACACACAACAGGAATTTATTTCTCATGGTCCTGGGGGCTGGAAGTCTGAGATCAGGACGCCTGAGATCAGCATGGTAAGGTGAGAGCGCTCTTCGGGTTTGCAGACTTCTTGTTGCAGTGTAGCAGAAAGGCGCCAGGGATCTCTCCAAAGCCTATTGTATGAGACACTAATCCCATTTGTGATGGCTCCACCCTCATGACTTAAGCACCTCCCAAAGGACCCACCTTCTAATACCATTCACTTTAGAGGTTAGGATTTCAAAACATGAATTTTGTGGGGAGTCAAACATCCAGACCATCCCTTTTACACTCTGATAGCCTTTTTCTTTCAGGCTACAAGACTCTTGAAGTGCAAAGAATAGTACTTGAGCTCTAGCAAGTGCTATGAAAACAGATATGACCCAATTCTTTAAGCTTCAAGTAGAATTAGTCCAAATTTCATCACAAACTCGTCAGTTTTCTTCTGGGGATTCTGGGAGTGAAGATATATTATTTATCTAATATAGCATAACAAATTTCCTTAAATCTTGGTGGCTTAGAACAATAATTATTATTTCTTACAGCTTCTGAGTAGGATATAGCAGAGATGGCTTACCACTGCCACACCTTGTATGGGCTTTAAAGCTGGAAAACTTGGAGGCTGAGAACGGCAATCGTCAGAAGCTTGTTTACCTACATTTTTAGGAATTGAAGCTGGCTGGGTGCATAGCTGAGCCACTGGTTAGAATATATACACATGGCCTTTCTCTAATGCACGGGATTCCTCACATACAGAGTTGTGGTTCCAAGGGCAGGCATCCTGAGAGAAAGCAAGAGCCAGGCAGAAGCCACATTGTCTTCTTTGAACTAGCCTCAGAAGTCATGCAGCGTCACTCCCACCCTATTTATTGGTTGAGGCACTTAAGAGGATCCACCAGATTCAGGGTGAAGGATCATAGGCTCTATTCTTGATGGTGATGTGTCATGTCACATTGAATTAAAAAAAAAAAAATCCTAAGGGGGTGGGGGTATACACTGGCGTGGCCTTCTTTGAAAAGCAAAGTTTCCGATAGGAAGCCATAGTGAGGAGTTAAAAAGCTTTCCATCACTGGTGACCCTTAGCTCTTGCTTATACTTAGTCCCATTAATGAATTGTCTGCTTTATATGCTCTCTCTCTTATTCTCTACTACTTAGAAGACTTGAAATCTAGCCTCCTTCCATGATATACCCACACAAAGAAATACACCCCACCAGACACTCACAAATAAAAACACTCATAGTTCTTTCCATGTAGCCGACTTGACTGATGCTTGCAGCAATGGATGGGATTTTCACTGTAGCCAAACAGATCGCTCAAAATAGAACATTGGAAATGGCTAATTTGAAAAGCTCTATGGACACTTCCCTGTGTTCTAGGGCTTTTCTCTCTCCCTGTTTCCTTGTCTACCTGTTCCCTCTCAGGAGTAAAAATCTTAAATCCCTTCCATTTTCTTGTAAAAAGTAATTCACCTTGGCTGCACTGAATCTCCATACCCTGCACTCAGCATATAGACTCTCTTTGTCCGTGCAAAGACCCACTAATGTATTCTCCCAAACCACACAGGCAGTCGAAACCTCAGCCTCACCCTTTCTCCCTCCCCCACCTCCTTGTGTGAGAGGAAGGAACAGTGAAGAGATTCAGTCCTTCAGCTGTGTGAATTATTCCCTATTCCCACCCCTGTCTTCTCCATGGAAAAGGCAGAAGTTGCTACATTCAGTTGTGGTTTTAAATAACATTCCCCCCTCTGCATTGCACTAGCATGCATTGAATTGCAGCCAGCACTATCCACTTAAGTTTTCCATTTCTGATTTCCAAAACATTCAGGGAGAGCTTCAGCCTCAGACATTATAAATATCCCTAAGCACAGAGCTTCTGAGGCAAAAATCACCATACAATCTAGAAGCCTCCAAGTCTCCATTAAAATCTACATGAAATAGGTAAACCCCACTTTTGCCGTCTCTCCTATAGCCCAATTCCAAAGCCTATCCTTAAATCCTGTGAACTTTCAAAAATAGATGGACTCAGGAGAGAGGTCTTTATGGAAACATCTAAATATGATAAAGATGCCCTCTGCATCATCCCTAAATAGGCAGATTCTGGAAGAATATTGCTTCCCACATGGCAGCTATAATACAAATTGTAACTATTTTCACCACAGTCGGGTCCTCACTGCTCCCCCAATCCTCCCTTTAGCAAGTCTCCCTGGGCTCACTCCTCTCCACTCCCACGGCCCCACTAAGAGGGAGGGAACCCTGTGATCCCACACACCCGCCTGCAGCTGAATGGATTATGGTGCCCAGTGGCTCAGAGTAATCCAATCAGATGGTTTCCACAGGACAATGGGGCAGGACTAACAGACAATAGCTCAAGTAATCTGAGGAAAGCAGAGCAAACCTCTCAGCTGAGGCAGACGCACAAAGTAGATGCTAAAAGATTTGACATGGATGCCATCTATTGAGCTTCCAGAACTAGAGAAAGAAATCTGGTTTCCAAAAGCCATCTAGTTCCTGGTTCCAGGTCCTTGAGAGGCCTGATTATTTCTCTTGCCCCTGGGCTGGCTGAGAGATCCCAACAATGAAACAATAAACTGACCCTATTCAACGACTTTGCAACCAAGTGAACAGAGATTATTCTACATAGAATCTGAGAAAGAAAACACAAAGATAGTTCTCTTTTCATTAATTTACTTACCTAATGTTTTCTGGGCATATATGCTGGAAGCAGTGAAGGATTTTAAACCAAGGAATTTCTGTAGAGTGTAGTTGACATTCCTTCCTGATATTCTAGGACCATTAAAAAGATAAAACATATTTTAATACTGAAGGAGATGTTCCCATTGTGAACTTATCCTAGATAATCAAAGAGCTTTCTTAAGAAATACTCTATTGAAGTAGCTCTGAAGATACTTTGCATTTATTAACACTCTAACAGCGAACTTTATTTGAAAGGGCTCCATCACAGGGCTTTGCAAGATGCTAAAGAATATGCTGCTTGTCAACTTTTTTCCAGAAATGTCTATCTGCTCCTGAGAGTGTCACAGCAAAACAAACAGGGAAACAAATAAAAACAAACTTGTAAAGCATTTCTAAGAAATTAGTGCCCAATTTGAGAAATGGGGTCAAATGCATTAGCAAATTAAGAAATGTAATGGATTGTGGAAAAAGCCTGCATCACAATGAAATAAAAAAGGAGTTGGGCTCTGTGTAAAACTGCATGCGTAATTCTTGACATAAGGAAGTCCGAGCACTGACTGATGCTGAGCCACGTAGTACACAAACAGGATATGGCTCCAAGGAAAGGAAGTAGGCTCCACACTCAACAATTAAGCAAGCTACTTAAACTCATTGAGCCTGTTTCCTCATTTTTATACTACGAGGATAACAGCATCATTTACTGCAGTGGGATGTTGTGAGGGTTTAACAATACAGTGTACCTGAACCAGTTGACACATGCCTTGATGGGCTCAGTAAATCTACTACTTGTTATATGTTAGTTACTGTTATCTTCATTATTACAAATGTAGCTGGAAATTCTGGTGCCATTTTCCTCGTATATGAAGAGCCTGATGTGTCGGCTGGAGACTGAAACACAACTTCCTTCTCACCAAAACCACTCCCATTTCTGGTGTGTGTGTGTGTGTGTGTGTGTGTGTGTGTGTGTGTGTGTGTGTACACGTGTGTGTTAATTGGTCTCTAGTAAATCCTATGGTTTTTGCCATCAGGCTTCAGTTTCTTTGGCTTTCTTTGGCTTTACTTACCTTGACTCACCAGCAAAACAGGAAGTGATTTTGATATTTTGCTGTCTAACCTTTAAAATTACCAACAAAGCAGTCAAATTCTTGGACCTCCCCTACCCTATTTATCTCCGTCATCAACTATTTCATGTGAGTGATCACACAGGCCATCAGATGACATTTGGGCTACATGAGAAACAGAGACCCAAACTGCTAGTAGAATATTAGCCATACTTTAGTTATACTCCTGAAAAATTTCTTTTTTTCCTCCACATCTACAGTGTCTGGAACTTTGGCAATCTTAAATCATATACTTTGCCATCAAAAAATGTGTTTTTTCTTTCTTAGATTACTCAAAGTAATAGCAACAGCATTTTGGATTTAAAACGAGCTGAAAACATTTTTGCTGCAAAATGTTGCTAGCATGTATTTCTTGGTTAACATACAACCATACTGAAGCATCATTGTATTTATTCCTATGTATCCCAGTTGTCTTACACTCCACCTGCCCCATCTAGAAATGTGGGTGTTTACATGCACATAGCACACAATTCAAATTGTACAATTGGCCATAACAGTGAGAAGTGAGCTACCTGTTCCTGCCCCAGACAATCACTGTTAGTTTTTTTGTGATAAATATATATATTTTTTTAAAAAAACAACACAAATTGTAGCATACATAAACATTCTCAGCTAGGATTCCTTAAGAAAGTTAAGTTCTGGTACCTAAAGGTATCCCTGGCATGTAATAAATTAACATTTCTCCTAGGTATCAGGAACAGTATTATGTATCATACTTGGGAGATTTGAGAAAAAAGTTACACAGAATCATCTGGGTGTTGTGGTTCAGATGAGGAACTCCAGTTGAGATATCTTTCATTTAATAATCTGGTCTATAAATTATATACACAGGTACATATAAGTAAGCTGTCCTCCTATTACTTATCCTCATGTTTTTCCCTGTTCTTCCTCTTTTAGCTTTTTATTGAAGTGAAACATAAATCAGAAAGTGTACAAAGTGCATCAATCTTAAGTGTACAGCAGGAAGAATTTTATATATGTACACATTCATGTAACCACCATTCAGATCACCATATAGAACACTGCCATCTTTTAGGATGCTCCCCCATGCCACTAGACACAACCTCTACTCTAACTTCTATCATTACAATTAGTTTTGCCTGTTTTGAAACTTCATATACGTGAAACCATACGTGTATTTTCTTCTTTCCCTCAACATGTTGGAAAGATTTTCCATGTCGTATGTATCAATTTATTTTTATTGCTGAGTATTATAACATTATATGAACAGATCACTGTTTACTCATTCTCCTGTTGATGGACATCTGGATTATTTTTAGTTTGGGATTATTTTGACTAAAGCTACTACAGACAGACTTATGCATATCTTTTAGTGCATATAGGTATTCATTTATCTTGGGCATTTATTTAAGTGCAGACTGGGTTATGAGGTTGCCCTTTCATTATCTTTAGGCAGAATAGCCAAACAGTTTTCCAACATGGCTATTCCAAGTTTGTTCATTCTCTTTAACTGCTGCACAGTATTCAGTGAATTTTCTGTGATTTATTTAAACTATCCCACTAATAATAGAAATGTAAGTTGTTTCTAAACATTTGCTTTTATAAAATATGTCCCAAATATTATCCTTGTACATAGATTACTTTGCATGTATACATGTTTATCTTTAGGGAAAGGTGTAAGAAGATGCTGGATAAAGTGATATGTGCATTTTTAACTTTGGTAAATACGAATAGGGGTGCCTGGGTGGCTCAGTTCATTAATTGTACAACTTCGACTCAGGTCGTGATCTCAAGGTTCATGAGTTTGAGCCTGGCATTGGGCTCACTGCTGTCAGCACGAAGCTCACTTGGGATCCTCTGTCTCCCGCTCTCTGCTCTTACCCCACTTGTGTGCATGCATGTGTGCTTTCTCTCTCTCTCTCTCTCTCTCTCTCTCTCTCTCAAATAAATAAACATTTTAAAAAATCTGTAGTGGATATGAATAAATTGTCTCCACTTGATCTTAGCCAAAAGGTCCAGAAGTGATTTGTCTCCAAAGTGTTTCAACTAGTATGTGCACCTCCTGGCAATATTTGACACTGTTTCATCTTATACTCATGGCCACAGTAAATCAGCAAATGTTTGAACTTGTCTGTCCAACATGTATAAGTCATGTTTCTTTGTAGTTTTAATTTGAGAGTCTTTTATTGCAAATTGAGTATTTCTCAAAAGTTTGAAAGCATTTGTATTTCCTTTTCTGGAATTTCTCTCTCTCTCTTTTTTTTAATGTTTTTATTTATTTCTAGGAGAGAGAGAGAGACAGCGTGAGCAGGAGAGTGTCAGAGAGAGAGGGAGACACAGACTGAAACAGGCTCCAGGCTCTGAGCTGGCAGTCAGCACAGAGCCCGACGCGGGGCTCGAACCCATGAACCGCGAGATCATGACCTAAGCGAAAGTTGGACGCTTAACCGACTAAGCCACCCAGGCGCCCCTGGAATTTCTCTCTTAATATACCTCATCTATTATTTTATAGAGCTGTTGGTCCTTTCTTGATTTAGGGGAGCTATCTTTGGATAATAAAAAAAATTAGAACTTTCTCTGTGATATGAAAATATTTCCCCCAGATTGTTGCTTGTCTTCTATCTCTATTAATAATTGAGAGAATAATTTGGGATATTTTCTTTACACCAGGTTTCCAAAGCATATTTTACAAAGCCCTTGTCTACTTTTTCTCTCACCACCCACAAGATGTGTCTTGATCATTATTAGTCAATAATTTATGCTGTAAATTCACTCTCTGGATTATTAAAAATAATCTTGCCCTGGTGCACACTCTAGAGAACTAAAAGGAAGCCTGCATATAAAAAAGCAATTGACAGACACACAGAACATAAGTATGGTTGCTATCTTAGTTTTTTTTCAAGAAAGCAAAGGCAAGTTGCATTCTTAGTAATAGTCTGTGTTAAAGTCATTTGTTCAGCTTTGAAATATTTAAAATTTTTTAATGTTCATTAATTTTTGAGAGAAAGACAGAGTGTGGGTAGGGGAGGAGCAGAGAGACAGGGAGACAGAATCTGAAGCAGGCTCTAGGCTCTGAGCTGTCAGCACAGAGCCCAATGCAGGGCTCAAACCCTTGAATGGTAAGATCATGACTTGAGCCAAAGTCAGGTGCTTAACCAACTGAGCCCCCTAGGTGCCCCTGAAATGTTTTATGTGTGCTAATAAGATGGCTCACATGACCCTAGGACAGCCTACAAGTCACAGAGAGATTGGTAGACACTGCCCACTGCTTCCAAAGACTTGGTCAACTTAACGGATCCCATAAAATGCCATCAAAATGAGGATTGGTATAGAGAGAGACCTAAGGTAATATCATGGAGATGCTCAAAACTATTGCTCTCATTCTTCAGGAAGATTTCCCCTCATCCAATGAGCCCTTCCATTAAAATCATGGTATTATAAGCCTGACATTTACTCACTTTCTCCTCCATCAGATTCTTTGCAGCTGGGGACCATTTATTATTTGTATCACTTTTCCATTGGTGCCATAACAAACTATCACAAATTTGGCAGTTAAAAGGACACCTATTCTTTTATCTCAAAGTTCTGTGGGTTGGAAGTCCAGATCATCACAGCTCCACTGAATCCTCTGTTTGGAGTCTTGTAAGACAGACGCCAGGGTGTCAGTAGGCTGTGTTCCTTTCTGAAGGCTCTGAGGGTGAATCCGTCTCCACGCTTTCCAGGTTGTTGGCAGATTCACTTCTTTGAGTTCATAGGACTAAGGCCCTTGGTTCCATGTTGGCTGTCAGTCAGCTGGGAGTGTTTCTCAGCTTCTTGAGGCCACCTGCACTCCTGCCTTATTGCCCCTCCATCTTCAGGCCCACCACAGTGCATTGACTTGTCACATTTTGATTCTCTCAGAATGCTCCCTTCTGTGGCATCTCTTTTTGCTGCACCTGGAAGAGTTTCTCTGCTTTTACAGGCCCATGTGATTGGGTGGGCACAACTGAATAATCTAGGGTAATCTTCCTATTTTAGGGTCTATAACTTAAATTACATCTGCAGAGTTCCTTTTACCACGTAAGGTCATACATTTAGAGGTTGTGGGGATAGGATGTAGACATCTCTGGGGAGCCATTCATCTGCCCTGTGGTTTATTCTCTTCTTCTGTCCTCCCCCTCCCTCCCTCCCTCCCTCCCTCCACCACCATCTTCTCCTCCTCTTCCTCCTCCTTCTTCCTCTCTCCCTCCCTCTCTCTTTCTCTCTCTCTGTCTCTCTCTCTCATCCATAGCATCTAGCACAATTCTGGGCATGTAATGCAAGGAGAACTAACTGAATACTGGTTAGTTGAATAATGTTTTTAGAGCCTTTCATCTTGTGGCTTCAGTGTAAATTCCAGGAATATATATTGAATCAAGAATTTGTTTCCTAGAAGAACAGAGTGGAAAAACACAAGGGACTTTTGATCACTTTTTCCCTATGGCCTAGAGGTGAATGGCTTGCATGTGGTTCTATGTCTTTTGGTCTAAACTCATCCTTGGGATTGTTATGCCATGCAGGGCTCCGGGATGACACAGCCAAATTTGGACCTAGCAGGTTTTTAGAAAAACAGAAAAGACTATTAAGCACTCTGTAGAAGGCAACATATTTTTGAACAAAGAAATATCCTATTGTAATAGAGGAATAACTTCAGATCATTTCTAACCTTATCTTTGGTTCTGGGTCGTCTTGGTAAAGAACAAAGAGACATCTTGGCATGAGCATTTTGATCACAATCTGCGCTGAGGTAAATTCTTACTGATCTTTCTTGGACAACTGAAAAAGACAGATTCTCACCCTTTCCCAACAAATTTACTGAAGATACTATGTTAAATATTCCAGTGGAATAAATAGTCATTCTCAAACTTCTTGAGCAAAAGTCTTTTGACTAATACTTCAGCTCCCACTTCTTGATCTGAATGAAATAAAAATAATACATCATTACCATTTTTTATGCATTGGTTAAGGACTAGTGAGTAACCTCCAAATACCATTTGTTACATTTGTTATAGAGAACTAGATATTGACTACCATCTATATATGTTTATAATTCTGTCTACCTCCCTAGGCTGCACCTGCCTTGAGCAGAGAATTCGTCTTGAATATAAGAACATAGTACAGTGCTGGGCATATGGTAGCTCCGCAAATTGTTTTTTAAATAAATAAAGGCTTGGAGAACTGAATTAAAATTATATGCACTATAATTTGCCTGCTTTACTGTCTATTGTAACCTGCAACCGAGGACATATAGATGATGTATGAACATACTTAATAGTTAAAAGAAAGTGTGTTTATATAGAGTAAAATTCTGGAATTATCAATATTATGTTGACTCTAGTTGAATACAGATGAAGATGAAATCTAAAATAGATCATTTGAGGGGCGCCTAGGTGGCTGAGTCGGTTGGGCATCCGACTTCGGCTCAGGTCATGATCTCACGGTTCATGGATTCGAGTCCCGCATCGGGCTCTGTGCTGACAGCTAGCTCAGAGCCTGGAGGCTGCTTCAGGTTCTATGTCTCCCTCTCTNTTTTGAACAAAGAAATATCCTATTGTAATAGAGGAATAACTTCAGATCATTTCTAACCTTATCTTTGGTTCTGGGTCGTCTTGGTAAAGAACAAAGAGACATCTTGGCATGAGCATTTTGATCACAATCTGCGCTGAGGTAAATTCTTACTGATCTTTCTTGGACAACTGAAAAAGACAGATTCTCACCCTTTCCCAACAAATTTACTGAAGATACTATGTTAAATATTCCAGTGGAATAAATAGTCATTCTCAAACTTCTTGAGCAAAAGTCTTTTGACTAATACTTCAGCTCCCACTTCTTGATCTGAATGAAATAAAAATAATACATCATTACCATTTTTTATGCATTGGTTAAGGACTAGTGAGTAACCTCCAAATACCATTTGTTACATTTGTTATAGAGAACTAGATATTGACTACCATCTATATATGTTTATAATTCTGTCTACCTCCCTAGGCTGCACCTGCCTTGAGCAGAGAATTCGTCTTGAATATAAGAACATAGTACAGTGCTGGGCATATGGTAGCTCCGCAAATTGTTTTTTAAATAAATAAAGGCTTGGAGAACTGAATTAAAATTATATGCACTATAATTTGCCTGCTTTACTGTCTATTGTAACCTGCAACCGAGGACATATAGATGATGTATGAACATACTTAATAGTTAAAAGAAAGTGTGTTTATATAGAGTAAAATTCTGGAATTATCAATATTATGTTGACTCTAGTTGAATACAGATGAAGATGAAATCTAAAATAGATCATTTGAGGGGCGCCTAGGTGGCTGAGTCGGTTGGGCATCCGACTTCGGCTCAGGTCATGATCTCACGGTTCATGGATTCGAGTCCCGCATCGGGCTCTGTGCTGACAGCTAGCTTAGAGCCTGGAGGCTGCTTCAGGTTCTATGTCTCCCTCTCTCTCTGACCCTCCCCTGCTCATGCTGTCTCTCTCTTTCTCTCAAAACTAAATTAAAAAAACATTTAAAAAATTAAAAATATAAAATAAAATAGATCATTTGAATATCATCATCCTGCTATTTAAGAGAAACTAAGCAGCAGTAACCATTAGTAACAAGGTAACATTACCTCATCTAAACCGTCATGCTATGAAATTCAGTATCATTTATGCTAAGCTGATTAATAATATGTAATGAGGAAGATTCATGAAAAAGAATATTTCAGGAAAATATCATCTTTCAGGTGCTAAATCTAAGGTGATTCTAGTTTTATTCTTTATGGGAAACATACTGTCCCATGGTCAAAGCGGCATTTATAGTTCCCGTAAAGAACCAGAGGCATCTGTGTCCCTGTGTTTGGTGAGAGGCTGGAAGAGATGACTTGTTGCATAACACTGAGACTGTTCACCTTTTCCTAGATGTGGGGCCAGACCAGGTAGGCTCACCCTCTGTCCATCACCTCTGATTGTTTATCAAGAGTGCAAAAGAGAGACCCTTGACCAAGTATAGTGCAAGTGAGATGGTAATCTTACAAATCAGCACAGTTGGAGGGCAACTAAAAAAATGCATTTAAGCAGGAGACCCCATTTGTACATTGTTACACAACCATTCCATTCCAAGCTTTAAAGTCATAGGATTTCTACAATGTTAGAACCAGAAGAGATTTGGAGAACCTTCTAGTCCAACCTCCTTGTCTTACAGATCATCGAATTCCTAATAATTCCATTTCCTCTAAATCTTTTCCTTTTACTATGGCATTTTACATTGGCCTTCATAACTAAGCTTTTGTAACAACAAATAGATATTTTTAAATCATTATGTAATCCCAGTTCATTTGCTTCAATCATTTAGCTAAAACTGAAGTCACACAGCATATTCTTGGGGACTTTGGTGTAATTTTTGGTTCACATTAGAAGGATAGGGAAACACTAAATTTTGATGGCATGATAAAACCCTGCCTCTGAATTTTCCATTGACAGATAGAGATACATAAGGAATATATATTTAATTTTGCATGCGTATGTATCTACATTTGTATGTATAAAACTTATGTGTATGTATAAAACTTATGTGTAAAAGAGCATGAAGCTTCTGGCCAGTGAGTCCTGCTTTCAAATCCTGCCTCTTGTCATTTAGTAACTGTGTGTGATCTCAGGCAAGTTATTTACTCAGTAATCCCGAATCTGTTAAAATGTATTAAAAATCTTAGAATGAGTTAAAGAATGTCTAACTCAAAGAATTCGGTGAAGTCTAAGGGAGATGATGCAGGTAAATGTGGTAACACAGAACCTCTAAAAACATAGAGGTTAGTAGCTGTTCCTCTTGTGACTTGTATCTCCCCCTCATGTGTCTGTACCTACTGCTTATATGCAGTCTGCGTCATTTCATTATTTCTGGAAGCAGCGTCGGTACTATTCCCCTAACAGCTAGCGGAAAAGAAAACAAGGCATTAACATGGATGAGAGACACAAGTTTGAACACTTTTTTGTTCTTCAAGTGAAACCACAATTTTCTATATTGAATGTTTCTTTCCTGAGAGAAAAATGATTCTGTGCATGAACTTTGGGATATACTTTGAAGGAACTCATTCAAGTCAAGCTGTCATGCCTTTTTCTCTTGCTTGCCCAGGGAGAAGGGGTTGGGAATAATTCATTATCTTTTCTTCCTGACATCCAATCAGATTAGCATCAACTCAATCTCAACTTTGGCACTAAATCATACTTGAGTTTGATATGGGTAAGGATTAAAAAAAATTCTAATGCCTCAAATAAATTTTAAAGTTAAGACATGCCTTGATAACCTAAGGAGGGAAATCATAGTTGGTTTGTATAATTCTCCAGAAATTCTGTGAATATTTGAAATTGAATATTGATGATTTAATAAACATTTAGTAAAACTTTGTTACTGTGAACTGATTAGCCACTTGAAACTCTATTTTAAAGAAAAATGTATATTCTTTCATATTTATTCATTAAATAGATGGTTTACCCACTTAGTTGCCTGGTCCTATGTTAAACCTCAGGGATCTGAAAATCAAAAGTAATGATCTCCAAAGTCTGGTGATAAGACAAACACAATGAAAAGTTTAAAATACAATGTAACATGTGCTATACTAGAAGAATGCCTGCCTTTCTGATGTCATCTTCACTATTCTTTTCTCTTGCTCATTACACTCCAGCCATATTATCTCAATCACACTCTTCTTACTCCTTAAATACCCTATAGATTGATGCCAGGGTACCTCAGCACTTGCCTTCCTCCCCTCTGATAGAATCCTCACTGTGTCTTTCAGTTGCTAGATCCATCTCATTTTACAGGTCTTAGCTCATGTCAGCTCCAAGACACCTTCCCTAAATATCCTTTCCCCCACTCTGCCCCTAGCCATTCTTTGCCAAATCATTTCAAAAAATTTTAAAGTTATCTTAAAATGCCTCAATTACTAATTTGTTTATTTGCATCATGTATTTGTGACTGTGATTTTAGAATTAAGTTCCATTAGGACAGTGCCAGGGTCTATCTTGTTCACTGTTCTATTTCCAGTGCTTAGTGCTTTCCTTTGTGCCCAGTAACCAAGTCCTCAACAAATACTTAGTGAGTTGAATGAAGTGCCATGAGGAATCACAGACACCACCAGGAAAGCTTCACACAGGAGGTCATGTTTGACTTGAGGCTTGATGGATGCTGCTTAAGATACAGGCTTAACACCAACCAGAGACTGATCAGAAGAATGAGTTGAAGAAGGTTCCCACCTGGTGTGAGTGAGTACATGGAACTGTGACCATTTGCATTAAGAGAGAACTGAAACTATTCCTAGACTTTGAGGAAAATGATAATTTTAAGTTGGGATAAGGTGGAATGATGCCTGTGGGACATTCAGGTGGGGATATGTCAGGGACACTTAGTCAAAAGAGATAGGTCTGTATTGGAGAGGGACATTTGTTACTTTTTACCATGTGAAGCCAGCAAGAGAGTTGCCAGTGTGCTGCTAACTACTCGTAAGCACAGATCTTTCAGCGACTACTTTAATAAATAAGTTCTGTTTTTGTGATGTACAGCACATTTTATGAAAATTACAGAAAATGTGCTGAAGCTAGTCTGTAAAACAGTGAGCTAGGTTATTGGAAGCTTAAATCTTGTTTATCTCATTAATTTGTCTCAAAATCTTCCTTTTCATATATGTTGCAAAAATATAGGTCTGTCTAATCTCTGTTTAGCATCAGTCAAGTTGAAGCATCAAAGTGATGACTGCTTAGATTCCCGACGATGTGTTTGTATATCACTAACACAGGCTCTGTTCCTGTGTATCCTTAAATCTCTAGGGCAGGGGAGATGTTAAAGTCAACTGCAGTTTGTGAAAAGTGGACAGAAAGAATTCAGGGCATTTAAAACTGAAAAACTGTAAATTTGTTGACAGAGGAATGAAAAAGTTTCTGAACTCAGCAACCAATGAAGAATTACCACCCAGAGGATTTATGACAAAAAGAAATGTTCCCCTACTCATCAGACTGTTCCAGGAAAAGGCACTTATTCACCCCTTTCCTGGGCCTTTGGCTCTTGTCTCCTATCCGAACTGGAAAAACACCCAACTCCATGGAGAAGAAATCAATGGACTGCTCATTTGAACTTGAGGCTGTGGGGAGGAAACAACAGAACTCGAAGGGAAGAGACAAGGCTAAGAAGACCCAGTAAACAGTGACGGAGGCAGACCCAAGAAGAGATGATTTCAGATGTCTGTCCTGAGTGGATTCAGTGCTGGGGGGATAACAGAGCACCACCTTACACGCCCCTCTACACTTGCGTTCTTGATTGTTTACCTGAAGATTTCTCTCTAGTGAGGAGCTGAGGTGTTTTACCCTTTCTGTTCTTCAGGGCGCACTTGAGAGATCACAGTGCTTTAAGGTGCTGACCTTTTGATGCAAACTGAGGCAAGTGCGTGGAAAAGAAAACCTGGCAATTTGTCTTGGAACTGTCCTGATTTCAGCTTCTCAAGTGCACATTCTCAGAATTCTCAGAGAAGTCTCATGAGCTTTCCTAATCATGGAGTCAGATTCTCACTATTTTATTATAATGCCTTTGAGGATCAACAAAAATAAAACTTTACATGGTTTAAAAGAAATGATTAGGACACGTTTTCTAACTCCAGCAAGATGTTGAATTTAGACCAAAAGGGCTACGCACAAGGCCAAGGTGAATGTGAAGTTACGAAATGTGTGCACTTTTAAAAGGAACTGTAATAATAGGTATGCATGTAAATGAATATGTGTGTGTGGAGCAGGGGAAGAGAATCTTGGTGTTTCAGGGGTCTTTTCTCACAATACGTCATTATCAGTGTTTGGTGGAATAACTGGCACATGGTGTCATTCAAAACCATTTTTGAAATAAATTGATCACCTCAGGATCACAAGCTGTTTTAGGGACAGTTTAGGTGCCATTTCAACAAACTGCCTGAAGAACCATCTCATTTCTGTAAATCGCCAGAATGTATGGGGCAGAAGAAGAGAAATGAGTCTGATGAGTCTGTGAAATAGAGAAGAAGCCAGAGAGTATGGCCAAGAAATTAGGGGAAGTTGAAGAGTGAAGGACCGGTGTTCATCAGATCTGGGTTCAAATCCCAGCTGTACTATTGACACTGTGCTGAGCGACTGGAGGGCTTACCCTTGCTCCACCTCAGTTTTTCATCTGTGAGATGAGAATGCCACAGAATCGATACAAGGACTACATAAGCCAACTGCCTGCATGTGGACAATGCTTATTTCAGATGCTATTTTCTGGGAAACGGAGGGCTTTCAGTGAAAAGTAATGCAATCTTTTAGTCATGATTTTGACAGGCTAATCAGTATTACTGAGCTGTGATCCTAAGTGACTCCTTTTGTTTTTTTCTACCTGTTGCCCGATCGTAAGTATACATGTTTAAAAAGTACAACAGATATATGTGATGTTATTATTAGTTAAGCCTAAGCACCTTCATTACTCTGCATGTGTATTTCTACTAATTCCAGGGGAGTCTGAAACCTGAAGCTTCTGGCAAGGGCTTACCTTCTTGAGTACCGCCACAAGGAGAAGAGGTACGTTACCCGAACTTTTGAAAAGAAGTTCATTCTAAAGGCAAAGAGTCTTCTGTCTTCCAATCAGCTGTTTCTCCCTTTGGTCAGACTCCTTTCATCTCCAGTGAGTGGTCAGGTGAGGAAGTTGCCTCACGTAGGGTCCCCTAAAGTCTAATCCTGGCTATCTCAGTTTCTATTGAAGTCTGCAGGATGGGACAGAATTTTGCTCAGCTCTTAAGGTGCTGGAGTTAATATCAAAATTAGAGCTAGTATGTACAGAATGTTGTAAACACAGCACAAGATCAAGGGATATTTACATCTAGGGACATTTTGTTACTCTACCTCTTGAAATGACAAGACAAGCACCACCTTTATATCATGTAATAGTATATAGCTTGTCAGTTTCTTAGAACACAAATTCTGTATTTCCCTAGTGCTGTGGAGAATACTCATTGATTACTTTGTCAGTTTCTAAAATGCAGTATTTCCCATGGAAAAAAAACATTCTTCTTTGTTAAGGGTAATTAGCTAACACACATGGGCACACACACATTGGGATTTTAAAATAGTTTCCTTTACTTGTTTTGGAACAGCATTCACCACCAGTATTATTTTTAAAGTTTTGCATCACCATTCATATAACTTTTAAGGCAAGCAGAAGGCTAATTTTTAAAATGTGTTTCACATGGTTTGTTTTGCCTGGTAGGATAATCTGGATAAATCTTCCTTTGAGACATTCCTTCCATTTATCTCTCTGTTTCTGCAACAGCTCGCTTGTTCTTCACCTCCAGGAGGGCTCACTTGACTTTTCCAGGGATTTTCAATTATTTCCAGATGTTGGACAAAATACAAGATTGAGGACACCATGGTTTTCAGAAGTTCCTCACCTCCTATGTTTGTCTTTTATTTTTTTTATTTTTTGAGAGAGAGAGCATGAGCTGGGGAGAGGGGCAGAGGGAGAGGGAGAGAGACCATCTTAAGCAGGCTCCATGCACAGTGCAGAGCCCAGTGCAGGGCTTGATCTCAGGACTATGAGATCAAGAGTCAGACGCTTAACCAACTCAGTCACCCAGGCTTCCCTGTCCTTTATGTTTTAAATGCTATGTTCACCATGATGTTTTATAGAGTGACATAGGTTATAAGTCATCCTGTATTCATTTTTATATTCATATTTCATACTTTGCTAAATGTACACCTATTTTTCCTCCTCTCATTGCCAAAGCCCCCATGTCAGTGGCTTAGTTCTTGATGTTCTGTGTTTCTTCCTGAGACTTACTGAATTCTCAAATATGAAGGCGTTTTCTGAACTATTCTCAGTGTGGGTTTCTAAGTGGTAAAGTGGAGAATCCTTCTCATCTGCACTGCCTTCAGCAGCTGTGTAAATACAGCTGGAAACTTGCAAGTAGACAGAGTTGAAATTGTAAATAGGTTTCCTTATGCGTTTTGGAATGCTGTTCTGAGAACCACGGATCCTGAATTTCAGATGAGCCTCCACAATGTCAACTTTCAGATACCTGTGTAATGTGACTTTCTAGATTTGGATACAGCCTTGCCCTTGAGGGCATATTACTTCTTCAGCTTCAAGATATTTCTTGGACTTTCCATCACACAATATTCTAAAACTCTTAACAAATAGAAATATTATGAATCCTCTACCCTTCTGAATGTTTGGTGCAGGGAAGGTGCATTAGTTTGCTAGAGCTGTCATAGCAAAGTACTACAGAATGGGTGGCTCAAACAATGGAAATTTATTTTCTCACAGTTCTAGAGATTAAGGTATCACAGGGCTGGTTTCTTTTGAGGCCTTTCTCCCTGGCTGGTAGATGGCTGTCTTCTCTCTATGTCTTCACAGGGTCTTCTCCCTATGTGTCTCTGTCCTCATCAACTCTTTTTACAGGGACACAAGTCACATTGGATTACAGCCCCTCTCATGACTTCATTTTACCGTAATTACCCATTTTAAGACTCTGTCTCCAAATACAGTCACATTCTATGGTGCTGGGGGTTATGACTTCAACATAGAGGGGACACAATTCAGTCCATCATAGGAGGGAAGCACATAGAAAAGGGAGATGATGATAAGAACATTACTCAAGGCTTGCTACGAGAAAATTGACTATGTGGGTTCTACACTAAGCAGGTATAAAACTGAGCTCATTATTACCCCCTTCTCCTCCCGAAACCATTCTTCTTCCTGTATTTTCTGTTTTAGAAAGAAGCACAATCATCCAAGCAATCACAGATCCAGAAATCTAGGATCATCTTAGATTGTTTTCTCCAGTGAATCTGTAGTACTTTATCAAGCCCCCAAGGAATCTTGCAATTCTACCTCCATAATGTAACTTGACTCCTTCTCTCTTCTCCTTTCCCATGGGCCATTCATGATTCCTCACCTGGATTACTATAATAGTCTCCTAATTGGTTCCACTTCAATTCTTTATCTTCTTCATACCCAAATACATCCTTTGAATTGCTCTAAGAATAATCTTTCTAGGAAAAAGATAACTGTTCATGTCATGTTCAGGTTAAATGTCTTCAATAGTGGTATATTGCTTTAAGCATAGAATTCAAATTCCTTAGCTCAAGCATGCAATATAATTCTTTCCATTCAGTATGATTGGTTGAACTTAAGTCATATGTTCATCTCTAGCGCATTATCAGATCCAAACAATTTAATACAGTGCTGGGCTAAAATAATTAGGATCCACTCCTCAGGATCATCTTCCCTGGAACTTGAGGGCTATAAGGGGGGAAAGAGACTATGGCAAGTCAGGATTTCATTAACAAAGAGGAAGAGGGCCCAAAAAACAAATAATCCAGAAGATATGAATAGACACTTTTCCAAAGACGACACCCAGATGGCTAACAGACACATGAAAAGATAATCAACATCACTCATCATCAAGGACATGCAAATCAAGACTACAATGATATAGCACCTCACACCTGTCAGAATGGATAAAAGCAACAACACAGGAAGCAACAGATGTTGGTTAGGACGTGGAGAAAAGGGAACCTTCTAACACTGTTGTTGGGAATGCAAGCTGGTATAGTCACTCTGGAAAACAGTATGAAGGTACCTCAAAAAGTTAAAAATAGAACTACCTATGTCCCAGCAAATGCACTACTAGGTATTTACCTGAAGGATATAAAAATGCTGATTGGAAAGGACACATGCACCCTGATGTTTACAGCAGCATTATCAACAATAGCCAAACTATGGAGACAGTCCAAATGTCCATCAACTGATGAATGGATAAAGAAGATGTAGTATGTATGTGTGTGTGTACACACACACACACACACACACACGCAGGAATATTACTCAGCCATCAAAAAGAATGAGATTTTTGCCATTTGCAATGACATGGGTGGAGCTAGAGTATATTATGCTAAGCTAGAACAAGTCGGAGAAAGATAAATACCATATGATTTCACTCATGTGTGGAATTTAAGAAACAAAATTGATGGACATAGGGCGATGAGGAAAAGAGAGAAGGAAGCAAACCATAAAAGATTCTTAACTCTAGAAAGCAAACTGAGGGTTGATGGAAGGAAGTGGGTGGGGGGTGGGCTAAATGGTTGATGGGCATTATGGAGGGTGCTTGTGATGGGCACTGGGTGTTATATGTAAGTGACGAATCACTAAATCATATTCTTAAAACCAGTATTACACTAAATGTCAACTAACTAGAATTTAGATAAAAACTTGGAAAAAAAAATAGGAGGAAAGAGACAATGTGCATTAGGCAAGTAACCACAAAAGTCTACTACAGTCTGTCCCTTCATGGAATTTGCAGTCTAGTGGTGAAGACAAGAAAATAAAGCCAAAGTTACAGCAGTGTGATAAAGGCCGTGGAGAGCTCTGAGCACAAAGACTCCTTTCTAAATTGGGCCAGTGGTTCCAAGCAAGTTTCCTAAAAGAAGTGATACATAACCCACATTTATGAAGAAGGAGCAAGAAACATATTGAAGAAAGGGAAAGGGGCACTGTGGCGGCAGAACAGCAAGTGAAAAGGTCCAAGAGTTGTGCTGCAGAATTACTCACTGGGGAGCCGCACATCATTGAGGCTGAGCAGAGGGGGACTGGAGGTGAAGCTCAGAGGGTATTTTGGCGTGAAGTTTTATTCTAGAAAGTTACCTATGATACCTATTATTTCCATGCGTCTAAGGCTAACTAATACGGTATGCAGTTTCACATAACATGGAACTCTGGGACTACCATATAAATCCCAGTTGAAGAATGAAGAAACAGAGACTAAAAGGTTAAATAACTTCTTCAGGGTCACAGAGAGCTGACTCTAACCACCTTTTTTTTTTTTTCTAACCACTTTTACATACAACCTTTTGCCTAGAACTCAAATTCATGGAACTCGTTACCACAAGCAATGAATGACACAGGCTGAAAATAAAATTGTAAGAATATATATTTGAGATACATTTGAATATATGAAGATATATTTGAGATATCTAAGGGAGGTTGAAGGAAAACCTGTATCTAAAGTACCTTCTCCTTTTGACCAAATCCTCCGATGGACTCTTCTTTGGCGTCCATGTAAGGGACAGAACACAAGCAATGGTCAGCTTCTGACCTGGGATTCTTCTTTTCTGGTATCACCTGGTTGTCACCAGGCACCGATCAAATTCCTTAGCTCATGATCTGCCCCTGCCTCTATCCCAAATGTCCCTTTCCCCCATCTTCAGTTTGCTGGCTTTTATTCATTCTTTCCCAGTTCAGTTTAAGCATCACCTCCTTTAGAAAACGTTCTTTTAAACCCCGGTCTGATGGAGAAAGGAGGCTTTGTGCTCACAGTGCACCCTGTGCAGAGCTCTCCAATTGTCCTTATCACACTGCACGGTAAGCTGTGCTGTGGTTGTTTCTCTACCCCTCGCCCCAGTCTGTAGATTCCATGAAGATAAGGACATTGCCTGCTCCTTTTTCCTCTTTCCTAAGAAAACCTTGCTTTTGTTCAGGTCTCTTGTCTCTCCTGCATATAGTCCACATGACTCAGGGAAGGCCACCTCTTCCATCTCAACAAACGCATCTGATCGTTTGAGACAGTGGTTCTCGACTAGGGACACCTTGCCCCATCAAGGAACATTTGACAATGTCTGGACACACATTTGGTTGTCACACCACTGGCATCCAATTGGTAGAGGCCAGAGATGCCAGTGAACATCCTACAAAGAACAGGACATCCCCACTTCCTCCACCTCGCACCTTGGCCCCGTCAAAAAATTATTCAGCACCAAGAGTCCATAGCACTGAGGTGGAGACACTCTGGTTTAAGTCAGTCTTGTGTGGCTTTGCTTCCTGAATGATCTAGGGATAAATATGTGCCCTAGGTAATCAATCAGACTGAATCAAAGGACTCCTATTCTTTGACTAGGAAAGAGATGGATGATAAAGCTAGAAAGTTGGATTGTGGTCACATTGTAGTGAGATTTGAGTGGAAGGCTAAAGTATGGTCTTTATCCTGTTGGAGCAAGGGGTACCATGATTAGAAAGATATTCCAGGAGAGTGGGTCTACCCTCCAATCTGCAGGGCAGATGGGAGAGGGGCAGAGGGTGCTAGCCTGGAGCACAAAGTCAGCTATTGCTACATTTCCCGAATGAGGTGGCGTGCTATGAGTTCCTTTATGTCCCTAGTGGTTAGTACAGTCTTCCCTACCCAGAAGGACTCAAGAATGTTTCTTGGATAGTTGGATTGTAACCGTTTTCTCGAACACAGTAAATAGACTGTGATTCTGACCCAGTGTTCTTATTTCTTTAAAAAAAAACAATGTCACCCAAATATTTGTGGCTACAATGAAGAAAAATTAACACATAATAAACCCCAAATTTCCCTGTGTTTTTAAAAGACATCTTAGGGAAGTTTTGCATAAATAGGAAAGTTAATGTGTATGTGTGTGTGTGTGTGTGTGTGTATGTTTTCTTGCAGAAATAACTTTTGAACATATCTCCCTGGGATAGATTTTTGGTTGATATGGCAGTGTCCCCTTGGATTTCTTTTTGAGCCTGACTCTGAGGTCAAAGATTTCAATGTTGAGGTGCCCTTGACTAGCCTGCTGGGGCTCAGACCTACAGAAGCAGCCCCCAGGTTGCCAACTCTCCCTTACCCACTTATCTTCAGACCACTTCCCTGGTGAACACTGGTGAACCCTGACCCTGAAGGCATTTAGGGAAGTTAGCTGAGTGTTGTGTCTTGCCTTTGTTCCTAGCAATGGCTCCAAGGTAAGTTTTTTTTTTTTTTTGCNTGCAGGGCAGATGGGAGAGGGGCAGAGGGTGCTAGCCTGGAGCACAAAGTCAGCTATTGCTACATTTCCCGAATGAGGTGGCGTGCTATGAGTTCCTTTATGTCCCTAGTGGTTAGTACAGTCTTCCCTACCCAGAAGGACTCAAGAATGTTTCTTGGATAGTTGGATTGTAACCGTTTTCTCGAACACAGTAAATAGACTGTGATTCTGACCCAGTGTTCTTATTTCTTTAAAAAAAAACAATGTCACCCAAATATTTGTGGCTACAATGAAGAAAAATTAACACATAATAAACCCCAAATTTCCCTGTGTTTTTAAAAGACATCTTAGGGAAGTTTTGCATAAATAGGAAAGTTAATGTGTATGTGTGTGTGTGTGTGTGTGTGTGTATGTTTTCTTGCAGAAGTAACTTTTGAACATATCTCCCTGGGATAGATTTTTGGTTGATATGGCAGTGTCCCCTTGGATTTCTTTTTGAGCCTGACTCTGAGGTCAAAGATTTCAATGTTGAGGTGCCCTTGACTAGCCTGCTGGGGCTCAGACCTACAGAAGCAGCCCCCAGGTTGCCAACTCTCCCTTACCCACTTATCTTCAGACCACTTCCCTGGTGAACACTGGTGAACCCTGACCCTGAAGGCATTTAGGGAAGTTAGCTGAGTGTTGTGTCTTGCCTTTGTTCCTAGCAATGGCTCCAAGGTAAGTTTTTTTTTTTTTTTGCAGGAAAAATGTGATGTTTTAGATTAATTCAAGGAAACTCCTAGCTGGCCCCTTAAACATTACACCCACTGGCAGATTAAGAAACATTTGTTGCTGCAGTGGCTTTTGTAGTGTGAAATGAGATCTATAGTCCTGGCAACAAGCTTATAGAGAATTTTTTCTTCAGAATTAACAGTGTAAAATAATTGCTTTTTAAGATGTGTTTTTTCTGTACCCAAAAAGCTTAAATCTAAAAAATATGACAATCTATAAACATGTTTTTTAAAATTCTCCTTCTCCCCTTCCCCCTTCATCTTTCCTGACTGCTATGATGGGAAAACACTGCTTTCGGTGATGAGCAGTAAAATGTGGATGGCAAATTTAGAAGACGTTATGATCTTTTATATCTTTTTTTTCTTGGCAAAGCAATTTAATTAGGAAATAATCTTTCCCTCTAACATCTGACATTTGCCATAAAATGATATCCTGTTTTGTTGGCAACAAAACCAAGTTGTAGCAAAATCTGAGCTGTTACACCACTATGAAGATAATCAGATTTTAAATAAGACCAATTTTTTTAAAAATCTGAAACACAAAGCACTTAAAAAAAAAACCGTAATCTCCGGTTTAAAAAAGTGTAATTTTAGTAGGGCAGGAAGCAGTGGGAATAGGCTAAATCCTTCAAGGAAAAGGGAGCAAGAGGGGGGTGTGTCTCGGGCCGATCACACCAGGTCATGGCTCTCCCCTGTCCGTGCGCGTATGGCTGTGCGCACACGTGTGTGCACCCGAGTGTGCGCGCGCAGCCACCAGGGCCTCTGGGTCGGGCCTTCGGGGTGCTTCCGATCCCGGGCTTCCTGCGGGCTGGGGCGTCGCGCGGACCCGCTGGGGCTGCGGGGCAGACCCGGGCCGTGCGCAAACGCGTGCCACGCTGCTGTGTGTGTGTGTGTGTGTGTGTGTGTGTGTGTGTGTGTGTGTGCGCGCGCGTGCTCGTGTGCGCGGCTCCGCAGGCACCATTTTCTGCTTCGCTCGGGACAGGCACATAAAAGGGAAGGCGGCGGCCGCCCGTCGCCGTCCTCTTTCCCTCAGATGCCCTCTGCTGCAGGTTTATTATTACAGTACGGGCCGCGCCGCCTCTCCCCGCGGCCTGGCGGCCTGCCGGGCTGTGCAGCGCCCTGGCCGCCTTCACTCCTGGCTG